>NW_028270146.1:8365639-8699568 GCF_037043375.1 Chiloscyllium plagiosum
TCTTGGTCCATATCCCTCCGTTCCTTGCATTTTCAGGTAAGTACCCTGGAACAAAGGAGATTGAGGCTGAGATTTGATGGAGATGGACAAGACAAAGGAAGGGATTCTGTAGAGGATTTGTAGCTCAGGTTGTGGATCAGGTTGTAAGTTTGCTCACTGAGCTGAGATTTGTTCTCAGACGTTTCGTCACCATTTTGGGTAACATCATCAGTGAGCCTCCGGTGAAGCGCTGGTGTTCTGTCCCACTTTCTATTTCTGTGTCTTGGTCGGTTGTGGTGGGTGATAGCGTTTCTGGTTCTTTCTCTGAGAGGTTGGTAAATGGGTTCCAAATCAATGTGTTTATTGATGGAGTTCCAGTTTGAATTCCAGCCTCTAGGATATCCCGTGTGTGTCTGTTTAGCCTGTCCCAGGATGGATGTGTTGTCCCTGTCGAACTGGTGTCTCTCTTTGTGTGTATAGATACTAGTGATAGTTGGTCATGTCGTTTCCTGCCCGTCTGTCCGATGCAGTGTTTGTTGCAGTATTTGCTGGGTATTTTGTATATGATGTTCATTCTGCTGGTTGTTGGTACAGGGTCCTTTAGGTTCATCAGGAGCTGTTCCAGTGTGGTGGTAGGTTTGTGGGCTACCCTGATTCCGAGGGGACAGAGTAGCCTGGTTGTTATCTCCGAGATGTCTTTAATGTATGGCAGGGTGGCTAGAGTCTCTGGGGGTGTTGCGTTTTGTTTAGGTCTGTTGTGCAGGAATCGGTGGACTGCGCTCATCGGGTACCTGTTGTTTCTGAATACGTTGTACCGGTGTTTTTCCTCAGCTTCTTGTAGTTTCTGGGTGCTGCAGTGCTTAGTGGCTGGTATAAATAATGCCCTAATGCAGCTGCAGCTCCATTTACGGGTGTTACGATAGTTGTCCCTGCAGTTGAGTATCTGGTCTGTGTGTGTCACTTTCCTGTAGGCGTTGGTCTGCAGCTCTCCATTGGGCAAACGTGAGGACTGCAGATGCTGGAAACCAGAGTCTAGATTAGAGTGGTGCTGGAACAGCACAGCAGGTCAGGCAGCATCTGAGGGGCAGGAAAATCGATGTTTCGGGCAAAAACCCTTCATCAGGAATACAGGCAGAGAGCCTGAAGGGTGGAGAGATAAGTGAGAGGAGGGTGGGGCTGGGGAGAAAGTAGCATAGAGTACAATAGGTGAGTGGGGGATGAAGGTGATAGGTCAGAGAGGATGGTGGGGGAGAGTAGCAAAGAGTACAATAGGTGGATGGAGGTGGGGATGGAGGTGATAGGTCGGGGGGGGGAGTGGATAGATGGGAAGGAAGATAGGCAAGTAGGACAGGTCATAAGGATGGTGCTGAGCTGAAAGGTTGGAACTGGGGTGAGGTGGGGGAAGGGGAAATGAGGAAGCTGTTGAAGTCCACATTGATGCCCTGGGGTTGAAGTGTTCCGAGGTGGAAGATGAGGCATTCTTCCTCCAGGCGTCTGGTGGTGAGGGAGCGGCGGTGGAGGAGGCCCAGGACCTCCATATCCTCGGCAGAGTGGGAGGGGGAGTTGAAATGTTGGGCCACAGGGCGGTGTGGTTGATTGGTGTGGGTGTCCCGGAGATGTTCCCTAAAGCGCTCTGCTAGGAGGCGTTCAGTCTCCCCAATGTAGAGGAGACCGCATCGGGAGCAACGGATACAATAAATGATATTGGTGGATGTGCAGGTAAAACTTTGATGGGTGTGGAAGGCTCCTTTGGGGTCTTGGATGGAGGTGAGGGAGGAGGTGTGGGCGCAGGCTTTGCAATTCCTGCGGTGGCAGGGGAGGGTGCCAGGACGGGAGGGTGGGTTGTTGGGGGCAGGGACCTGACCAGGTAGTCATGGAGGGAACGGTCTTTGCGGAAGGCGGAAAGGGGTGGGGAGGGAAATATATCCCTGGTGGTGGGGTCCGTTTGGAGGTGGCGGAAATGTCGGCGGATGATGCGGTTTATGCGAAGGTTGGTAGGGTGGAAGGTGAGCACCAGGGGGGCTCTGTCCTTGTTACAGTTGGAGGGCAGCTCTCCATTGGTTTTGCGTTCCACCGTGACGTCTAGGAAGGGGAGTCTATTGTTGTTCTCCTCCTCTTTGATTAACTTTATGCCAGTAAGGATGTTGTTTATGTGTTTGTGAGTTTCTCCTAATTCGTTGCGTTTCATGGTGACAAACGTGTCATCCACATAGCGGACCAAAAACTTGGGTTAGGAAAGGCTGTTTGTTCTACTCACTGCATAACTGCTTCTGCTATTGGCGAGTCCTGATAGGCATCCCATTGATTTGTTCATAAGTCTTGTCAGTGAAGGTGAAGTGGGTTGTGAGGCACAGGTCTGAGTTTGAGGATGCTGTCCTTGCTGATGGAGTTGGTGCTGTCATGTGTTTGTGTCCTTGGTTCATGTAGTCATGGGGTATGTGTTTCTTTGACCAGGGTGATGTTTATTGATGTGAATAGGGCTGTCACATCAAAGGAAGCCATGACCTCATCGTCCTCTAGGAGAAAGTGGGGTCTGCACATGCTGGAGATCAGGGCTGAAAATGTGTTGCTGGAAAAGCACAGCAGGTCAGGCAGCATCCAAGGAGCAGGAGAATCGGCTCATGCCCGAATCGTCGATTCTACTGCTCCTTGGATGCTGCCTGACCTGCTGCGCTTTTCCAGCAACACATTTTCAGCTCATCGTCCTCTACCTTGGTGTCTTTGATGATGTTCAGGAACTCCTGGTGGAGTGGATAGAATGGGAGGGTAGAGAGCCCTCCATCAACTGATAGTGCAGGGCATTGGGTAGGAGATGCAGAAAGTAATGTGAGACAGAACTTTCTAACACAGCACGAGGTAACGCCCATGAGAGGGGGCACAGAGGCCATGAATGGTTTGCAATAGGAGGTCAAGTGTTCACCAAGAGGGGATCAAGCAGGGGCTGGCTGGGTTCAGAATGGACTTGATGGGCTGGAAGGCCTTTTTCACTGCTATAATGACTCCTGCGGTACTTCCTCGGGTACTGCTGCACTTTGCTGTGAATCCAATGTGGCTACAATTCGTGAGAACACGAGAACAGAGCGAGCAGGGAATGAGGATCAGGTCAAATGGAAATATTGCACAAACAATAATGATTTCTCAGAAGAACTGAATTTTATTGACATTCCATGGAACTCCTACATCCATTTTCTCACGAGCTGTTTGGAAGATATGTTTAGTGAACAATTGTACAAAGAATTCTTTGCAAAATGTGACAAGTCCACTCCGGATATAGTTATAATTCAGAGTGTAACGGCTAGGATATTGTGTTATTCAAATGCCATTTATAAATACTTGAAGGAAATGGCTCATGTTCTATTTTCTACACAAGGTGGGGAGCGGATTGTTCCAGCTGTGGGAGGGAGCTGCTTGTCTGTCCCTCAGCCGTAACAAGGTGGGGCTTAAGACACAGGAGGAGGTGGGGAAGGGGGGGGGGGGGGGTGGTGGGGAAGGTGGGGAGATGGAGACAGCCCCCACTCTCAAGACCCCTGTCTCCATACTTGAAATACAGGAGTTTCACAGCTGAGCTTTTCAATCAGGACATGTCACAGCCATTCCAAATCCCTCACGGCTCAGGGAAAGGCACTGAATCCCAGCTCACATCTCTGTGGGAGGGGTGGGGTCAGGAGTAACTGCACCCTTCCCCATCCTCTACACAACCTACACCTCGATTCCCCCAAACGGCCCCTATCACCCTCCCCCCCCCAAACACACACACAGACACAGACACACAGAAATACAGACACACTCACACACGGACACACACAGAGACACACATTCAGACAGACACAGACATGCAGAGACACAGACAGATAGACGCACAGAGGCACACACACATACTGACAGACAGACATAGACACACAGACATGGACAGACACACATGCAGATATAGACACAGACAGACAAAGCGCACACACATACACAGGCACATGGAGACACGCACACACACATACACACACACACATACACACACACACAAACACACCACCTGATGAAGGAGCAGCATCCAAAAGCTTGTGATTTCAAATGAACCTGTTGGATTATAACCTGGTGTCATGTGACTTCTGACCTTGTCCAGTATCTCTGGAAAATTTATAGTTTCTTTAAATTGAAAGTGAAATCTGTAATTTCATTAAAGAATATTTGAAAAGGACTTTTCAAAGTTGGTATTATTTTAAAAAGGATCAATTGTAATTCTCTTGAATAACAAGCAGCGCTCGTCCAAGAGGTGAGATTAGGAGCAGGGTGTAGTAAACTTGATCCGATAGTTTACACCTTGGGAGAATGGCTGCAGAAATAGTGCTACCTGACCCTGGAGTGAATGGTAAACCAGGTCAGAATGTTCAGTCCGAACTGCAGACCCTCCCAACCTGTGAGATTCAAACTTTGCCTGGCCTGGAGGAGATGGTGATAATGGAGGTATTCTTAATCAGGATGCTAATGGTTACTAAGACTCTGGGAAGTCAAAGAAGAGGAGTGGAATAATGTCGACTCAGTGATGAGAAACTTGGGAGGGAAGAGTAATATCATGAGGCTGGTGTAAATCATGATGTGGAGGTGCTGGTATTGGACTGGGCTGGACAAGGTCAGAAGTCCACAATTAGGAGAAAGTGAGGACTGCAGGCGCTGGAGATCAGAGCTTAAAAATGTGTTGCTGGAAACGCGCAGCAGGTCAGGCAGCATCCAAGGAGCAGGAGAATCGACGTTTCGGGCATAAGCCCTTCTTCAGGAATGATGAGGGTGTGCCAAGCAGGCTAAGATAAAAGGTAGGGAGGAGGGACTTGGGGGAGAGGCGTTGGGACTACGATAGGTGGAAGGAGGTTAAGGTGAGGGTGATAGGCCGGAGAGGGGGGTGGGGGCCTATTTTTTGAAATTAGGGCTGATTGCAGGGAATGTAGGTAGCGGTGCATGGCTGCAAGCGTGGAGCGGAGGATCTGGAGGGAGGTCTGTTGCTGGAGGCTTCGGATTTGTTGTAGGTACTGGTTGTCCTGGTTGGGTCCAAATTGTGTTGGTCTGAACGTAGTCTGGAGTCCATGCGGGGTCAGTTGGTTCCGTAGGCAGGTGCTGAGGAAGGAGATGTGGCTGTGCTAGCAAGTCTGTTTGAGAACGTGGCTGAAGAGCTTCAGGGCAGAGGAGATGACCTGGGGGGTGAAGTGAGACAGGGACTCACTGAAATCCTTGTAGAGGGTGGAAGAGAGCTTCTTCAAGGAAGGCATCCTTGTAAGAGGATTCGCAGTAGGTTAAAATCAACTAGGAGAAAGTGAGGACCCCACATTCCTGAAGAAGGGCTTATGCCCGAAACGTTGATTCTCCTGCTCCTTTGATGCTGCCTGACCTGCTGTGCTTTTCCAGCAGCACATTTTTAAGCTCAGAAGTCCACAACACCAGGTTATAGTCCAACCGGTTTATTTGAAATCACAAGCTTTCAAAGCGCTGCTCCTTCGACTTCACTTAACAAAAGGGCTACCCTCCAAAACCTTGTGATTTCATAATAAACCGGTTGGACCATAACCTGGTGTCGTGTGACTTCTGACCTTGTACTGCATGGCAATGTAATTTACCACACACAATGCTGCCATTGGCATAAATGAAGATACCAGTCTAGAAGGATGCTATAAAGACAGTGGGCTCAGATATTACCCTAAAGAGCTGTATTTGAGAATCTACCATACAGTCCATCAGGAACACAGAACATAGAACAGTACAGCACAGTACAGGCCCTTCGGCCTGCCAACCTTATATCCTACTATAAGATCAGACTAACCTACATAGCCTTCATTTTATTCTCATCCATGTGCCTATCCAAGAGTCGCTTAATGCCCCTAATGTCTCTGACTCTACTACCACCGCGGGCAATGCATTCCACACACCCACCACTCTCTGTGTAAAGAAACTACAGAGTAACATTTCATCAGTTTGCAGCTTTCAATTAGCTGACATCCAGCTAGGATGTGATCTTTTCCCCTTTCTGAATCAGCAAAATCCCCATCATCCACCAGCTCAAAGAGAAGACGGGAACGAGCTGGGAATTTTTCGAAGGGGTGGCCGGATTTGATGGATTAATTCTGAAGAGAATTTCCTATCTTGGAGGCACTGTTGGGCGAAGTTCACAGCACAGAATCAGATACGTTAATGGTTGTTTTAAGTCTGTCCAAGAGAAAGGCTGCAGTAGTGAGTACAGTGGATTCTTTCTTGATTATATGTTTTTGGACATTAGTCTCTTGATTAAACTTAAAATATAAGCCATAGCTATTAGTTTAACCAGGGGCAGTGTTTGCAGAGGAATAAGACGGTGTTATTTTCTGGGTCTGTAGATTGTGAAGGAGCAAAAATGGCCTTTGCAGTGATATGTACTTCTTGTCAGATGTGGGAGTTTAAAGAGAGTTTAAGGGTTACTGCAGATTATATCTGCCATAAATGCTGTTGGATGCAAATCTTATCAGATCGAGTGGATCGGTTGGAGAGACAGATAGAAGCGATGAGGAATTTGCAACAGCAACAGTATGTGATGGATGGCAGTTATAGGAAGGGGGGAAACTCTCAGATACAGTCACATAGATGGGTTAACTCCAGGAAGGGTAAGAGAGGTGGGCAGCTAGGGCAGGAGTCTTTTGTGGATATACCTATTTCAAACAGGTATGCTGTTGTGGAAAATGTAGGGGGTGATGGATTCTCAGGGGAACGTAGCACGAACAGCTAAGTTTCTGGTATTGATACTGGCTCTAATGCAACGAGGGGTACGTCGGCTTCCAAGAGATCAATTGTGTTAGGGGATTGTGTAGTCAGAGGTACAGACAGACGTTTCTGTGGCCAGCAGAGAAAAAGCAGAATGGTGTGTTGTTTCCCTGGTGCCAGGATCAAGAATGTCTCAGAGAGGGTGCAGAATGTTCTCACGGGGGAGAGGGGCCAGCAGGAGGTCATTGTCCACATTGGAACCAACGACATTGGAAGGGAAAAGGTTGAGACTCTGAAGGGACATGACAGAGAGTTAGGCAGAAATTTAAAAAGGAGGTCCTCAAGGGTAGTAATATCTGGATTACTCCCGGTGCTACGAGCCAGTGAGGGCAGGAATAGGAGGATAGAGCAGATGAATGCATGGCTGAGGAGCTGGTGTATGGGAGAAGGATTCACATTTTTGGATCATTGGAATCTCTTTTGGGGTAGAAGTGACCTGTACAAAAAGGATGGATTGCACCTAAATTGGAAGGGGACTAATATACTGACAGGGAAATTTGCTAGAACTGCTTGGGAGGATTTAAACTAGTAAGGTGGGGGGGGGGGGGGGGGGCGTGGAGGGGGTGGGGTGGGACCCAGGGAGATAGTGAGGAAAGAGATCGATCTGAGACAGGTACAGCTGAGAACAGAAGTGAGTCAAACAGTCAGGGCAGGCAGGGCCAAGGTAGGACTAATAAATTAAACTGCATTTATTTCAATGCAAGGGGCCTAACAGGGAAGGCAGATGAACTCAGGGCATGGTTAGGATCATGGGACTGGGATATCATAGCAATTACAGAAACATGGCTCAGGGATGGACAGGACTGGCAGCTTAATGTTCCAGGATACAAATGCTACAGGAAGGATAGAAAGGGAGGCAAGAGAGGAGGGGGAGTGGCATTTTTGATAAGGGATAGCATTACAGCTGTGCTGAGGGAGAATATTCCCGGAAATACATCCAGGGAAGTTATTTGGGTGGAACTGAGAAATAAGAAAGGTCTGATCACCTTATTGGGATTGTATTATAGACCCCCTCATAGTCAGAGGGAAATTGAGAAACAAACTTGTAAGGAGAACTCAGCTATCTGTAAGAATAATAGAGTAGTTATGGTAGGGGATTTTAACTTTCCAAACATCGACTGGGACTGCCATAGTGTTAAAGGTTTAGATGGAGAGGAATTTCTTAAGTGTATACAAGACAATTTTCTGACTCAGTATGTGGATGTACCGACTAGAGAGGGTGCAAAACTTGACCTACTCTTGGGAAATAAGGCAGGGCAGGTGACTGAGGTGTCAGTAGGGGAGCACTTTGGGGCCAGCGAGCATAATTCTATTCGTTTTAAAATAGTGATGGAAAAGGATAGACCAGATCTAAAAGTTGAAGTTCTAAATTAGAGAAAGGCCAATTTTGACGGTATTAGGCAAGAACTTTCGAAAGCTGATTGGAGGCAGATGTTCGCGGGTAAAGGGACGGCTGGAAAATGGGAAGCCTTCAGAAATGAGATAACAAAAATCCAGGGTAAGTATATTCCTGTCAGGGTGAAAGGGAAGGCTGGTAGGTATAGGGAATGCTGGATGACTAAAGAAATTGCGGGTTTGGTTAAGAAAAAGAAGGAAGCATATGTCAGGTATAGACAGGATAGATCGAGTGAATCCTTAGAAGAGTATAAAGGAAGTAGGAGTATACTTAAGAGGGAAATCAGGAGGGCAAAACGGGGACATGAGATAGCTTTGGCAAATAGAATTAAGGAGAATCCAAAGGGTTTTTACAAATATATTAAGGACAAAAGGGTAACTAGGGAGAGAATAGGGCCCCTCAAAGATCAGCAAGGCGGCCTTTGTGTGGAGCCTCAGAAAATGGGAGAGATACTAAATGAATATTTTGCATCAGTATTTACTGTGGAAAAGGATATGGAAGATATATACTGTAGGGAAATCGATGGTGACATCTTGCAAAATGTCCAGATTACAGAGGAGGAAGTGCTGGATGTCTTGAAACGGTTAAAGGTGGATAAATCCCCAGGACCTGATCAGGTGTACCCGAGAACTCTGTGGGAAGCTAGAGAAGTGATTGCTGGGCCTCTTGCTGAGATATTTGTATCATCGATAGTCACAGGTGAGGTGCCAGAAGACTGGAGGTTGGCAAACGTGGTGCCACTGTTTAAGAAGGGTGGTAAGGACAAGCCAGGGAACTATAGACCGGTGAGACTGACCTCAGTGGTGGGCAAGTTGTTGGAGGGAATCCTGTGGGATAGGATATACATGTATTTTGAAAGGCAAGGACTGATTCGGGATAGTCAACATTGCTTTGTGCATGGGAAATCATGTCTCACAAATTTGATTGAGATTTTTGATGAAGTAACAAAGAAGATTGATGGGGGCAGAGCAGGAGATGTGATCTATATGGACTTCAGTAAGGTGTTCGACAAGGTTCCCCATGGGAGACTGATTAGCAAGGTTAGATCTCATGGAATACAGGGAGAACTAGCCATTTGGCTCAAAGGTAGAAGACAGAGGGTTGTTTTTCAGACTGGAGGCCTGTGACCAGTGGAGTGCCACAAGGATTGGTGCTGGGCCCTCTACTTTTTGTCATTTACCTAAATGATTTGGATGCAAGCATAAGAGGTACAGTTAGTAAGTTTGCAGATGACACCAAAATTAGAGGTGTAGTGGACAGCGAAGAGGGTTACCTCAGATTACAACAGGATCTTGACCAGATGGGCCAATGGGCTGAGAAGTGGCAGATGGAGTTTAATTCCGATAAATGCGAGGTGCTGCATTTTGAGAAAGCAAATCTTAGCAGGACTTATACACTTAATGGTAAGGTCCTAGGAAGTGTTGCTGAACAAAGAGACCTTGGAGTGCAGGTTCATAGCTCCTTGAAAGTGGAGCCGCAGATAGATAGGATAGTGAAGAAGGCATTTGGTATGCTTTCCTTTATTGGTCAGAGTATTGAGTACAGGAGTTGGGAGGTCATGTTGCGGCTGTACAGGACATTGGTTAGGCCACTGTTGGAATATTGCGTGCAATTCTCATCTCCTTCCTACTAGAAAGACGTTGTGAAACTTGAAAGGGTTCAGAAAAGATTTTCAAGAATGTTGCCAGGGTTGGAGGATCTGAGCTATAGGGAGAGGCTGAACAGGCTGTGGCTGTTTTCCCTGGAGCGTCGGAGACTGAGGGGTGACCTTATAGAGGTTTACAAAATTATGAAGGGCATGGATAGGATAAATAGACAAAGTCTTTTCCCTGAGGTCGGGGAGTCCAGAACTAGAGGGCATAGGTTTAGGATACGAGGGGAAAGATATAAAAGAGACCTAAGGGGCAACTTTTTCACACAGAGGGTGGTACATGTACGGAATGAGCTGCCAGAGGATTTGTGGAGGCTGGTACAATTGCAACATTTAAGAGGCATTTGGATGGGTATATGAATAGGAAGGGTTTGGAGGGATATGGGCCGGGTGCTGGCAGGTGGGACTAGATTGGGTTGGGATATCTGGTCGGCATGGACAGGTTGGACCGAAGGGTCTGTTTCCATGCTGTATATCTCTATGACTCCATGACTCTAAGTGACAGACACAGACGTCAGGAGATCTTCAGCTGAGAGACACCATCACGGTGCCTGGTGAGTGAGCTAGAGGTTTGGTGTCAGGTCGGCCCATGAGGTCTTCAAATTCCTAGCTTTAAGGTTACTCCCAGTTCTGGATTGTTCCCTGATGATGGGTTTTCATTTCTTCACTTCACCTCATTGAACACCAATGTTCTCCTTTCCAGAAAAGGACACACATTAAAGCTCTGTGTTATGGTAAGTGAAGGATTGGAATCGTTTGTAGTGCCTTGGGCCAACATTATCATGAACAGGCCCAGTGGCTTGTGGGTGAATACTCCACTTACAGATCAGGTGTAGTCCTTCATCTTTATAGTCCGTAAAATAACCATAAGCATCACACTTTGTTAGAGAGACGCCAATAGGTGATGTGCAGATTAGATTACCTACAGTGTGGAAACAGACCCTCCGGCCCAACAAGTCCACACCGACCCTCCGAAGAGCAACCCACCCAGACCCATTCCCCAACATTTCCCTCTGACTAAAGCACCTAACACTACAGGCAATTTGCATGGCCAATTCACCTGACCTGCACATCTTTGGACTGTGGGAGGAAACCGGAGCACCCGGAGGAAACCCACGCAGACACGGGGAGAACGTGCAAACTCCACACAGTCAGTCACCCGAGGCTGGAATCGAACCCAGGTCCCGTGAGGCTGCAGTGCTAACCACTGAGCCACCGTGTCACCCACAGTGTGAATCTAACAGCAAAGTTGGCAACTCAGTGTTACAGGTTAGTTAGCGTTTAGAAGTGATTAACTAACGCGAACAAGAAGTAATAATAAAGAATGGAATGAAGACAAGAGAGAAAAAGAATCTCAAGCCAGAAAATCAAAGAGTAGAATGAGTTTGGATGGAACCACATGATGAAAGAGACAAATAATTCTGATGGGAAAATGTAACAGTACTGGGACATGGGTCCTGGGCAGGACCAGCCTTTATTGCCCGTCCATATAGATCCCTTTGAGAAGGTTGAGGTGAACTGAGGCAGGGAGGGATACAGCAGAAATCAAAGTAGGATGAATGGATGGTGGTGCAGGAATGTAATAAGAAGCTGTCTTCAGATTGGTCAGCAATAGAGCAATCGAGCTGATGGTGGGAATTGGTATGAAGGCCTCAGCCTTTCCAGTTATCCGTACAGAGGACATTTCAGCTTGTCTACTACAATTTTAAGGACAGTCATAGAATCGTACAGTCCAGTACAGGTCCTTTGGCCCATCGAATCTATATAGCCAAAACTATACCGTCACCTACACTAGTCCCACTTCATCACATCATTGAGTGTGATGACAGTACACAGGGATAAGTTGAATTACATGCATCCAGGACTTTTAAACTGGGTGCACTGCAGAAAGCCAATGACAATACAATAGGTACATTAGAAATAGGAGGAGGCCACTCTGCCCCTCAATGTTGTCCTTCAATTCAATTAACTCATGGCTGAGCTGGGGTCTCAGCACTGTTCACCCTGTAATACCCTCTGTCAACACAACTAGTGGGTCTCTGTCACCCAGCACCTACTGAATTTTAGGAGCAAGACTTCCGGATTATCACACTCTTCAGAACATTCCAGAGCCACTGACAGTAGAAGCAGCATGGTGACTCAGTGGTTAGTGCTGCTATCTGACAGCGCCAGGACGGGGGGTTCGATCCCACCCTTGGGTGACTGTCTGTGTAGAGCCCCTCCTGTGTGGAGTGTGCACACTCTCTTTCTCTGTCTCTCTCCTTAAACCATTTCTTTAAGATTTGGCCAATCTTCAGGTCACATGTCCTGGTACTGCTTTGGGTGAATCAACATCTTAACATTTCTAAAACGCACTGGGGATATCTTATTGGGTTCTAGATGCGATTGAAATATATGTTGCTGATGTACAAGGTTTAACATTGAGATGCAAGGTCTATACTATGTCGAGGAGGTGGTTGTTGATGGTGTGTGCACTGACAGATGGTCCATTATTCCACTGTCAGCAGGTCATTCCAAATTGGAAGGGGAATTACAGTTAAACATAGAAGTCACTGTGTTTACCAACAGAGACTGGTGGAGAAACCATGTAGATCTGGCAGCTTTTGCAGGGAGACTAAAAGAGTTAACTTTTCAAATCCAGTATTGCTGTTCTTTGCAGTCATACACAGAGACAGGGTTTACGTGGAATCAAGCCTGCGCTTTCCATCGGGTTATAGAATCATAGAGAGTCGGAGAGTCCATTAGCACAGAGACAGGCCCTTTGGCCCAAACTGGTCCATGCTGACCAAAATGTCCGTCCACACTAACCCCATTTCCCTGCACTTGGCCCATCCCCTTCTAGTCCTTTCCTATCCTTGTATTTGTCCAAATGCGTTTTAAATGTTGTTAATGTACCTGCCTCAACCACTTCCACTGGCAGCTCATTCCATATGCGTACCACCCTCTGTGTAAAAGAGTTGCCCCATAGCTTCCCTTTTGTTCTTTCCCCTCTAACCTTAAACTGATGGCCTCTAGTCCTCGATTCCCCAACCCTGGGAAAAAGACTGAGTGCATTCATCCTATCCACGTCTCTCATGATCTTAGGCACCTCCATGGGGTACCCCCCCCCCCCCCCCCCCCCCCCCCCCCCTCAGTCTCCTACTCTCTAAAGAAAAAAGTCCTCGCTTGTCCAATCTTTCCCTATAACTCAGACCATTGAGTCCTGGTAACATCCTTATATAATCTCTTGTGCACTCTTTCCAGTTTAATGACATCCTTCCTAAAGCAAGGTGACCAAAACTGAACACAATACTCTGCGTGTGGCCGCATCAATGTCCTGTATAACTGCAACATAACTTCCCAACGTCTATATTCAATGCCCTGACTGATG
Organism: Chiloscyllium plagiosum; assembly: GCF_037043375.1. NCBI lineage: Eukaryota > Metazoa > Chordata > Chondrichthyes > Orectolobiformes > Hemiscylliidae > Chiloscyllium > Chiloscyllium plagiosum. Next base: position 8,378,810 of record NW_028270146.1, read on the forward strand.
AAGGCCAGTGTGCCAAAAGCTGCCTTCATTGCCCTGTCTACCGGTGACTTCACTTTCAGAGACCCGTGCACCTCTGTTCCACTACACTCCTTAAGGCCCTACCATTCACCATGAAACTCCTGCCTTGATTTGACTTTACAAAACGCAAGGTTGAGGAGATCATGTGTCTGATCCTTCACTCCATCATGTCACCCTTTTCCTCGAGAGAAGACTCTTCTGATGGATAGAGCTGCCCTTGCTCTGTACCGCCACCCTCTGCTGGAAGATCACAGGAAAGCAATGTCAGGGTGTCATCGAATCCCTACAGCGTCAGAGCAGGCCATTCAGCCCATCATGTCCACACTGACTCTTGAAAATAAATCATCCCACCCCATTCTGCCCCTATAACCTTGCGTTTCCCAGGGCCAATCCACCTAATCTGCACATCTTTGGACTGTGGAAGGAAATTCCACACAAACACGGGGAGAATGTCCACACAGGCAGGCACTCGAGGGTGGAATCAAACCTGGGTCCCATGCGCTGAGGGGGAGCAGTGCTAACCACTGAGGCACCCTGATATCCTCACATTAGATAGTGTCCTGCAGCTGGTAAAATGGGGCCGAGGAAGCTGGTGTTTATTCTGGGTCCAGGTTACCAGCCTCTTGGCAGGTGCACAACTCTACATGGAGGGGAGGCTGAGGGGGTGATTGTCTGCCCCTCACTAGCCTCTGTTAAAGAACCTCACAGTTGACAAGGGACCATAGTCAGTGATCATTAAATCTTGACAGGGGACTTGTACCTGGGGCTTAGGATTCCAAAGCAGTCACACCTTCCCAGAACCACCTCGCTGATGTTTTTTGCAGCGTGGGATCAGGAATAAAGAGCCTGCAGACAGCTACTGGCTCCGAACCAGAAAGCCTTAAGACCACAGACTGAAACAAACCATCAGGGCTGGCTCATAATGGAATGAATGAGGGAGGGCGACAGAGAGGGAGTGAGTGAGGGAGTGGGGGAGGGAGTGAGGGGGGCAGTAAAGGAGTGAGGAAGGGATGGAGTGAAGGAGGGAGGGAGTGAGTGAAGGAGGGAGGGAGTGAGTGAGGGATGGAGCGAGGCAGTGCAGTTGGGAGGGAAATGCTGACAATGCACGAGAAACCCTGACTACACAACAGAAACGCAAACCACATGCAAAAAACACTGACCACACGCCAGACACGCTGACTACACACCAGACACACTGACTACATGCCAGAAACACTGACTACACACCACACACACTGACCACACACCAGACACACTGACTACACACCAGAAACACTGACTACATGCCAGACACACTGACTACATGCCAGACACACTGACCACACACCAGACACACTGACTACACACCAGAAACACTGACTACATGCCAGACACACTGACTACATGCCAGACACACTGACTACACACCAGAAACACTGACTACATGCCAGACACACTGACTACACACCAGAAACACTGACTACATGCCAGACACACTGACTACATGCCAGACACACTGACTACACACCAGAAACACTGACTACATGCCAGACACACTGACTACATGACAGACACACTGACTACACACCAGAAACACTGACTACATGCCAGACACACTGACTACATGCCAGACACACTGACTACACACCTGAAACACTGCCTACAGACCAGAAACACTGACTCCACACCCGAAAACTGACTCCACATCAGAAACAGTGACCTCACACCAGAAACACTGACCACACAGCAGAAACACTGACTACACACCAGAAACACTGACCACACACCAGAAACACAGACTACATGCTAGAAACATGGACCACACCAGAAACATTGATCACACACCAGAAACACTGACTACACACTACAAACACTGACCAGACATCAGAAACACTGACCACACAGCAGAAACACTGACTACACACCAGAAACACTGACCACACGCCAGAAACACAGACTACATGCTAGAAACACGGATCACACCAGAAACATTGATCACACACCAGAAAGACTGATTACACACCAGAAACACTGACCAGACATCAGAAACACTGACCACACACCAGAAAAACTGACGACATACTAGAAACACTGACGACTCACCAGAAACAATGACTACATACCAGAAACATCGATCACACACCAAAAACACTGACCACACACTAGAAACAATGACCAGACATCAGAAACACTGATCACACACCAGAAACACTGGCTGCACATCAGAAACACTGACTACATGCTAGAAACACTGATGATGTGCCAGAAACACTGACGACAGGCTACAAACACTGACTACACACCAAAAACACAGACCACACACCAGAAACACTGACCAGATGGCAGAAACACTGACCACACACCAGAAACCCTGACCACACACCAGAAACACTCACTAGACACCAGAAACACTGACAGCACGCCAGATACACTGACCACACACCAGAAACACTGACAACATGCTAGAAACACTGACCACACACCAGAAACACAGACTACACACCAGAAACACTGATCACACACGAGAAACACTGACCACACACCAGAAACACAGACTACACACCAGAACGACTGACTACACACCAGAAACACTGACTACACACACCAGAAACACTGACCACACACCAGAAACACAGACTACATGCTAGAAACATGGACCACATGCTAGAAACACGGACCACACCAGAAACATTGATCACACACCAGAAACACTGACTACACACCAGAAACATTGATCACACACCAGAAACACTGACAACACACTACAAACACTGACCAGACATCAGAAACACTGACCACACAGCAGTAACACTGACTACACACCAGAAACACTGACCACATGCCAGAAACACAGACTACATGCTAGAAACACGGACCAGACCAGAAACATTGACTACACACCAGAAACACTGACTACACACTAGAAACACTGACCAGACATCAGAAACACTGACCACACACCAGAAACACTGACGACATACTAGAAACACTGACTACTCACCATAAACACTGACTACTCACCATAAACACTGACTACACACCAGAAACATTGATCACTTACCAGAAACACTGACCATACACTACAAAAACTGACCAGACGTCAGAAACACTGACCACACAGCAGAAACACTGACTACACACCAGAAACACTGACTACATGCCAGACACACTGACTACATGCCAGACACACTGACTACACACCAGAAACACTGACTACATGCCAGACACACTGACTACACACCAGAAACACTGACTACATGCCAGACACACTGACTACATGCCAGACACACTGACTACACACCAGAAACACTGACTACATGCCAGACACACTGACTACATGACAGACACACTGACCACACACCAGAAACCCTGACCACACACCAGAAACACTCACTAGACACCAGAAACACTGACAGCACGCCAGATACACTGACCACACACCAGAAACACTGACAACATGCTAGAAACACTGACCACACACCAGAAACACAGACTACACACCAGAAACACTGATCACACACGAGAAACACTGACCACACACCAGAAACACAGACTACACACCAGAACGACTGACTACACACCAGAAACACTGACTACACACACCAGAAACACTGACCACACACCAGAAACACAGACTACATGCTAGAAACATGGACCACATGCTAGAAACACGGACCACACCAGAAACATTGATCACACACCAGAAACACTGACTACACACCAGAAACATTGATCACACACCAGAAACACTGACAACACACTACAAACACTGACCAGACATCAGAAACACTGACCACACAGCAGTAACACTGACTACACACCAGAAACACTGACCACATGCCAGAAACACAGACTACATGCTAGAAACACGGACCAGACCAGAAACATTGACTACACACCAGAAACACTGACTACACACTAGAAACACTGACCAGACATCAGAAACACTGACCACACACCAGAAACACTGACGACATACTAGAAACACTGACTACTCACCATAAACACTGACTACTCACCATAAACACTGACTACACACCAGAAACATTGATCACTTACCAGAAACACTGACCATACACTACAAAAACTGACCAGACGTCAGAAACACTGACCACACAGCAGAAACACTGACTACACACCAGAAACACTGGCCACACACCAGAAACACTGACTACACACCAGAAACACTGACTACAGGCTACAAACACTGGCTACACATCAGAAACACTGACTACATGCTAGAAACACTGACTACGTGCCAGAAACACCGACTACAGGCTAGAAACACTGACTACACACCAAAACCACAGACCACACACCAGAAACACTGACCACACACCGGAAACATAGATTACACACCAGAAACACTGATCACACACCAGAAACACTGACCACACACCAGAAACACAGACTACACACGAGAACGACTGACTACACACCAGAAACACTGACTACACTCCAGAAACACTGACCACACGCCGGAAACACTGACTCCACATCAGAAACACTGACCACACGCCGGAAACACTGACTATATGCTGGAAACACTTACTACACACCAGAAACACAGACCACATACCAGAAACACTGACAGCACGCCAGAAACACTGACCACACACCAGAAACACTGACTATATGCTGGAAACACTGACTACACACCAGAAACATTGATCACACACCAGAAACACTGACCACACACCAGAAACACTGACCACACGCCAGAAACACTGACTAAATGCTAGAAACACTGAATACACATGATAAACACGGACTAGACACCAGGAACACTATCTACATGCTAGAAATGCTGACTACAGGTGGGAAACACTGACTGCATGCTAGAAACACAGACCACATGGTTGAAACGCAGACTACACAGCAGAAACATTGACTGAACACGAGAAACACTGACTACACAACAAGAACAATGACCATAGACCTGAAACTCTGACCACACACCAGAAAAACTGACTATATGCCAGAAACACTGACGACACACCAGAAACACTGACTCCATGCCATAAAACTGACCACCCACCAGAAACACTGACCACACATCAGAAACACTGACTCCCTGCCAGAAACACTGACTACATGCTAGAAACATTGACTACACACCAGAAACACCAACTACATGTTAGAAATACTGACCACACATCAGAAACACTGACACAATTACAGAAACACTGACTACATCAGAAACATTGACTCCACGCCACAAACACTGACTACATCACAAACACTGAAAGCACACCAGAAACACCGACTACACATCAGAAACACTGACCACAAACCAGAAACACTGACCACACACCAGAAACACGGACCACACACCAGAAACACTGACTACAAACCAGAAACACTGATTACAAACCAGAAACACTGACTATATGCCAGAAATACTGACCACACATCAAAAACACTGAACAAATTATAGAAACACTGACCACGTACCAGAAACACTGACTACATCAGAAACACTGACGCCATGCCATAAACACTGATTACACAACACAAACACTGAACACATGCCAGAAACACTGACTACACGTCACAAACACTGAAAACACACCAGAAACACTGACAAAACACCAGAAACACTGACTACACAACAGAAACACTGACTACACGCTAAAAATATTGATCACACACCAGAAACACTGACTACAGGCTAGAAAAATTGCTCACACACCAGAAAAACTGACTACACACTAGAAACGTTGATCACACACCAGAAACACTAACAACACACTAGAAACACAAACCACAAGCAAATAACACTGACCACATACCAAAACACTGACTACACAACCAAAGCAATGACCACAGACCACAAACTCTGACCACACACCAGAAAAACTGACTCCACGCCACAAACACTGACTACATACCAGAAAGAATGGATAGACACCAGAAACACTGACTACATGCTGGAAACACTGACTACACGCTAGTAACACTGACTACATGCTAGAAATACTGACCACACATCAGAAACACTGAACAAATTATAGAACCACTGACTACATGCTCTTAACATGACGACACACCAGAAAAACTGACCACATACTCGAAACACTGACTACACACCACAAACACTGACCACATACTCAAAACACTGACTACACACCACAAACACTGACCACATACTCAAAACACTGACTAGATACCAGAAAGACTGACCACACACTCTTAACACTGACGACACACCAGAAAGACTGACCACATAATCGAAACACTGAGTACACACCACAAGCACTGACCACATACTCGAAACACTGACTAGATACCAGAAACACTGACCACATACTCGAAACACTGACTAGATACCAGAAAAACTGACCACATACTCGAAACACTGACTACACACCACAAACACTGACCACATACTCAAGACACTGACTAGATACCAGAAAGACTGACCACACACTCTTAACACTGACGACACACCAGAAAAACTGACCACATACTCGAAACACTGACTAGATACCAGAAAAACTGACCACATACTCGAAACACTGAGTACACACCACAAACACTGACCACACACCAGAAACACTGACTACATGCCAGAAACACTGACAACATGCTAAAAACATTGAACACACACCAGAAGGACTGATTACACAACAGAAACACTGACCACACACCAGAAATATTGACTACATGCTAGAAACATTGATCACACACCAGAAACACTGACTACACATGCCAGAAACACTGACCACACACCAGAAACACTGACAACACACTAGAAACACTGACCACATACTCGAAACACTGAGTACACACCACAAACACTGACCACACACCAGAAACACTGACAACACACTAGAAACATTGACTACACGCCAGAAACACTGACAACACACCAGAAACACTGACCACACACCAGAAACACTGACTACATGCTAGAAACACTGACTACGCCAGAAAGACTGATTTCACACCAAAAACATTTACTACACACCAGAAACACTGACTACACACCATAAACACTGACCACACGCCAGAAACACTGACTACATGCTACAAACACAGGCTACACACCAGAAACACTGACTACACACTAGAAACACTGACTACACACGATAAACACTGACTAGATACCAGAAACACTGACTACATGCTAAAAACATTGATCACCCACGAGAAACATTGACTACACATTTCAGAAACACTGACTACACACCAGAAACACCGACTACACGCCAGAAACACTGACTACACGCCAGAAACACTGACTACATGCCAGAAACACTGACAACAAGCTAGAAACATTGATCACACACCAGAAAGACTGACCACACGCCAGAAACACTGACTACATGCTACAAACACTGGCTACATACCAGAAACACAGACTACATGCTGGAAACACAGACTACACACGATAAACACTTACTAGATACCAGAAACACTGACAAATTGCTAGAATCATTGATCACCCACGAGAAACATTGACTACACATTTCAGAAACACTGACTACACACCAGAAACACTGACTACACGCCAGAAACACTGACTACACGCCAGAAACACTGACTACACACTAGAAACACTGACTACACACTAGAAACACTGACTACACACGATAAACACTGACTAGATACCAGAAACACTGACAACATGCTAAAAACATTGATCACCCACGAGAAACATTGACTACACATTTCAGAAACACTGACTACACGCCAGAAACACTGACTACACACCAGAAACACTGACTACATGCCAGAAACACTGACAACAAGCTAGAAACATTGATCACACACCAGAAAGACTGACCACACACCAGAAACACTGACTACATGCTACAAACACTGGCTACACACCAGAAACACAGACTACATGCTGGAAACACTGACTACACATGATAAACACTGACTAGACACCAGAAACACTGACTACATGCTAGAAATACTGACTAAACGCGGGAAACACACTGCTCGCTAGAAACACAGACCACATGGTTGAAACGTTGACTACACAGGAGAAACATTGACTGAACACGAGAAACACTGACTGCACAACAAGAATAATGACCATAGACCTGAAACTCTGACCACACACCAGAAACACTGACCCACACATCAGAAACACTGACTACACACCAGAAACATTGATCACACACCAGTAACATTGATCACACACCAGAAACATTGATCACACACCAGAAACACTGACTACACACCAGAAACATTGATCACACACCAGAAACATTGACTACACACCAGAAACATTGATCACACACCAGAAACACTGACCACACACCAGAAACATTGATCACACACCAGTAACATTGATCACACACCAGAAACATTGACTAAACACCAGAAACACTGACCACACACCAGAAACACTGACTACACGCCAGAAACACTGACTACATGCTAGAAACACTGACAACACATCAGAAACACTGACTACATGCCACAAACACTGTGCAAATGCTAGGAACACCATCCACTCACCAGAAATGCCGACAACATACCACAAAGACTGACCACCCGGCAGAAACACTGATCACACACCAGCAACATTGACCACTCACCAGAAACAATGACAACACACCAGAAACGCTGACTACACACCAGAAACGCTGACTACACACCAGAAACGCTGACCACATGCTAGAAATGCTTACCACACACGAGGAACACTGACCACACAACAGAAACACTGACTCCATGCCAGAAACAGTGACCATATGCTAGGAACACCATTCACACACCAGAAACACTGACCACACACCACAAAGACTGACGACTCGGCAGAACACCAGTAACAAGGAACACATGCCAGAAATACTGACTACACACCAGAAACACTGACCACACACCAGAAACACTGACTACACACCCGAAACACTGACTACACACCAGAAAGAATGACTACACACAAGAAACACTGACGACACACCAGAAACACTGACTACACACCAGAAACACAGATTAACACCAGAAACACTGACCACACACCAGAAACACTGACCACACACCAGAAACACTGACTACATACCAGAAACACTGACCACACACCATAAACACTGACTACATACCAGAAAGAATGGATAGACACCATAAACACTGACTACATGCTGGAAATACTGACTACACGCTAGTAACACTGACGGTACACTAGAAACACTGACTACACACCAGAAACACTGACTACAGGCTAGAAATACTGACCACACATAAGAAACACTGAACAAATTATAGAAACAGTGACCACGTACCAGAAACACTGACTACACGCCAGAAACGCTGACTACACACCAGAAACACTGACCACACATCAGAAACACTGACTACATACCAGAAACACTGACCACACGCCAGAAACACTGACTACACACCAGAAACTCTGACCACACACCAGAAACACTGACCCACACATCAGAAACACTGACTACACAGCAGAAACACTGACTACACACCAGAAACACTGACCACACACCAGAAACACTGACCACTCACCAGAAACACTGACTACATTCCAGAAACACTGACCACACACCAGAAACACTGACTACATACCAGAAAGAATGGATAGACACCATAAACACTGACTACATGCTGGAAACACTGACTACACGCGAGTAACACTGACGGTACACTAGAAACACTGATTACAAACCAGAAACACTGACTATATGCCAGAAATACTGACCACACATCAAAAACACTGAACAAATTATAGAAACACTGACCCCATAAACACTGACTACATCAGAAACACTGACGCCATGCCATAAACACTGATTACACAACACAAACACTGAACACATGCCAGAAACACTGACTACACGTCACAAACACTGAAAACACACCAGAAACACTGACAACATGCTAGAATCATTGATCACACACCAGAAACACTGACTACACAACAGAAACACTGACTACACACCAGAAACACTGACCACACACCAGAAACACTGACTACATGCTAAAAATATTGATCACACACCAGAAACACTGACTACAGGCTAGAAAAATTGCTCACACACCAGAAAAACTGACTACACACTAGAAACGTTGATCACACACCAGAAACACTAACAACACACTAGAAACACAAACCACAAGCAAATAACACTGACCACATACCAAAACACTGACTACACAACCAAAGCAATGACCACAGACCACAAACTCTGACCACACACCAGAAAAACTGACTCCAAGCCACAAACACTGACTATATACCAGAAAGAATGGATAGACACCAGAAACACTGACTACATGCTGGAAACACTGACTACACGCTAGTAACACTGACTACATGCTAGAAATACTGACCACACATCAGAAACACTGAACAAATTATAGAACCACTGACTACATGCTCTTAACATGACGACACACCAGAAAAACTGACCACATACTCGAAACACTGACTACACACCACAAACACTGACCACATACTCAAAACACTGAGTCACACCACAAACACTGACCACATACTCGAAACACTGACTAGATACCAGAAAAACTGACCACATACTCGAAACACTGAGTACACACCACAAACACTGACCACACACTCGAAACACTGACTAGATACCAGAAAGACTGACCACATACTCGAAACACTGAGTACACACCACAAACACTGACCACATACTCGAAACACTGACTACACACCACAAACACTGACCACATACTCAAGACACTGACTAGAAACCAGTAAGACTGACCACACACTCTTAACACTGACGACACACCAGAAAAACTGACCACATACTCGAAACACTGAGTACACACCAGAAACACTGACCACATACTCGAAACACTGACCAGATACCAGAAACACTGACCACACACCAGAAACACTGACCACACACCACAAACACTGACCACACACCAGAAACACTGACTACATGCCAGAAACACTGACAACATGCTAAAAACATTGAACACACACACCAGAAAGACTGATTACACACCAGAAACACTGACCACACACCAGAAATATTGACTACATGCTAGAAACATTGATCACACACCAGAAACACTGACTACACATGCCAGAAACACTGACTACACATGCCAGAAACACTGACAACACACCAGAAACACTGACCACATACTCGAAACACTGAGTACACACCACAAACACTGACCACACACCAGAAACACTGACTACATGCCAGAAACACTGACAACATGCTAAAAACATTGACCACACACCAGAAAGACTGATTGCACACCAGAAACACTGACTACACAACAGAAACACTGACCACACACCAGAAATATTGACTACATGCTAGAAACATTGATCACACGCCAGAAACACTGACTACACATGCCAGAAACACTGACCACACACCAGAAACACTGACAACACACTAGAAACACTGACTACACAACAGAAACACTGACAACACACCAGAAAGACTGATTACACACTAGAAACACAGACTACACATTAGAAACACTGACCACACACCAGAAACACTGACTACATGCTAGAAACATTGATCATACGCCAGAAAGACTGATTTCACACCAAAAACATTTACTACACACCAGAAACACTGACTATGCACCAGAAACACTGACTACATGCTACAAACACTGGCTACCCACCAGAAACATTGACTACACACCAGAAACACTGACCAGACACCAGAAACACTGACTACATGCCAGAAACACTGACAACAAGCTAGAAACATTGATCACACACCAGAAACACTGACTACACACCAGAAACACTGACTACATGCTACAAACACTGGCTACACACCAGAAACACAGACTACATGCTAGAAACACTGACTACACACGATAAACACTGACTAGACACCAGAAACACTGACTACATGCTAGAAATACTGACTAAACTCGGGAAACACACTGCTCGCTAGAAACACAGACCACATGGTTGAAACGTTGACTACACAGGAGAAACATTGACTGAACACGAGAAACACTGACTGCACAACAAGAACAATGACCATAGACCTGAAACTCTGACCACACACCAGAAACACTGACCCACACATCAGAAACACTGACTACACACCAGAAACATTGATCACACACCAGTAACATTGATCACACACCAGAAACATTGACCACACACCAGAAACATTGATCACACACCAGAAACATTGACAACACATCAGAAACACTGACTACATGCCACAAACACTGTGCAAATGCTAGGAACACCATCCACTCACCAGAAATGCCGACAACATACCACAAAGACTGACCACCCGGCAGAAACACTGATCACACACCAGCAACATTGACCACTCACCAGAAACAATGACCACACACCAGAAACGCTGACGACACACCAGAAACGCTGACCACATGCTAGAAATGCTTACCACACACGAGGAACACTGACCACACAACAGAAACACTGACTCCATGCCAGAAACAGTGACCACATGCTAGGAACACCATTCACACACCAGAAACACTGACCACACACCACAAAGACTGACAACTCGGCAGAACACCAGTAACAAGGAACACATGCCAGAAATACTGACTACAGACCAGAAACACTGACCACACACCAGAAACACTGACCACACACCAGAAACACTGACCACTCACCAGAAAGAATGACTACACACAAGAAACACTGACGACACACCAGAAACACTGACTACACACCAGAAACACAGATTAACACCAGAAACACTGACCACACACCATAAAGAATGATCACACACCAAAATAGTGACCACATACCAGAAACACTGACGACACACCAGAAACACAGATTAACACCAGAAACACTGACCACACACCAGAAACACTGGCCACATGCCAGTAACACAGAACACATGCTAGAAACGCTGACTACACACCAGAAACACTGACCACACACCAGAAACACTGACCACACACAAGAAACACTGACTACACACCAGAAAGAATGACTACACACCAGAAACACTGACTACACACCAGAAACACTGACTACACACCAGAAACATTGACTACACATTTCAGAAACACTGACTACACGCCAGAAACACTGACTACACGCCAGAAACACTGACTACACGCCAGAAACACTGACTACATGCCAGAAACACTGACAACAAGCTAGAAACATTGATCACACACCAGAAAGACTGACCACACGCCAGAAACACTGACTACATGCTACAAACACTGGCTACACACCAGAAACACAGACTACATGCTAGAAACACTGACTACACACGATAAACACTGACTAGACAGCAGAAACACTGACTACAGGCTAGAAATACTGACTAAACGCGGGAAACACACTGCTCGCTAGAAACACAGATCACATGGTTGAAACGTTAACTACACAGGAGAAACATTGACTGAACACGAGAAACACTGACTGCACAACAAGAACAATGACCATAGACCTGAAACTCTGACCACACACCAGAAACACTGACCCACACATCAGAAACACTGACTACACACCAGAAACATTGATCACACACCAGTAACATTGATCACACACCAGAAACATTGACTACACACCAGAAACACTGACCACACACAAGAAACACTGACTACACATCAGAAACATTGATCACACACCAGTAACATTGACTACACACCAGAAACATTGATCACACACCAGAAACACTGACCACACACCAGAAACACTGACCACACACCAGAAACACTGACTACATGCTAGAAACACTGACAACACATCAGAAACACTGATTACATGCCACAAACACTGTGCAAATGCTAGGAACACCATCCACTCACCAGAAATGCCGACAACATACCACAAAGACTGACCACCCGGCAGAAACACTGATCACACACCAGCAACATTGACCACTCACCAGAAACAATGACAACACACCAGAAACGCTGACTACACACCAGAAACGCTGACTACACATCAGAAACGCTGACCACATGCTAGAAATGCTTACCACACACGAGGAACACTGACCACACAACAGAAACACTGCCTCCATGCCAGAAACAGTGACCACATGCTAGGAACACCATTCACACACCAGAAACACTGACCACACACCACAAAGACTGACGACTCGGCAGAACACCAGTAACAAGGAACACATGCCAGAAATACTGACTACAGACCAGAAACACTGACCACACACCAGAAACACTGACCACACACCAGAAACACTGACTACACTCCAGAAACACTGACCACACACCAGAAAGAATGACTACACACAAGAAACACTGACGACACACCAGAAACACTGACTACACACCAGAAACACAGATTAACACCAGAAACACTGACCACGCACCAGAAACACTGGCCACACACCAGTAACACAGAACACTTGCTAGATACGCTGACTACACACCAGAAACACTGACCACACACCAGAAACACTGACCACACACAAGAAACACTGACTACACACCAGAAAGAATGACTACATACCAGAAACACTGACCACTCACCAGAAACACTGGCCACATGCCAGTAACACAGAACACATGCTAGATACGCTGACTACACACCAGAAACACTGACCACACACCAGAAACACTGGCCACATGCCAGTAACACAGAACACATGCTAGAAACGCTGACTACACACCAGAAACACTGACCACACACCAGAAACACTGACCACACACAAGAAACACTGACTACACACCAGAAAGAATGACTACACACCAGAAACACTGACCACGCACCAGAAACACTGGCCACATGGCAGTAACACAGAACACATGCTAGAAACGCTGACTACACACCAGAAACACTGACCACACACCAGAAACACTGACCATACACAAGAAACACTGACTACACACCAGAAAGAATGACTACACACCAGAAACACTGACCACTCACCAGAAAGAATGATCACACACCAAAATAGTGACCACATACCAGAAACACTGACTACACACCAGAAACACAGATTAACACCAGAAACACTGACCACGCATCAGAAACACTGGCCACATGCCAGTAACACAGAACACATGCTAGAAACGTTGACTACACACCAGAAACACTGACCACACACCAGAAACACTGACCACACACAAGAAACACTGACTACACACCAGAAAGAATGACTACACACCAGAAACACTGACCACTAACCAGAAAGAATGATCACACACCAAAATAGTGACCACATACCAGAAACACTGACTACACACCAGAAACACAGATTAACACCAGAAACACTGACCACGCACCAGAAACACTGGCCACATGCCAGTAACACAGAACACATGCTAGAAACGCTGACTACACACCAGAAACACTGACCACACACCAGAAACACTGACCACACACAAGAAACACTGACTACACACCAGAAAGAATGACGACACACCAGAAACACTGACCACTCACCAGAAAGAATGATCACACACCAAAATAGTGACCACATACCAGAAACACTGACTACACACAAGAAACACTGACAACACACCAGAAAGAATGACTAAACACCAGAAACACTGACCACTCACCAGAAAGAATGACCACACACCAAAATAGTGACCACATACCAGAAACACTGACGACACACCAGAAACACTGACCACTGGCGAGAAACACATACAACATACCAGAAACACTGACGACACACCAGAAAAACTGACCACATACTCGAAACACTGAGTACACACCAGAAACACTGACCACACACCAGAAACACTGACTACATGCCACAAACACTGACAACATGCTAAAAACATTGAACACACACACCAGAAAGACTGATTACACACCAGAAACACTGACCACACACCAGAAATATTGACTACATGCTAGAAACATTGATCACACACCAGAAACACTGACTACACATGCCAGAAACACTGACTACACATGCCAGAAACACTGACAACACACCAGAAACACTGACCACATACTCGAAACACTGAGTACACACCACAAACACTGACCACACACCAGAAACACTGACTACATGCCAGAAACACTGACAACATGCTACAAACATTGACCACACACCAGAAAGACTGATTGCACACCAGAAACACTGACTACACAACAGAAACACTGACCACACACCAGAAATATTGACTACATGCTAGAAACATTGATCACACGCCAGAAACACTGACTACACATGCCAGAAACACTGACCACACACCAGAAACACTGACAACACACTAGAAACACTGACTACACAACAGAAACACTGACAACACACCAGAAACACTGACCACACACAAGAAACACTGACTACACACCAGAAAGAATGACTACACACCAGAAACACTGACCACGCACCAGAAACACTGGCCACATGCCAGTAACACAGAACACATGCTAGAAACGCTGACTACACACCAGAAACACTGACCACACACCAGAAACACTGACCACACACAAGAAACACTGACTACACACCAGAAAGAATGACTACACACCAGAAACACTGACCACTAACCAGAAAGAATGATCACACACCAAAATAGTGACCACATACCAGAAACACTGACTACACACCAGAAACACAGATTAACACCAGAAACACTGACCACGCATCAGAAACACTGGCCACATGCCAGTAACACAGAACACATGCTAGAAACGCTGACTACACACCAGAAACACTGACCACACACCAGAAACACTGACCACACACAAGAAACACTGACTACACACCAGAAAGAATGACTACACACCAGAAACACTGACCACGCACCAGAAACACTGACCACACACAAGAAACACTGACTACACACCAGAAAGAATGACTACACACCAGAAACACTGACCACTCACCAGAAAGAATGATCACACACCAAAATAGTGACCACATACCAGAAACACTGACTACACACCAGAAACACAGATTAACACCAGAAACACTGACCACGCATCAGAAACACTGGCCACATGCCAGTAACACAGAACACATGCTAGAAAAGCTGACTACACACCAGAAACACTGACCACACACCAGAAACACTGACCACACACAAGAAACACTGACTACACACCAGAAAGAATGACTACACACCAGAAACACTGACCACTCACCAGAAAGAATGATCACACACCAAAATAGTGACCACATACCAGAAACACTGACTACACACCAGAAACACAGATTAACACCAGAAACACTGACCACGCATCAGAAACACTGGCCACATGCCAGTAACACAGAACACATGCTAGAAATGCTGACTACACACCAGAAACACTGACCACACACCAGAAACACTGACCACACACAAGAAACACTGACTACACACCAGAAAGAATGACTACACACCAGAAACACTGACCACTAACCAGAAAGAATGATCACACACCAAAATAGTGACCACATACCAGAAACACTGACTACACACCAGAAACACAGATTAACACCAGAAACACTGACCACGCACCAGAAACACTGGCCACATGCCAGTAACACAGAACACATGCTAGAAACGCTGACTACACACCAGAAACACTGACCACACACCAGAAACACTGACCACACACAAGAAACACTGACTACACACCAGAAAGAATGACGACACACCAGAAACACTGACCACTCACCAGAAAGAATGATCACACACCAAAATAGTGACCACATACCAGAAACACTGACTACACACAAGAAACACTGACAACACACCAGAAAGAATGACTAAACACCAGAAACACTGACCACTCACCAGAAAGAATGACCACACACCAAAATAGTGACCACATACCAGAAACACTGACGACACACCAGAAACACTGACCACTGGCGAGAAACACTTACAACATACCAGAAACACTGACGACACACCAGAAAAACTGACCACATACTCGAAACACTGAGTACACACCAGAAACACTGACCACACACCAGAAACACTGACTACATGCCAGAAACACTGACAACATGCTAAAAACATTGAACACACACACCAGAAAGACTGATTACACACCAGAAACACTGACCACACACCAGAAATATTGACTACATGCTAGAAACATTGATCACACACCAGAAACACTGACTACACATGCCAGAAACACTGACTACACATGCCAGAAACACTGACAACACACCAGAAACACTGACCACATACTCGAAACACTGAGTACACACCACAAACACTGACCACACACCAGAAACACTGACTACATGCCAGAAACACTGACAACATGCTAAAAACATTGAACACACACCAGAAAGACTGATTGCACACCAGAAACACCGACTACACAACAGAAACACTGACCACACACCAGAAATATTGACTACATGCTAGAAACATTGATCACACGCCAGAAACACTGACTACACATGCCAGAAACACTGACCACACACCAGAAACACTGACAACACACTAGAAACACTGACTACACAACAGAAACACTGACAACACACCAGAAAGACTGATTACACACTAGAAACACAGACTACACATTAGAAACACTGACCACACACCAGAAACACTGACTACATGCTAGAAACATTGATCATACGCCAGAAAGACTGATTTCACACCAAAAACATTTACTACACACCAGAAACACTGACTACACACCATAAACACTGACCACACGCCAGAAACACTGACTACACACCAGAAACACTGACCAGACACCAGAAACATTGACTACACATGCCAGAAACACTGACTACACACCAGAAACACTGACCAGACACCAGAAACACTGACTACACACCAGAAGCACTGACTACACGCCAGAAACACTGACTACACGCCAGAAACACTGACAACAAGCTAGAAACATTGATCACACACCAGAAAGACTGACCACACGCCAGAAACACTGACTACATGCTACAAACACTGGCTACACACCAGAAACACAGACTACATGCTAGAAACACTGACTACACACGATAAACACTGACTAGACACCAGAAACACTGACTACATGCTAGAAATACTGACTAAACTCGGGAAACACACTGCTCGCTAGAAACACAGACCACATGGTTGAAACGTTGACTACACAGGAGAAACATTGACTGAACACGAGAAACACTGACTGCACAACAAGAACAATGACCATAGACCTGAAACTCTGACCACACACCAGAAACACTGACCCACACATCAGAAACACTGACTACACACCAGAAACACTGACTACACGCCAGAAACACTGACTACACGCCAGAAACACTGACAACAAGCTAGAAACATTGATCACACACCAGAAAGACTGACCACACGCCAGAAACACTGACTACATGCTACAAACACTGGCTACACACCAGAAACACAGACTACATGCTAGAAACACTGACTACACACGATAAACACTGACTAGACACCAGAAACACTGACTACATGCTAGAAATACTGACTAAACTCGGGAAACACACTGCTCGCTAGAAACACAGACCACATGGTTGAAACGTTGACTACACAGGAGAAACATTGACTGAACACGAGAAACACTGACTGCACAACAAGAACAATGACCATAGACCTGAAACTCTGACCACACACCAGAAACACTGACCCACACATCAGAAACACTGACTACACACCAGAAACATTGATCACACACCAGTAACATTGATCACACACCAGAAACATTGACTACACACCAGAAACATTGATCACACACCAGAAACACTGACCACACACCAGAAACACTGACCACACACCAGAAACACTGACTACATGCTAGAAACATTGACAACACATCAGAAACACTGACTACATGCCACAAACACTGTGCAAATGCTAGGAACACCATCCACTCACCAGAAATGCCGACAACATACCACAAAGACTGACCACCCGGCAGAAACACTGATCACACACCAGCAACATTGACCACTCACCAGAAACAATGACCACACACCAGAAACGCTGACGACACACCAGAAACGCTGACCACATGCTAGAAATGCTTACCACACACGAGGAACACTGACCACACAACAGAAACACTGACTCCATGCCAGAAACAGTGACCACATGCTAGGAACACCATTCACACACCAGAAACACTGACCACACACCACAAAGACTGACGACTCGGCAGAACACCAGTAACAAGGAACACATGCCAGAAATACTGACTACAGACCAGAAACACTGACCACACACCAGAAACACTGGCCACATGCCAGTAACACAGAACACATGCTAGAAACGCTGACTACACACCAGAAACACTGACCACACACCAGAAACACTGACCACACACCAGAAACACTGACTACACACCAGAAACACTGACCAGACACCAGAAACACTGACTACACGCCAGAAACACTGACTACACACCAGAAACACTGACCAGACACCAGAAACACTGACTACACACCAGAAACACTGACCAGACACCAGAAACACTGACAACAAGCTAGAAACATTGATCACACACCAGAAAGACTGACCACACGCCAGAAACACTGACTACATGCTACAAACACTGACTACACACCAGAAACACAGACTACATGCTAGAAACACTGACTACACACGATAAACACTGACTAGACAGCAGAAACACTGACTACAGGCTAGAAATACTGACTAAACTCGGGAAACACACTGCTCGCTAGAAACACAGACCACATGGTTGAAACGTTGACTACACAGGAGAAACATTGACTGAACACGAGAAACACTGACTGCACAACAAGAACAATGACCATAGACCTGAAACTCTGACCACACACCAGAAACACTGACCCACACATCAGAAACACTGACTACACACCAGAAACATTGATCACACACCAGTAACATTGACTACACACCAGAAACATTGATCACACACCAGAAACACTGACCACACACCAGAAACACTGACCACACACCAGAAACACTGACTACATGCTAGAAACACTGACAACACATCAGAAACACTGATTACATGCCACAAACACTGTGCAAATGCTAGGAACACCATCCACTCACCAGAAATGCCGACAACATACCACAAAGACTGACCACCCGGCAGAAACACTGATCACACACCAGCAACATTGACCACTCACCAGAAACAATGACAACACACCAGAAACGCTGACTACACACCAGAAACGCTGACTACACATCAGAAACGCTGACCACATGCTAGAAATGCTTACCACACACGAGGAACACTGACCACACAACAGAAACACTGACTCCATGCCAGAAACAGTGACCACATGCTAGGAACACCATTCACACACCAGAAACACTGACCACACACCACAAAGACTGACGACTCGGCAGAACACCAGTAACAAGGAACACATGCCAGAAATACTGACTACAGACCAGAAACACTGACCACACACCAGAAACACTGACCACACACCAGAAACACTGACCACACACCAGAAACACTGACTACACTCCAGAAAGAATGACTACACACCAGAAACACTGACCACTCACCAGAAAGAATGATCACACACCAAAATAGTGACCACATACCAGAAACACTGACTACACACCAGAAACACAGATTAACTCCAGAAACACTGACCACGCATCAGAAACACTGGCCACATGCCAGTAACACAGAACACATGCTAGAAACGCTGACTACACACCAGAAACACTGACCACACACCAGAAACACTGACCACACACAAGAAACACTGACTACACACCAGAAAGAATGATCACACACCAAAATAGTGACCACATACCAGAAACACTGACTACACACCAGAAACACAGATTAACACCAGAAACACTGACCACGCACCAGAAACACTGGCCACATGCCAGTAACACAGAACACATGCTAGAAACGCTGACTACACACCAGAAACACTGACCACACACCAGAAACACTGACCACACACAAGAAACACTGACTACACACCAGAAAGAATGACTACACACCAGAAACACTGACCACTCACCAGAAAGAATGATCACACACCAAAATAGTGACCACATACCAGAAACACTGACTACACACAAGAAACACTGACAACACACCAGAAAGAATGACTAAACACCAGAAACACTGACCACTCACCAGAAAGAATGACCACACACCAAAATAGTGACCACATACCAGAAACACTGACGACACACCAGAAACACTGACCACTGGCGAGAAACACTTACAACATACCAGAAACACTGACGACACACCAGAAAAACTGACCACATACTCGAAACACTGAGTACAAACCAGAAACACTGACCACACACCAGAAACACTGACTACATGCCAGAAACACTGACAACATGCTAAAAACATTGAACACACACACCAGAAAGACTGATTACACACCAGAAACACTGACCACACACCAGAAATATTGACTACATGCTAGAAACATTGATCACACACCAGAAACACTGACTACACATGCCAGAAACACTGACTACACATGCCAGAAACACTGACAACACACCAGAAACACTGACCACATACTCGAAACACTGAGTACACACCACAAACACTGACCACACACCAGAAACACTGACTACTTGCCAGAAACACTGACAACATGCTAAAAACATTGAACACACACCAGAAAGACTGATTGCACACCAGAAACACCGACTACACAACAGAAACACTGACCACACACCAGAAATATTGACTACATGCTAGAAACATTGATCACACGCCAGAAACACTGACTACACATGCCAGAAACACTGACCACACACCAGAAACACTGACAACACACTAGAAACACTGACTACACAACAGAAACACTGACAACACACCAGAAAGACTGATTACACACTAGAAACACAGACTACACATTAGAAACACTGACCACACACCAGAAACACTGACTACATGCTAGAAACATTGATCATACGCCAGAAAGACTGATTTCACACCAAAAACATTTACTACACACCAGAAACACTGACTACACACCATAAACACTGACCACACGCCAGAAACACTGACTACACACCAGAAACACTGACCAGACACCAGAAACACTGACTACATGCTACAAACACTGGCTACCCACCAGAAACATTGACTACACATGCCAGAAACACTGACTACACACCAGAAACACTGACCAGACACCAGAAACACTGACTACACACCAGAAACACTGACTACACGCCAGAAACACTGACTACACGCCAGAAACACTGACAACAAGCTAGAAACATTGATCACACACCAGAAACACTGACCACACACCAGAAACACTGACTACACACCAGAAACACTGACCAGACACCAGAAACACTGACTACACGCCAGAAACACTGACTACACACCAGAAACACTGACCAGACACCAGAAACACTGACAACAAGCTAGAAACATTGATCACACACCAGAAAGACTGACCACACGCCAGAAACACTGACTACATGCTACAAACACTGACTACACACCAGAAACACAGACTACATGCTAGAAACACTGACTACACACGATAAACACTGACTAGACAGCAGAAACACTGACTACAGGCTAGAAATACTGACTAAACGCGGGAAACACACTGCTCGCTAGAAACACAGATCACATGGTTGAAACGTTGACTACACAGGAGAAACATTGACTGAACACGAGAAACACTGACTGCACAACAAGAACAATGACCATAGACCTGAAACTCTGACCACACACCAGAAACACTGACCCACACATCAGAAACACTGACTACACACCAGAAACATTGATCACACACCAGTAACATTGACTACACACCAGAAACATTGATCACACACCAGAAACACTGACCACACACCAGAAACACTGACCACACACCAGAAACACTGACTACATGCTAGAAACACTGACAACACATCAGAAACACTGATTACATGCCACAAACACTGTGCAAATGCTAGGAACACCATCCACTCACCAGAAATGCCGACAACATACCACAAAGACTGACCACCCGGCAGAAACACTGATCACACACCAGCAACATTGACCACTCACCAGAAACAATGACAACACACCAGAAACGCTGACTACACACCAGAAACGCTGACTACACATCAGAAACGCTGACCACATGCTAGAAATGCTTACCACACACGAGGAACACTGACCACACAACAGAAACACTGCCTCCATGCCAGAAACAGTGACCACATGCTAGGAACACCATTCACACACCAGAAACACTGACCACACACCACAAAGACTGACGACTCGGCAGAACACCAGTAACAAGGAACACATGCCAGAAATACTGACTACAGACCAGAAACACTGACCACACACCAGAAACACTGACCACACACCAGAAACACTGACCACACACCAGAAACACTGACTACACTCCAGAAAGAATGACTACACACCAGAAACACTGACCACTCACCAGAAAGAATGATCACACACCAAAATAGTGACCACATACCAGAAACACTGACTACACACCAGAAACACAGATTAACTCCAGAAACACTGACCACGCATCAGAAACACTGGCCACATGCCAGTAACACAGAACACATGCTAGAAACGCTGACTACACACCAGAAACACTGACCACACACCAGAAACACTGACCACACACAAGAAACACTGACTACACACCAGAAAGAATGACTACACACCAGAAACACTGACCACTAACCAGAAAGAATGATCACACACCAAAATAGTGACCACATACCAGAAACACTGACTACACACCAGAAACACAGATTAACACCAGAAACACTGACCACGCACCAGAAACACTGGCCACATGCCAGTAACACAGAACACATGCTAGAAACGCTGACTACACACCAGAAACACTGACCACACACCAGAAACACTGACCACACACAAGAAACACTGACTACACACCAGAAAGAATGACTACACACCAGAAACACTGACCACTCACCAGAAAGAATGATCACACACCAAAATAGTGACCACATACCAGAAACACTGACTACACACAAGAAACACTGACAACACACCAGAAAGAATGACTAAACACCAGAAACACTGACCACTCACCAGAAAGAATGACCACACACCAAAATAGTGACCACATACCAGAAACACTGACGACACACCAGAAACACTGACCACTGGCGAGAAACACTTACAACATACCAGAAACACTGACGACACACCAGAAAAACTGACCACATACTCGAAACACTGAGTACAAACCAGAAACACTGACCACACACCAGAAACACTGACTACATGCCAGAAACACTGACAACATGCTAAAAACATTGAACACACACACCAGAAAGACTGATTACACACCAGAAACACTGACCACACACCAGAAATATTGACTACATGCTAGAAACATTGATCACACACCAGAAACACTGACTACACATGCCAGAAACACTGACTACACATGCCAGAAACACTGACAACACACCAGAAACACTGACCACATACTCGAAACACTGAGTACACACCACAAACACTGACCACACACCAGAAACATTGACTACATGCCAGAAACACTGACAACATGCTAAAAACATTGAACACACACCAGAAAGACTGATTGCACACCAGAAACACTGACTACACAACAGAAACACTGACCACACACCAGAAATATTGACTACATGCTAGAAACATTGATCACACGCCAGAAACACTGACTACACATGCCAGAAACACTGACCACACACCAGAAACACTGACCACATACTCGAAACACTGAGTACACACCACAAACACTGACCACACACCAGAAACACTGACTACATGCCAGAAACACTGACAACATGCTAAAAACATTGAACACACACCAGAAAGACTGATTGCACACCAGAAACACCGACTACACAACAGAAACACTGACCACACACCAGAAATATTGACTACATGCTAGAAACATTGATCACACGCCAGAAACACTGACTACACATGCCAGAAACACTGACCACACACCAGAAACACTGACAACACACTAGAAACACTGACTACACAACAGAAACACTGACAACACACCAGAAAGACTGATTACACACTAGAAACACAGACTACACATTAGAAACACTGACCACACACCAGAAACACTGACTACATGCTAGAAACATTGATCATACGCCAGAAAGACTGATTTCACACCAAAAACATTTACTACACACCAGAAACACTGACTACACACCATAAACACTGACCACACGCCAGAAACACTGACTACACACCAGAAACACTGACCAGACACCAGAAACACTGACTACATGCTACAAACACTGGCTACCCACCAGAAACATTGACTACACATGCCAGAAACACTGACTACACACCAGAAACACTGACCAGACACCAGAAACACTGACTACACACCAGAAACACTGACTACACGCCAGAAACACTGACTACACGCCAGAAACACTGACAACAAGTTGGAAACATTGATCACACACCAGAAACACTGACCACACACCAGAAACACTGACTACACACCAGAAACACTGACCAGACACCAGAAACACTGACTACACGCCAGAAACACTGACTACACACCAGAAACACTGACCAGACACCAGAAACACTGACTACACACCAGAAACACTGACCAGACACCAGAAACACTGACAACAAGCTAGAAACATTGATCACACACCAGAAAGACTGACCACACGCCAGAAACACTGACTACATGCTACAAACACTGACTACACACCAGAAACACAGACTACATGCTAGAAACACTGACTACACACCAGAAACACTGACCAGACAGCAGAAACACTGACTACAGGCTAGAAATACTGACTAAACGCGGGAAACACACTGCTCGCTAGAAACACAGATCACATGGTTGAAACGTTGACTACACAGGAGAAACATTGACTGAACACGAGAAACACTGACTGCACAACAAGAACAATGACCATAGACCTGAAACTCTGACCACACACCAGAAACACTGACCCACACATCAGAAACACTGACTACACATCAGAAACATTGATCACACACCAGTAACATTGACTACACACCAGAAACATTGATCACACACCAGAAACACTGACCACACACCAGAAACACTGACCACACACCAGAAACACTGACTACATGCTAGAAACACTGACAACACATCAGAAACACTGATTACATGCCACAAACACTGTGCAAATGCTAGGAACACCATCCACACACCAGAAATGCCGACAACATACCACAAAGACTGACCACCCGGCAGAAACACTGATCACACACCAGCAACATTGACCACTCACCAGAAACAATGACAACACACCAGAAACGCTGACTACACACCAGAAACGCTGACTACACATCAGAAACGCTGACCACATGCTAGAAATGCTTACCACACACGAGGAACACTGACCACACAACAGAAACACTGACTCCATGCCAGAAACAGTGACCACATGCTAGGAACACCATTCACACACCAGAAACACTGACCACACACCACAAAGACTGACGACTCGGCAGAACACCAGTAACAAGGAACACATGCCAGAAATACTGACTACAGACCAGAAACACTGACCACACACCAGAAACACTGACCACACACCAGAAACACTGACCACACACCAGAAACACTGACTACACTCCAGAAAGAATGACTACACACCAGAAACACTGACCACTCACCAGAAAGAATGATCACACACCAAAATAGTGACCACATACCAGAAACACTGACTACACACCAGAAACACAGATTAACACCAGAAACACTGACCACGCACCAGAAACACTGGCCACATGCCAGTAACACAGAACACATGCTAGAAACGCTGACTACACACCAGAAACACTGACCACACACCAGAAACACTGACCACACACAAGAAACACTGACTACACACCAGAAAGAATGACTACACACAAGAAACACTGACCACTCACCAGAAAGAATGATCACACACCAAAATAGTGACCACATACCAGAAACACTGACTACACACAAGAAACACTGACAACACACCAGAAAGAATGACTAAACACCAGAAACACTGACCACTCACCAGAAAGAATGACCACACACCAAAATAGTGACCACATACCAGAAACACTGACGACACACCAGAAACACTGACCACTGGCGAGAAACACTTACAACATACCAGAAACACTGACGACACACCAGAAAAACTGACCACATACTCGAAACACTGAGTACAAACCAGAAACACTGACCACACACCAGAAACACTGACTACATGCCAGAAACACTGACAACATGCTAAAAACATTGAACACACACACCAGAAAGACTGATTACACACCAGAAACACTGACCACACACCAGAAATATTGACTACATGCTAGAAACATTGATCACACACCAGAAACACTGACTACACATGCCAGAAACACTGACTACACATGCCAGAAACACTGACAACACACCAGAAACACTGACCACATACTCGAAACACTGAGTACACACCACAAACACTGACCACACACCAGAAACATTGACTACATGCCAGAAACACTGACAACATGCTAAAAACATTGAACACACACCAGAAAGACTGATTGCACACCAGAAACACTGACTACACAACAGAAACACTGACCACACACCAGAAATATTGACTACATGCTAGAAACATTGATCACACGCCAGAAACACTGACTACACATGCCAGAAACACTGACCACACACCAGAAACACTGACCACATACTCGAAACACTGAGTACACACCACAAACACTGACCACACACCAGAAACACTGACTACATGCCAGAAACACTGACAACATGCTAAAAACATTGAACACACACCAGAAAGACTGATTGCACACCAGAAACACCGACTACACAACAGAAACACTGACCACACACCAGAAATATTGACTACATGCTAGAAACATTGATCACACGCCAGAAACACTGACTACACATGCCAGAAACACTGACCACACACCAGAAACACTGACAACACACTAGAAACACTGACTACACAACAGAAACACTGACAACACACCAGAAAGACTGATTACACACTAGAAACACAGACTACACATTAGAAACACTGACCACACACCAGAAACACTGACTACATGCTAGAAACATTGATCATACGCCAGAAAGACTGATTTCACACCAAAAACATTTACTACACACCAGAAACACTGACTACACACCATAAACACTGACCACACGCCAGAAACACTGACTACACACCAGAAACACTGACCAGACACCAGAAACACTGACTACATGCTACAAACACTGGCTACCCACCAGAAACATTGACTACACATGCCAGAAACACTGACTACACACCAGAAACACTGACCAGACACCAGAAACACTGACTACACACCAGAAACACTGACTACACGCCAGAAACACTGACCACACACCAGAAACACTGACTACACACCAGAAACACTGACCAGACACCAGAAACACTGACTACACGCCAGAAACACTGACTACACACCAGAAACACTGACCAGACACCAGAAACACTGACTACACACCAGAAACACTGACCAGACACCAGAAACACTGACAACAAGCTAGAAACATTGATCACACACCAGAAAGACTGACCACACGCCAGAAACACTGACTACATGCTACAAACACTGACTACACACCAGAAACACAGACTACATGCTAGAAACACTGACTACACACGATAAACACTGACTAGACAGCAGAAACACTGACTACAGGCTAGAAATACTGACTAAACGCGGGAAACACACTGCTCGCTAGAAACACAGATCACATGGTTGAAACGTTGACTACACAGGAGAAACATTGACTGAACACGAGAAACACTGACTGCACAACAAGAACAATGACCATAGACCTGAAACTCTGACCACACACCAGAAACACTGACCCACACATCAGAAACACTGACTACACACCAGAAACATTGATCACACACCAGTAACATTGACTACACACCAGAAACATTGATCACACACCAGAAACACTGACCACACACCAGAAACACTGACCACACACCAGAAACACTGACTACATGCTAGAAACACTGACAACACATCAGAAACACTGATTACATGCCACAAACACTGTGCAAATGCTAGGAACACCATCCACACACCAGAAATGCCGACAACATACCACAAAGACTGACCACCCGGCAGAAACACTGATCACACACCAGCAACATTGACCACTCACCAGAAACAATGACAACACACCAGAAACGCTGACTACACACCAGAAACGCTGACAACACATCAGAAACGCTGACCACATGCTAGAAATGCTTACCACACACGAGGAACACTGACCACACAACAGAAACACTGACTCCATGCCAGAAACAGTGACCACATGCTAGGAACACCATTCACACACCAGAAACACTGACCACACACCACAAAGACTGACGACTCGGCAGAACACCAGTAACAAGGAACACATGCCAGAAATACTGACTACAGACCAGAAACACTGACCACACACCAGAAACACTGACCACACACCAGAAACACTGACCACACACCAGAAACACTGACTACACTCCAGAAAGAATGACTACACACCAGAAACACTGACCACTCACCAGAAAGAATGATCACACACCAAAATAGTGACCACATACCAGAAACACTGACTACACACCAGAAACACAGATTAACTCCAGAAACACTGACCACGCATCAGAAACACTGGCCACATGCCAGTAACACAGAACACATGCTAGAAACGCTGACTACACACCAGAAACACTGACCACACACCAGAAACACTGACCACACACAAGAAACACTGACTACACACCAGAAAGAATGACTACACACCAGAAACACTGACCACTAACCAGAAAGAATGATCACACACCAAAATAGTGACCACATACCAGAAACACTGACTACACACCAGAAACACAGATTAACACCAGAAACACTGACCACGCACCAGAAACACTGGCCACATGCCAGTAACACAGAACACATGCTAGAAACGCTGACTACACACCAGAAACACTGACCACACACCAGAAACACTGACCACACACAAGAAACACTGACTACACACCAGAAAGAATGACTACACACAAGAAACACTGACCACTCACCAGAAAGAATGATCACACACCAAAATAGTGACCACATACCAGAAACACTGACTACACACAAGAAACACTGACAACACACCAGAAAGAATGACTAAACACCAGAAACACTGACCACTCACCAGAAAGAATGACCACACACCAAAATAGTGACCACATACCAGAAACACTGACGACACACCAGAAACACTGACCACTGGCGAGAAACACTTACAACATACCAGAAACACTGACGACACACCAGAAAAACTGACCACATACTCGAAACACTGAGTACAAACCAGAAACACTGACCACACACCAGAAACACTGACTACATGCCAGAAACACTGACAACATGCTAAAAACATTGAACACACACACCAGAAAGACTGATTACACACCAGAAACACTGACCACACACCAGAAATATTGACTACATGCTAGAAACATTGATCACACACCAGAAACACTGACTACACATGCCAGAAACACTGACTACACATGCCAGAAACACTGACAACACACCAGAAACACTGACCACATACTCGAAACACTGAGTACACACCACAAACACTGACCACACACCAGAAACACTGACTACATGGCAGAAACACTGACAACATGCTAAAAACATTGAACACACACCAGAAAGACTGATTGCACACCAGAAACACTGACTACACAACAGAAACACTGACCACACACCAGAAATATTGACTACATGCTAGAAACATTGATCACACGCCAGAAACACTGACTACACATGCCAGAAACACTGACCACACACCAGAAACACTGACAACACACTAGAAACACTGACTACACAACAGAAACACTGACAACACACCAGAAAGACTGATTACACACTAGAAACACAGACTACACATTAGAAACACTGACCACACACCAGAAACACTGACTACATGCTAGAAACATTGATCATACGCCAGAAAGACTGATTTCACACCAAAAACATTTACTACACACCAGAAACACTGACTACACACCATAAACACTGACCACACACCAGAAACACTGACCAGACACCAGAAACACTGACTACACGCCAGAAACACTGACTACACACCAGAAACACTGACCAGACACCAGAAACACTGACTACACACCAGAAACACTGACTACACGCCAGAAACACTGACTACACGCCAGAAACACTGACAACAAGCTAGAAACATTGATCACACACCAGAAACACTGACCACACACCAGAAACACTGACTACACACCAGAAACACTGACCAGACACCAGAAACACTGACTACACGCCAGAAACACTGACTACACACCAGAAACACTGACCAGACACCAGAAACACTGACTACACACCAGAAACACTGACCAGACACCAGAAACACTGACAACAAGCTAGAAACATTGATCACACACCAGAAAGACTGACCACACGCCAGAAACACTGACTACATGCTACAAACACTGACTACACACCAGAAACACAGACTACATGCTAGAAACACTGACTACACACGATAAACACTGACTAGACAGCAGAAACACTGATCACACACCAGCAACATTGACCACTCACCAGAAACAATGACAACACACCAGAAACGCTGACTACACACCAGAAACGCTGACTACACATCAGAAACGCTGACCACATGCTAGAAATGCTTACCACACACGAGGAACACTGACCACACAACAGAAACACTGACTCCATGCCAGAAACAGTGACCACATGCTAGGAACACCATTCACACACCAGAAACACTGACCACACACCACAAAGACTGACGACTCGGCAGAACACCAGTAACAAGGAACACATGCCAGAAATACTGACTACAGACCAGAAACACTGACCACACACCAGAAACACTGACCACACACCAGAAACACTGACCACACACCAGAAACACTGACTACACTCCAGAAAGAATGACTACACACCAGAAACACTGACCACTCACCAGAAAGAATGATCACACACCAAAATAGTGACCACATACCAGAAACACTGACTACACACCAGAAACACAGATTAACTCCAGAAACACTGACCACGCATCAGAAACACTGGCCACATGCCAGTAACACAGAACACATGCTAGAAACGCTGACTACACACCAGAAACACTGACCACACACCAGAAACACTGACCACACACAAGAAACACTGACTACACACCAGAAAGAATGACTACACACCAGAAACACTGACCACTAACCAGAAAGAATGATCACACACCAAAATAGTGACCACATACCAGAAACACTGACTACACACCAGAAACACAGATTAACACCAGAAACACTGACCACGCACCAGAAACACTGGCCACATGCCAGTAACACAGAACACATGCTAGAAACGCTGACTACACACCAGAAACACTGACCACACACCAGAAACACTGACCACACACAAGAAACACTGACTACACACCAGAAAGAATGACTACACACAAGAAACACTGACCACTCACCAGAAAGAATGATCACACACCAAAATAGTGACCACATACCAGAAACACTGACTACACACAAGAAACACTGACAACACACCAGAAAGAATGACTAAACACCAGAAACACTGACCACTCACCAGAAAGAATGACCACACACCAAAATAGTGACCACATACCAGAAACACTGACGACACACCAGAAACACTGACCACTGGCGAGAAACACTTACAACATACCAGAAACACTGACGACACACCAGAAAAACTGACCACATACTCGAAACACTGAGTACAAACCAGAAACACTGACCACACACCAGAAACACTGACTACATGCCAGAAACACTGACAACATGCTAAAAACATTGAACACACACACCAGAAAGACTGATTACACACCAGAAACACTGACCACACACCAGAAATATTGACTACATGCTAGAAACATTGATCACACACCAGAAACACTGACTACACATGCCAGAAACACTGACTACACATGCCAGAAACACTGACAACACACCAGAAACACTGACCACATACTCGAAACACTGAGTACACACCACAAACACTGACCACACACCAGAAACACTGACTACATGGCAGAAACACTGACAACATGCTAAAAACATTGAACACACACCAGAAAGACTGATTGCACACCAGAAACACTGACTACACAACAGAAACACTGACCACACACCAGAAATATTGACTACATGCTAGAAACATTGATCACACGCCAGAAACACTGACTACACATGCCAGAAACACTGACCACACACCAGAAACACTGACAACACACTAGAAACACTGACTACACAACAGAAACACTGACAACACACCAGAAAGACTGATTACACACTAGAAACACAGACTACACATTAGAAACACTGACCACACACCAGAAACACTGACTACATGCTAGAAACATTGATCATACGCCAGAAAGACTGATTTCACACCAAAAACATTTACTACACACCAGAAACACTGACTACACACCATAAACACTGACCACACACCAGAAACACTGACCAGACACCAGAAACACTGACTACACGCCAGAAACACTGACTACACACCAGAAACACTGACCAGACACCAGAAACACTGACTACACACCAGAAACACTGACTACACGCCAGAAACACTGACTACACGCCAGAAACACTGACAACAAGCTAGAAACATTGATCACACACCAGAAACACTGACCACACACCAGAAACACTGACTACACACCAGAAACACTGACCAGACACCAGAAACACTGACTACACGCCAGAAACACTGACTACACACCAGAAACACTGACCAGACACCAGAAACACTGACTACACACCAGAAACACTGACCAGACACCAGAAACACTGACAACAAGCTAGAAACATTGATCACACACCAGAAAGACTGACCACACGCCAGAAACACTGACTACATGCTACAAACACTGACTACACACCAGAAACACAGACTACATGCTAGAAACACTGACTACACACGATAAACACTGACTAGACAGCAGAAACACTGACTACAGGCTAGAAATACTGACTAAACGCGGGAAACACACTGCTCGCTAGAAACACAGATCACATGGTTGAAACGTTGACTACACAGGAGAAACATTGACTGAACACGAGAAACACTGACTGCACAACAAGAACAATGACCATAGACCTGAAACTCTGACCACACACCAGAAACACTGACCCACACATCAGAAACACTGACTACACACCAGAAACATTGATCACACACCAGTAACATTGACTACACACCAGAAACATTGATCACACACCAGAAACACTGACCACACACCAGAAACACTGACCACACACCAGAAACACTGACTACATGCTAGAAACACTGACAACACATCAGAAACACTGATTACATGCCACAAACACTGTGCAAATGCTAGGAACACCATCCACTCACCAGAAATGCCGACAACATACCACAAAGACTGACCACCCGGCAGAAACACTGATCACACACCAGCAACATTGACCACTCACCAGAAACAATGACAACACACCAGAAACGCTGACTACACACCATAAACACTGACAACAATCTAGAAACATTGATCACACGCCAGAAACACTGACTACACATGCCAGAAACACTGACCACACACCAGAAACACTGACAACACACTAGAAACATTGACTACACAACAGAAACACTGACAACACACCAGAAAGACTGATTACACACTAGAAACACAGACTACACATTAGAAACACTGACCACACACCAGAAACACTGACTACATGCTAGAAACATTGATCATACGCCAGAAAGACTGATTTCACACCAAAAACATTTACTACACACCAGAAACACTGACTACACACCATAAACACTGACCACACGCCAGAAACACTGACTACATGCTACAAACACTGGCTACCCACCAGAAACATTGACTACACATGCCAGAAACACTGACTACACACCAGAAACACTGACCAGACACCAGAAACACTGACTACACACCAGAAACACTGACTACACGCCAGAAACACTGACTACACGCCAGAAACACTGACAACAATCTAGAAACATTGATCACACACCAGAAAGACTGACCACACGCCAGAAACACTGACTACATGCTACAAACACTGGCTACACACCAGAAACACAGACTACATGCTAGAAACACTGACTACACACGATAAACACTGACTAGACACCAGAAACACTGACTACAGGCTAGAAATACTGACTAAACGCGGGAAACACACTGCTCGCTAGAAACACAGACCACATGGTTGAAACGTTGACTACACAGGAGAAACATTGACTGAACACGAGAAACACTGACTGCACAACAAGAACAATGACCATAGACCTGAAACTCTGACCACACACCAGAAACACTGACCCACACATCAGAAACACTGACTACACACCAGAAACACTGACTACACACCAGAAACACTGACTAGACACCAGAAACACTGACTACACACCAGAAACACTGACTAGACACCAGAAACACTGACGAGATAGCAGAAACACTGACCAGACACCAGAAACACTGACTACATGCCAGAAACACTGACAACAAGGTAGAAACATTGATCACACACCAGAAAGACTGACCACACACCAGAAACACTGACTACATGCTACAAACACTGGCTACACACCAGAAACACAGACTACATGCTAGAAACACTGACTACACACGATAAACACTGACTAGACACCAGAAACACTGACTACATGCTAGAAATACTGACTAAACTCGGGAAACACACCGCTCGCTAGAAACACAGACCACATGGTTGAAACGTTGACTACACAGGAGAAACATTGACTGAACACGAGAAACACTGACTGCACAACAAGAACAATGACCATAGACCTGAAACTCTGACCACACACCAGAAACACTGACCCACACATCAGAAACACTGACTACACACCAGAAACATTGATCACACACCAGTAACATTGATCACACACCAGAAACATTGACTACACACCAGAAACATTGATCACACACCAGAAACACTGACCACACACCAGAAACACTGACCACACACCAGAAACACTGACTACATGCTAGAAACATTGACAACACATCAGAAACACTGACTACATGCCACAAACACTGTGCAAATGCTAGGAACACCATCCACTCACCAGAAATGCCGACAACATACCACAAAGACTGACCACCCGGCAGAAACACTGATCACACACCAGCAACATTGACCACTCACCAGAAACAATGACCACACACCAGAAACGCTGACGACACACCAGAAACGCTGACCACATGCTAGAAATGCTTACCACACACGAGGAACACTGACCACACAACAGAAACACTGACTCCATGCCAGAAACAGTGACCACATGCTAGGAACACCATTCACACACCAGAAACACTGACCACACACCACAAAGACTGACGACTCGGCAGAACACCAGAAACAAGGAACACATGCCAGAAATACTGACTACAGACCAGAAACACTGACCACACACCAGAAACACTGGCCACATGCCAGTAACACAGAACACATGCTAGAAACGCTGACTACACACCAGAAACACTGACCACACACCAGAAACACTGACCACACACAAGAAACACTGACTACACACCAGAAAGAATGACTACACACCAGAAACACTGACTACACACCAGAAACACTGACTACACACCAGAAACACTGACCACACACAAGAAACACTGACTACACACCAGAAACACTGACTACACACCAGAAAGAATGACTACACACCAGAAACACTGACTACACACCAGAAACACTGACTACACACCAGAAACATTGACTACACATTTCAGAAACACTGACTACACAACAGAAACACTGACTACACGCCAGAAACACTGACTACATGCCAGAAACACTGACAACAAGCTAGAAACATTGATCACACACCAGAAAGACTGACCACACGCCAGAAACACTGACTACATGCTACAAACACTGGCTACACACCAGAAACACAGACTACATGCTAGAAACACTGACTACACACGATAAACACTGACTAGACAGCAGAAACACTGACTACAGGCTAGAAATACTGACTAAACGCGGGAAACACACTGCTCGCTAGAAACACAGATCACATGGTTGAAACGTTGACTACACAGGAGAAACATTGACTGAACACGAGAAACACTGACTGCACAACAAGAACAATGACCATAGACCTGAAACTCTGACCACACACCAGAAACACTGACCCACACATCAGAAACACTGACTACACACCAGAAACATTGATCACACACCAGTAACATTGACTACACACCAGAAACATTGATCACACACCAGAAACACTGACCACACACCAGAAACACTGACCACACACCAGAAACACTGACTACATGCTAGAAACACTGACAACACATCAGAAACACTGATTACATGCCACAAACACTGTGCAAATGCTAGGAACACCATCCACTCACCAGAAATGCCGACAACATACCACAAAGACTGACCACCCGGCAGAAACACTGATCACACACCAGCAACATTGACCACTCACCAGAAACAATGACAACACACCAGAAACGCTGACTACACACCAGAAACGCTGACTACACATCAGAAACGCTGACCACATGCTAGAAATGCTTACCACACACGAGGAACACTGACCACACAACAGAAACACTGCCTCCATGCCAGAAACAGTGACCACATGCTAGGAACACCATTCACACACCAGAAACACTGACCACACACCACAAAGACTGACGACTCGGCAGAACACCAGTAACAAGGAACACATGCCAGAAATACTGACTACAGACCAGAAACACTGACCACACACCAGAAACACAGATTAACACCAGAAACACTGACCACACACCAGAAACACTGACTACACTCCAGAAACACTGACCACACACCAGAAAGAATGACTACACACAAGAAACACTGACGACACACCAGAAACACTGACTACACACCAGAAACACAGATTAACACCAGAAACACTGACCACACACAAGAAACACTGACTACACACCAGAAAGAATGACTACACACCAGAAACACTGACCACTCACCAGAAACACTGGCCACATGCCAGTAACACAGAACACATGCTAGATACGCTGACTACACACCAGAAACACTGACCACACACCAGAAACACTGGCCACATGCCAGTAACACAGAACACATGCTAGAAACGCTGACTACACACCAGAAACACTGACCACACACCAGAAACACTGACCACACACAAGAAACACTGACTACACACCAGAAAGAATGACTACACACCAGAAACACTGACCACGCACCAGAAACACTGGCCACATGGCAGTAACACAGAACACATGCTAGAAACGCTGACTGCACACCAGAAACACTGACCACACACCAGAAACACTGACCACACACAAGAAACACTGACTACACACCAGAAACACAGATTAACACCAGAAACACTGACCACTCACCAGAAAGAATGATCACACACCAAAATAGTGACCACATACCAGAAACACTGACTACACACCAGAAACACAGATTAACACCAGAAACACTGACCACGCATCAGAAACACTGGCCACATGCCAGTAACACAGAACACATGCTAGAAACGCTGACTACACACCAGAAACACTGACCACACACCAGAAACACTGACCACACACAAGAAACACTGACTACACACCAGAAAGAATGACTACACACCAGAAACACTGACCACTAACCAGAAAGAATGATCACACACCAAAATAGTGACCACATACCAGAAACACTGACTACACACCAGAAACACAGATTAACACCAGAAACACTGACCACGCACCAGAAACACTGGCCACATGCCAGTAACACAGAACACATGCTAGAAACGCTGACTACACACCAGAAACACTGACCACACACCAGAAACACTGACCACACACAAGAAACACTGACTACACACCAGAAAGAATGACTACACACCAGAAACACTGACCACTCACCAGAAAGAATGATCACACACCAAAATAGTGACCACATACCAGAAACACTGACTACACACAAGAAACACTGACAACACACCAGAAAGAATGACTAAACACCAGAAACACTGACCACTCACCAGAAAGAATGACCACACACCAAAATAGTGACCACATACCAGAAACACTGACGACACACCAGAAACACTGACCACTGGCGAGAAACACTTACAACATACCAGAAACACTGATCACACACCAGAAACACTGACTACATGCTACAAACACTGACTACACTCCAGAAACACTGACAACATGCAAACAACACTGACCACAGACAAGAAACACTGACTACCTGCGAGGAACACTGACCAGACACCAGAAACACTGACTACATGCTACAAACACTGATGACACACCAGAAAAACTGACTCACACCAGAAATACTCACAACACACCAGAAACACTGACCACATGCAAACAACACTGACCGCACACCAAAAATAATGATTGCACACCAGAAACACTGATCCCACACCAGAAACACTGACCACATGCCAAAAACTCACACCACTCCACAAACACTGACCACACACCAGATACACTGACTACACACTAGAAACACTGACTACCTGCTAGAAAAACTGACCACACACCAGAAACACTGACTACCTGCTAGAAAATCTGACTACACACCAGAAACACTGACTACACACCAGAAAAACAGACTACACACCAGAAAGTCTGACGACACACCAGAAACACTGACTACATGCTAGAAAAACTGACCACACACCAGATACACTGACTACACACCAGAAACACTGACTACATGCTAGAAAATCTGACTACACACCAGAAACACTGACTACCTGCTAGAAAAACAGACTACACACCAGAAAGTCTGACTACACACCAGAAACACTGACTACATGCTAGAAAAACTGACCACACACCAGAAACACTGACCACACACCAGAAATACAGACTACATACCATAAACTCTGACCACACACCAGAAACACAGACTACACACCAGAAACACAGACAACTCAGCAGAAATATGAACTATACACCAAAAATACTGAACACACTCCATAAACACTGACTACATGCTAGAAACACTGACCACACACCAGAAACACTGACTACACGCTAGAAACACTGACCACACACCAGAAACACTGACCACACACCAGGAACACTGACAGCCCTCCAGAAACACTGACCACACACCAGAAACACTGACCACACACCAGGAACACTGGCCACACACCACAAACACAGACTAACACCAGAAACACTGACTACACATGCCAGAAACACTGACCACACACCAGAAACACTGACAACACACTAGAAACACTGACTACACAACAGAAACACTGACAACACACCAGAAAGACTGATTACACACTAGAAACACAGACTACACATTAGAAACACTGACCACACACCAGAAACACTGACTACATGCGAGAAACATTGATCATACGCCAGAAAGACTGATTTCACACCAGAAACATTTACTACACACCAGAAACACTGACTACACACCATAAACACTGACCACACACCAGAAACACTGACCAGACACCAGAAACACTGACTACACGCCAGAAACACTGACTACACACCAGAAACACTGACCAGACACCAGAAACACTGACTACATGCTACAAACACTGGCTACCCACCAGAAACATTGACTACACATGCCAGAAACACTGACTACACACCAGAAACACTGACCAGACACCAGAAACACTGACTACACACCAGAAACACTGACTACACGCCAGAAACACTGACTACACGCCAGAAACACTGACAACAAGCTAGAAACATTGATCACACACCAGAAACACTGACCACACACCAGAAACACTGACTACACACCAGAAACACTGACCAGACACCAGAAACACTGACTACACGCCAGAAACACTGACTACACACCAGAAACACTGACCAGACACCAGAAACACTGACTACACACCAGAAACACTGACCAGACACCAGAAACACTGACAACAAGCTAGAAACATTGATCACACACCAGAAACACTGACCACACACCAGAAACACTGACTACATGCTACAAACACTGACTACACACCAGAAACACAGACTACATGCTAGAAACACTGACTACACACGATAAACACTGACTAGACAGCAGAAACACTGACTACAGGCTAGAAATACTGACTAAACGCGGGAAACACACTGCTCGCTAGAAACACAGATCACATGGTTGAAACGTTGACTACACAGGAGAAACATTGACTGAACACGAGAAACACTGACTGCACAACAAGAACAATGACCATAGACCTGAAACTCTGACCACACACCAGAAACACTGACCCACACATCAGAAACACTGACTACACACCAGAAACATTGATCACACACCAGTAACATTGACTACACACCAGAAACATTGATCACACACCAGAAACACTGACCACACACCAGAAACACTGACCACACACCAGAAACACTGACTACATGCTAGAAACACTGACAACACATCAGAAACACTGATTACATGCCACAAACACTGTGCAAATGCTAGGAACACCATCCACTCACCAGAAATGCCGACAACATACCACAAAGACTGACCACCCGGCAGAAACACTGATCACACACCAGCAACATTGACCACTCACCAGAAACAATGACCACACACCAGAAACGCTGACGACACACCAGAAACGCTGACCACATGCTAGAAATGCTTACCACACACGAGGAACACTGACCACACAACAGAAACACTGACTCCATGCCAGAAACAGTGACCACATGCTAGGAACACCATTCACACACCAGAAACACTGACCACACACCACAAAGACTGACGACTCGGCAGAACACCAGAAACAAGGAACACATGCCAGAAATACTGACTACAGACCAGAAACACTGACCACACACCAGAAACACTGGCCACATGCCAGTAACACAGAACACATGCTAGAAACGCTGACTACACACCAGAAACACTGACCACACACCAGAAACACTGACCACACACAAGAAACACTGACTACACACCAGAAAGAATGACTACACACCAGAAACACTGACTACACACCAGAAACACTGACTACACACCAGAAACACTGACCACACACAAGAAACACTGACTACACACCAGAAACACTGACTACACACCAGAAACACTGACTACACACCAGAAACACTGACTACACACCAGAAACATTGACTACACATTTCAGAAACACTGACTACACAACAGAAACACTGACTACACGCCAGAAACACTGACTACATGCCAGAAACACTGACAACAAGCTAGAAACATTGATCACACACCAGAAAGACTGACCACACGCCAGAAACACTGACTACATGCTACAAACACTGGCTACACACCAGAAACACAGACTACATGCTAGAAACACTGACTACACACGATAAACACTGACTAGACAGCAGAAACACTGACTACAGGCTAGAAATACTGACTAAACGCGGGAAACACACTGCTCGCTAGAAACACAGATCACATGGTTGAAACGTTGACTACACAGGAGAAACATTGACTGAACACGAGAAACACTGACTGCACAACAAGAACAATGACCATAGACCTGAAACTCTGACCACACACCAGAAACACTGACCCACACATCAGAAACACTGACTACACACCAGAAACATTGATCACACACCAGTAACATTGACTACACACCAGAAACATTGATCACACACCAGAAACACTGACCACACACCAGAAACACTGACCACACACCAGAAACACTGACTACATGCTAGAAACACTGACAACACATCAGAAACACTGATTACATGCCACAAACACTGTGCAAATGCTAGGAACACCATCCACTCACCAGAAATGCCGACAACATACCACAAAGACTGACCACCCGGCAGAAACACTGATCACACACCAGCAACATTGACCACTCACCAGAAACAATGACAACACACCAGAAACGCTGACTACACACCAGAAACGCTGACTACACATCAGAAACGCTGACCACATGCTAGAAATGCTTACCACACACGAGGAACACTGACCACACAACAGAAACACTGCCTCCATGCCAGAAACAGTGACCACATGCTAGGAACACCATTCACACACCAGAAACACTGACCACACACCACAAAGACTGACGACTCGGCAGAACACCAGTAACAAGGAACACATGCCAGAAATACTGACTACAGACCAGAAACACTGACCACACACCAGAAACACAGATTAACACCAGAAACACTGACCACACACCAGAAACACTGACTACACTCCAGAAACACTGACCACACACCAGAAAGAATGACTACACACAAGAAACACTGACGACACACCAGAAACACTGACTACACACCAGAAACACAGATTAACACCAGAAACACTGACCACACACAAGAAACACTGACTACACACCAGAAAGAATGACTACACACCAGAAACACTGACCACTCACCAGAAACACTGGCCACATGCCAGTAACACAGAACACATGCTAGATACGCTGACTACACACCAGAAACACTGACCACACACCAGAAACACTGGCCACATGCCAGTAACACAGAACACATGCTAGAAACGCTGACTACACACCAGAAACACTGACCACACACCAGAAACACTGACCACACACAAGAA
Organism: Chiloscyllium plagiosum; assembly: GCF_037043375.1. Classification (NCBI taxonomy): domain Eukaryota; kingdom Metazoa; phylum Chordata; class Chondrichthyes; order Orectolobiformes; family Hemiscylliidae; genus Chiloscyllium; species Chiloscyllium plagiosum. The sequence goes on from NW_028270146.1 coordinate 8,423,294, forward strand.
ACACTGACTACACACCAGAAAGAATGACTACACACCAGAAACACTGACCACGCACCAGAAACACTGGCCACATGGCAGTAACACAGAACACATGCTAGAAACGCTGACTGCACACCAGAAACACTGACCACACACCAGAAACACTGACCACACACAAGAAACACTGACTACACACCAGAAACACAGATTAACACCAGAAACACTGACCACTCACCAGAAAGAATGATCACACACCAAAATAGTGACCACATACCAGAAACACTGACTACACACCAGAAACACAGATTAACACCAGAAACACTGACCACGCATCAGAAACACTGGCCACATGCCAGTAACACAGAACACATGCTAGAAACGCTGACTACACACCAGAAACACTGACCACACACCAGAAACACTGACCACACACAAGAAACACTGACTACACACCAGAAAGAATGACTACACACCAGAAACACTGACCACTAACCAGAAAGAATGATCACACACCAAAATAGTGACCACATACCAGAAACACTGACTACACACCAGAAACACAGATTAACACCAGAAACACTGACCACGCACCAGAAACACTGGCCACATGCCAGTAACACAGAACACATGCTAGAAACGCTGACTACACACCAGAAACACTGACCACACACCAGAAACACTGACCACACACAAGAAACACTGACTACACACCAGAAAGAATGACTACACACCAGAAACACTGACCACTCACCAGAAAGAATGATCACACACCAAAATAGTGACCACATACCAGAAACACTGACTACACACAAGAAACACTGACAACACACCAGAAAGAATGACTAAACACCAGAAACACTGACCACTCACCAGAAAGAATGACCACACACCAAAATAGTGACCACATACCAGAAACACTGACGACACACCAGAAACACTGACCACTGGCGAGAAACACTTACAACATACCAGAAACACTGATCACACACCAGAAACACTGACTACATGCTACAAACACTGACTACACTCCAGAAACACTGACAACATGCAAACAACACTGACCACAGACAAGAAACACTGACTACCTGCGAGGAACACTGACCAGACACCAGAAACACTGACTACATGCTACAAACACTGATGACACACCAGAAAAACTGACTCACACCAGAAATACTCACAACACACCAGAAACACTGACCACATGCAAACAACACTGACCGCACACCAAAAATAATGATTGCACACCAGAAACACTGATCCCACACCAGAAACACTGACCACATGCCAAAAACTCACACCACTCCACAAACACTGACCACACACCAGATACACTGACTACACACTAGAAACACTGACTACCTGCTAGAAAAACTGACCACACACCAGAAACACTGACTACCTGCTAGAAAATCTGACTACACACCAGAAACACTGACTACACACCAGAAAAACAGACTACACACCAGAAAGTCTGACGACACACCAGAAACACTGACTACATGCTAGAAAAACTGACCACACACCAGATACACTGACTACACACCAGAAACACTGACTACATGCTAGAAAAACTGACTACACACCAGAAACACTGACTACCTGCTAGAAAATCTGACTACACACCAGAAACACTGACTACACACCAGAAAAACAGACTACACACCAGAAAGTCTGACTACACACCAGAAACACTGACCACACACCAGAAATACAGACTACATACCATAAACTCTGACCACACACCAGAAACACAGACTACACACCAGAAACACAGACAACTCAGCAGAAATATGAACTATACACCAAAAATACTGAACACACTCCATAAACACTGACTACATGCTAGAAACACTGACCACACACCAGAAACACTGACTACACGCTAGAAACACTGACCACACACCAGAAACACTGACCACACACCAGGAACACTGACAGCCCTCCAGAAACACTGACCACACACCAGAAACACTGACCACACACCAGGAACACTGGCCACACACCACAAACACAGACTAACACCAGAAACACTGACTACACATGCCAGAAACACTGACCACACACCAGAAACACTGACAACACACTAGAAACACTGACTACACAACAGAAACACTGACAACACACCAGAAAGACTGATTACACACTAGAAACACAGACTACACATTAGAAACACTGACCACACACCAGAAACACTGACTACATGCGAGAAACATTGATCATACGCCAGAAAGACTGATTTCACACCAGAAACATTTACTACACACCAGAAACACTGACTACACACCATAAACACTGACCACACACCAGAAACACTGACCAGACACCAGAAACACTGACTACACGCCAGAAACACTGACTACACACCAGAAACACTGACCAGACACCAGAAACACTGACTACATGCTACAAACACTGGCTACCCACCAGAAACATTGACTACACATGCCAGAAACACTGACTACACACCAGAAACACTGACCAGACACCAGAAACACTGACTACACACCAGAAACACTGACTACACGCCAGAAACACTGACTACACGCCAGAAACACTGACAACAAGCTAGAAACATTGATCACACACCAGAAACACTGACCACACACCAGAAACACTGACTACACACCAGAAACACTGACCAGACACCAGAAACACTGACTACACGCCAGAAACACTGACTACACACCAGAAACACTGACCAGACACCAGAAACACTGACTACACACCAGAAACACTGACCAGACACCAGAAACACTGACAACAAGCTAGAAACATTGATCACACACCAGAAACACTGACCACACACCAGAAACACTGACTACATGCTACAAACACTGACTACACACCAGAAACACAGACTACATGCTAGAAACACTGACTACACACGATAAACACTGACTAGACAGCAGAAACACTGACTACAGGCTAGAAATACTGACTAAACGCGGGAAACACACTGCTCGCTAGAAACACAGATCACATGGTTGAAACGTTGACTACACAGGAGAAACATTGACTGAACACGAGAAACACTGACTGCACAACAAGAACAATGACCATAGACCTGAAACTCTGACCACACACCAGAAACACTGACCCACACATCAGAAACACTGACTACACACCAGAAACATTGATCACACACCAGTAACATTGACTACACACCAGAAACATTGATCACACACCAGAAACACTGACCACACACCAGAAACACTGACCACACACCAGAAACACTGACTACATGCTAGAAACACTGACAACACATCAGAAACACTGATTACATGCCACAAACACTGTGCAAATGCTAGGAACACCATCCACTCACCAGAAATGCCGACAACATACCACAAAGACTGACCACCCGGCAGAAACACTGATCACACACCAGCAACATTGACCACTCACCAGAAACAATGACAACACACCAGAAACGCTGACTACACACCATAAACACTGACCACACGCCAGAAACACTGACTACACGCCAGAAACACTGACAACAATCTAGAAACATTGATCACACGCCAGAAACACTGACCACACGCCAGAAACACTGACTACACACTAGAAACACTGACAACACACTAGAAACACTGACTACACAACAGAAACACTGACAACACACCAGAAAGACTGATTACACACTAGAAACACAGACTACACATTAGAAACACTGACCACACATCAGAAACACTGACTACATGCTAGAAACATTGATCATACGCCAGAAAGACTGATTTCACACCAAAAACATTTACTACACACCAGAAACACTGACTACACACCATAAACACTGACCACACGCCAGAAACACTGACTACACACCAGAAACACTGACCAGACACCAGAAACACTGACTACACACCAGAAACACTGACTACACGCCAGAAAGAATGACTACACACCAGAAACACTGACCACTAACCAGAAAGAATGATCACACACCAAAATAGTGACCACATACCAGAGACACTGACTACACACCAGAAACACAGATTAACACCAGAAACACTGACCACGCACCAGAAACACTGGCCACATGCCAGTAACACAGAACACATGCTAGAAACGCTGACTACACACCAGAAACACTGACCACACACCAGAAACACTGACCACACACAAGAAACACTGACTACACACCAGAAAGAATGACTACACACCAGAAACACTGACCACTCACCAGAAAGAATGATCACACACCAAAATAGTGACCACATACCAGAAACACTGACTACACACAAGAAACACTGACAACACACCAGAAAGAATGACTAAACACCAGAAACACTGACCACTCACCAGAAAGAATGACCACACACCAAAATAGTGACCACATACCAGAAACACTGACGACACACCAGAAACACTGACCACTGGCGAGAAACACTTACAACATACCAGAAACACTGATCACACACCAGAAACACTGACTACATGCTACAAACACTGACTACACTCCAGAAACACTGACAACATGCAAACAACACTGACCACAGACAAGAAACACTGACTACCTGCGAGGAACACTGACCAGACACCAGAAACACTGACTACATGCTACAAACACTGATGACACACCAGAAAAACTGACTCACACCAGAAATACTCACAACACACCAGAAACACTGACCACATGCAAACAACACTGACCGCACACCAAAAATAATGATTGCACACCAGAAACACTGATCCCACACCAGAAACACTGACCACATGCCAAAAACTCACACCACTCCACAAACACTGACCACACACCAGATACACTGACTACACACCAGAAACACTGACTACCTGCTAGAAAAACTGACCACACACCAGATACACTGACTACACACCAGAAACACTGACTACCTGCTAGAAAAACTGACTACACACCAGAAACACTGACTACACACCAGAAACACTGACTACCTGCTAGAAAAACTGACCACACACCAGATACACTGACTACACACCAGAAACACTGACTACCTGCTAGAAAAACTGACTACACACCAGAAACACTGACTACCTGCTAGAAAAACTGACTACACACCAGAAACACTGACTACACACCAGAAAAACAGACTACACACCAGAAAGTCTGACTACACACCAGAAACACTGACTACATGCTAGAAAAACTGACCACACACCAGAAACACTTACCACACACCAGAAATACAGACTACATACCATAAACTCTGACCACACACCAGAAACACAGACTACACACCAGAAACACAGACAACTCAGCAGAAATATGAACTATACACCAAAAATACTGAACACACTCCATAAACACTGACTACATGCTAGAAACACTGACCACACACCAGAAACACTGACTACACGCTAGAAACACTGACCACACACCAGAAACACTGACCACACACCAGGAACACTGACTGCCCTCCAGAAACACTGACCACACACCAGAAACACTGACCACACACCAGGAACACTGGCCACACACCACAAACACAGACTAACACCAGAAACACTGACCATGCACCAGAAACACTGGCCACACACCGGAAACACTGACCACACACCGGAAACACTGACTACACACCAGAAAGAATGACTACACACCAGAAACACTGACCACACACCAGAAACTCTGACCACACACACTAGAAACACTGGCTACACACTTGAAACACTGACCACGCACCAGAAACACTGGCCACATGCCAGTAACACAGAACACATGCTAGATACGCTGACTACACACAAGAAACACTGACCACACACCAGAAACACTGACCACACACCAGAAACACTGACCACACACAAGAAACACTGACTATACACCAGAAAGAATGACTACACACAAGAAACACTGACGACACACCAGAAACACTGACTACACACCAGAAACACAGATTAACACCAGAAACACTGACCACGCACCAGAAACACTGGCCACATGCCAGTAACACAGAACACATGCTAGATACGCTGACTACACACCAGAAACACTGACCACACACCAGAAACACTGACCACACACCAGAAAGAATGACTACACACCAGAAACACTGACCACTCATCAGAAAGAATGATCACACACCAAAATAGTGACCACATACCAGAAACACTGACGACACACCAGAAACACTGACGACACACCAGAAACACTGACTAGACACCAGAAACACTGACCACGCATCAGAAACACTGGCCACATGCCAGTAACACAGAACACATGCTAGAAACGCTGACTACACACCAGAAACACTGACCACACACCAGAAACACTGACCACACACAAGAAACACTGACTACACACCAGAAACACTGACTACACACCAGAAACACTGACCAGACACCAGAAACACTGACTACACACCAGAAACACTGACTACACGCCAGAAACACTGACTACACGCCAGAAACACTGACAACAATCTAGAAACATTGATCACACACCAGAAAGACTGACCACACGCCAGAAACACTGACTACATGCTACAAACACTGGCTACACACCAGAAACACAGACTACATGCTAGAAACACTGACTACACACGATAAACACTGACTAGACACCAGAAACACTGACTACATGCTAGAAATACTGACTAAACGCGGGAAACACACTGCTCGCTAGAAACACAGACCACATGGTTGAAACGTTGACTACACAGGAGAAACATTGACTGAACACGAGAAACACTGACTGCACAACAAGAACAATGACCATAGACCTGAAACTCTGACCACACACCAGAAACACTGACCCACACATCAGAAACACTGACTACACACCAGAAACACTGACTACACACCAGAAACACTGACTAGACACCAGAAACACTGACTACACACCAGAAACACTGACTAGACACCAGAAACACTGACGAGATAGCAGAAACACTGACCAGACACCAGAAACACTGACTACATGCCAGAAACACTGACAACAAGGTAGAAACATTGATCACACACCAGAAAGACTGACCACACACCAGAAACACTGACTACATGCTACAAACACTGGCTACACACCAGAAACACAGACTACATGCTAGAAACACTGACTACACACGATAAACACTGACTAGACACCAGAAACACTGACTACATGCTAGAAATACTGACTAAACTCGGGAAACACACTGCTCGCTAGAAACACAGACCACATGGTTGAAACGTTGACTACACAGGAGAAACATTGACTGAACACGAGAAACACTGACTGCACAACAAGAACAATGACCATAGACCTGAAACTCTGACCACACACCAGAAACACTGACCCACACATCAGAAACACTGACTACACACCAGAAACATTGATCACACACCAGTAACATTGATCACACACCAGAAACATTGACTACACACCAGAAACATTGATCACACACCAGAAACACTGACCACACACCAGAAACACTGACCACACACCAGAAACACTGACTACATGCTAGAAACATTGACAACACATCAGAAACACTGACTACATGCCACAAACACTGTGCAAATGCTAGGAACACCATCCACTCACCAGAAATGCCGACAACATACCACAAAGACTGACCACCCGGCAGAAACACTGATCACACACCAGCAACATTGACCAATCACCAGAAACAATGACCACACACCAGAAACGCTGACGACACACCAGAAACACTGACCACATGCTAGAAATGCTTACCACACACGAGGAACACTGACCACACAACAGAAACACTGACTCCATGCCAGAAACAGTGACCACATGCTAGGAACACCATTCACAAACCAGAAACACTGACCACACACCACAAAGACTGACGACTCGGCAGAACACCAGAAACAAGGAACACATGCCAGAAATACTGACTACAGACCAGAAACACTGACCACACACCAGAAACACTGGCCACATGCCAGTAACACAGAACACATGCTAGAAACGCTGACTACACACCAGAAACACTGACCACACACCAGAAACACTGACCACACACAAGAAACACTGACTACACACCAGAAAGAATGACTACACACCAGAAACACTGACTACACACCAGAAACACTGACTACACACCAGAAACACTGACCAGACACCAGAAACACTGACTACACACCAGAAACATTGACTACACATTTCAGAAACACTGACTACACAACAGAAACACTGACTACACGCCAGAAACACTGACTACATGCCAGAAACACTGACAACAAGCTAGAAACATTGATCACACACCAGAAAGACTGACCACACGCCAGAAACACTGACTACATGCTAGAAACACTGACTACACACGATAAACACTGACTAGACAGCAGAAACACTGACTACAGGCTAGAAATACTGACTAAACGCGGGAAACACACTGCTCGCTAGAAACACAGATCACATGGTTGAAACGTTGACTACACAGGAGAAACATTGACTGAACACGAGAAACACTGACTGCACAACAAGAACAATGACCATAGACCTGAAACTCTGACCACACACCAGAAACACTGACCCACACATCAGAAACACTGACTACACACCAGAAACATTGATCACACACCAGTAACATTGACTACACACCAGAAACATTGATCACACACCAGAAACACTGACCACACACCAGAAACACTGACCACACACCAGAAACACTGACTACATGCTAGAAACACTGACAACACATCAGAAACACTGATTACATGCCACAAACACTGTGCAAATGCTAGGAACACCATCCACTCACCAGAAATGCCGACAACATACCACAAAGACTGACCACCCGGCAGAAACACTGATCACACACCAGCAACATTGACCACTCACCAGAAACAATGACAACACACCAGAAACGCTGACTACACACCAGAAACGCTGACTACACATCAGAAACGCTGACCACATGCTAGAAATGCTTACCACACACGAGGAACACTGACCACACAACAGAAACACTGCCTCCATGCCAGAAACAGTGACCACATGCTAGGAACACCATTCACACACCAGAAACACTGACCACACACCACAAAGACTGACGACTCGGCAGAACACCAGTAACAAGGAACACATGCCAGAAATACTGACTACAGACCAGAAACACTGACCACACACCAGAAACACAGATTAACACCAGAAACACTGACCACACACCAGAAACACTGACTACACTCCAGAAACACTGACCACACACCAGAAAGAATGACTACACACAAGAAACACTGACGACACACCAGAAACACTGACTACACACCAGAAACACAGATTAACACCAGAAACACTGACCACACACAAGAAACACTGACTACACACCAGAAAGAATGACTACACACCAGAAACACTGACCACTCACCAGAAACACTGGCCACATGCCAGTAACACAGAACACATGCTAGATACGCTGACTACACACCAGAAACACTGACCACACACCAGAAACACTGGCCACATGCCAGTAACACAGAACACATGCTAGAAACGCTGACTACACACCAGAAACACTGACCACACACCAGAAACACTGACCACACACAAGAAACACTGACTACACACCAGAAAGAATGACTACACACCAGAAACACTGACCACGCACCAGAAACACTGGCCACATGGCAGTAACACAGAACACATGCTAGAAACGCTGACTGCACACCAGAAACACTGACCACACACCAGAAACACTGACCACACACAAGAAACACTGACTACACACCAGAAAGAATGACTACACACCAGAAACACTGACCACTCACCAGAAAGAATGATCACACACCAAAATAGTGACCACATACCAGAAACACTGACTACACACCAGAAACACAGATTAACACCAGAAACACTGACCACGCATCAGAAACACTGGCCACATGCCAGTAACACAGAACACATGCTAGAAACGCTGACTACACACCAGAAACACTGACCACACACCAGAAACACTGACCACACACAAGAAACACTGACTACACACCAGAAAGAATGACTACACACCAGAAACACTGACCACTAACCAGAAAGAATGATCACACACCAAAATAGTGACCACATACCAGAAACACTGACTACACACCAGAAACACAGATTAACACCAGAAACACTGACCACGCACCAGAAACACTGGCCACATGCCAGTAACACAGAACACATGCTAGAAACGCTGACTACACACCAGAAACACTGACCACACACCAGAAACACTGACCACACACAAGAAACACTGACTACACACCAGAAAGAATGACTACACACCAGAAACACTGACCACTCACCAGAAAGAATGATCACACACCAAAATAGTGACCACATACCAGAAACACTGACTACACACAAGAAACACTGACAACACACCAGAAAGAATGACTAAACACCAGAAACACTGACCACTCACCAGAAAGAATGACCACACACCAAAATAGTGACCACATACCAGAAACACTGACGACACACCAGAAACACTGACCACTGGCGAGAAACACTTACAACATACCAGAAACACTGATCACACACCAGAAACACTGACTACATGCTACAAACACTGACTACACTCCAGAAACACTGACAACATGCAAACAACACTGACCACAGACAAGAAACACTGACTACCTGCGAGGAACACTGACCAGACACCAGAAACACTGACTACATGCTACAAACACTGATGACACACCAGAAAAACTGACTCACACCAGAAATACTCACAACACACCAGAAACACTGACCACATGCAAACAACACTGACCGCACACCAAAAATAATGATTGCACACCAGAAACACTGATCCCACACCAGAAACACTGACCACATGCCAAAAACTCACACCACTCCACAAACACTGACCACACACCAGATACACTGACTACACACCAGAAACACTGACTACCTGCTAGAAAAACTGACCACACACCAGATACACTGACTACACACCAGAAACACTGACTACCTGCTAGAAAAACTGACTACACACCAGAAACACTGACTACACACCAGAAACACTGACTACCTGCTAGAAAAACTGACCACACACCAGATACACTGACTACACACCAGAAACACTGACTACCTGCTAGAAAAACTGACTACACACCAGAAACACTGACTACCTGCTAGAAAAACTGACTACACACCAGAAACACTGACTACACACCAGAAAAACAGACTACACACCAGAAAGTCTGACTACACACCAGAAACACTGACTACATGCTAGAAAAACTGACCACACACCAGAAACACTTACCACACACCAGAAATACAGACTACATACCATAAACTCTGACCACACACCAGAAACACAGACTACACACCAGAAACACAGACAACTCAGCAGAAATATGAACTATACACCAAAAATACTGAACACACTCCATAAACACTGACTACATGCTAGAAACACTGACCACACACCAGAAACACTGACTACACGCTAGAAACACTGACCACACACCAGAAACACTGACCACACACCAGGAACACTGACTGCCCTCCAGAAACACTGACCACACACCAGAAACACTGACCACACACCAGGAACACTGGCCACACACCACAAACACAGACTACACACCAGAAAGAATGACTACACACCAGAAACACTGACCACACACCAGAAACTCTGACCACACACACTAGAAACACTGGCTACACACTTGAAACACTGACCACGCACCAGAAACACTGGCCACATGCCAGTAACACAGAACACATGCTAGATACGCTGACTACACACAAGAAACACTGACCACACACCAGAAACACTGACCACACACCAGAAACACTGACCACACACAAGAAACACTGACTATACACCAGAAAGAATGACTACACACAAGAAACACTGACGACACACCAGAAACACTGACTACACACCAGAAACACAGATTAACACCAGAAACACTGACCACGCACCAGAAACACTGGCCACATGCCAGTAACACAGAACACATGCTAGATACGCTGACTACACACCAGAAACACTGACCACACACCAGAAACACTGACCACACACCAGAAAGAATGACTACACACCAGAAACACTGACCACTCATCAGAAAGAATGATCACACACCAAAATAGTGACCACATACCAGAAACACTGACGACACACCAGAAACACTGACGACACACCAGAAACACTGACTAGACACCAGAAACACTGACCACGAATCAGAAACACTGGCCACATGCCAGTAACACAGAACACATGCTAGAAACGCTGACTACACACCAGAAACACTGACCACACACCAGAAACACTGACCACACACAAGAAACACTGACTACACACCAGAAAGAATGACTACACACCAGAAACACTGACCACTCACCAGAAAGAATGATCACACACCAAAATAGTGACCACATACCAGAAACACTGACCACACACAAGAAACACTGACAACACACCAGAAAGAATGACTACACACCAGAAACACTGACCACTCACCAGAAAGAATGATCACACACCAAAATAGTGACCACACACCAGAAACACTGACTACACACCAGAAACACAGATTAACACCAGAAACACTGACTAGACACCAGAAACACTGGCCACATGCCAGTAACACAGAACACATGCTAGAAACGCTGACTACACACCAGAAACACTGACCACACACCAGAAACACTGACCACACACAAGAAAGAATGATCACACACCAAAATAGTGACCACACACCAGAAACACTGACTACACACCAGAAACACAGATTAACACCAGAAACACTGACCACGCACCAGAAACACTGGCCACATGCCAGTAACACAGAACACATGCTAGAAACGCTGACTACACACCAGAAACACTGACCACACAGCAGAAACACTGACCACACACAAGAAAGAATGATCACACACCAAAATAGTGACCACATACCAGAAACACTGACTACACACAAGAAACACTGACAACACACCAGAAAGAATGACTACACACCAGAAACACTGACCACTCACCAGAAAGAATGATCACACACCAAAATAGTGACCACATACCAGAAACACTGACTACACACCAGAAACACAGATTAACACCAGAAACACTGACCACGCACCAGAAACACTGGCCACATGCCAGTAACACAGAACACATGCTAGAAACGCTGACTACACACAAGAAACACTGACCACGCACCAGAAACACTGACTACACACAAGAAACACTGACTACCTGCGAGGAACACTGACCAGACACCAGAAACACTGACTACATGCTACAAACACTGATGACACACCAGAAAAACTGACTCACACCAGAAATACTCACAACACACCAGAAACACTGACCACATGCAAACAACACTGACCGCACACCAAAAATAATGACTGCACACCAGAAACACTGATCCCACACCAGAAACACAGACCACATGCCAAAAACTCACACCACTCCACAAACACTGACCACACACCAGATACACTGACTACACACCAGAAACACTGACTACCTGCTAGAAAAACTGACCACACACCAGATACACTGACTACACACCAGAAACACTGACTACACACCAGAAACACAGACTACACACCAGAAAGTCTCACTACACACCAGAAACACTGACTACATGCTAGAAAAACTGACCACACACCAGAAACACTGACTACACACCAGAAACACTGACTACCTGCTAGAAAAACTGACTACACAGCAGAAACACTGACTACCTGCTAGAAAAACTGACTACACACCAGAAACACTGACTACACACCAGAAACACAGACTACACACCAGAAAGTCTGACTACACACCAGAAACACTGACTACATGCTAGAAAAACTGACAACACACCAGAAACACTGACTACACATCAGAAACACTGACTAACTGCTAAAAAAAACTGACCACACACCAGAAATACAGACTACATACCACAAACTCTGACCACACACCAGAAACACAGACTACACACCAGAAACACAGACTACACAGCAGAAATATGAACTATACACCAAAAATACTGAACACACTCCATAAACACTGACTACATGCTAGAAACACTGACCACACACCAGAAACACTGACTACACGCTAGAAACACTGACCACACACCAGAAACACTGACCACACACCAGGAACACTGACTGCCCTCCAGAAACACTGACCACACACCAGAAACACTGACCACACACCAGGAACACTGGCCACACACCACAAACACAGACTAACACCAGAAACACTGACCATGCACCAGAAACACTGGCCAAACACCAGAAACACTGACCACACACCGGAAACACTGACTACACACCAGAAAGAATGACTACACACCAGAAACACTGACCACACACCAGAAACTCTGACCACACACACTAGAAACACTGACCAAATTCTAGAAACACTGACCACATGCCAGAAACACTGACCACATACCAGAAACACTGACCACACACCAGAAACACTGACAACATGCCAAAAACACTGACCACACACCAGAAACACTGACCAAATTCTAGAAACACTGACCACATGCCAGAAACACTGACCACATACCAGAAACACTGACCACACACCAGAAACACTCTATACACACCAGAAACTCAGACCACACACCAGAAACACTGACCACACACTAGAAACACTGACCACACACACCAGAAACACTGACCACACACCAGAAACACTGACCACACACCAGAAACATTGACCACACACCAGAAATACTGACCACACACCAGAAACACTGACCAAATTCTAGAAACGCTGACCACACGCCAGAAACACTGACCACACACCAGAAACATTGACCACATACCAGAAACACTGACCACACACCAGAAACACTCACTACACACCAGAAACTCAGACCACACACCAGAAACACTGACCACACACCAGAAACACTGACCACATTACAGAAACACTGACCACACACCAGAAACACTCACTACACACCATAAACTCAGACCACACACCAGAAACACTGACCACATACCAGAAACACTGACCACATACCAGAAACACTGACCACACACAAGAAACACTGACTACACACCAGAAAGAATGACTACACACCAGAAACACTGACCACTCACCAGAAAGAATGATCACACACCAAAACAGTGACCACATACCAGAAACACTGACGACACACAAGAAACACAGATTAACACCAGAAACACTGACCACACACCAGAAACACTGGCCACATGCCAGTAACACAGAACACATGCTAGAAACGCTGACTACACACCAGAAACACTGACCACACACCAGAAACACTGACCACACACACAAGAAACACTGACGACACACCAGAAAGAATGACTACACACCAGAAACACTGACCACTCACCAGAAAGAATGATCACACACCAAAATAGTGACCACATACCAGAAACACTGACCACACACAAGAAACACTGACTACACGCCAGAAACACTGACTACGCACCAGAAACACTGACTACACACCAGAAACACTGACTAGACACCAGAAACACTGATGAGACAGCAGAAACACTGACCAGACACCAGAAAGACTGACCACACGCCAGAAACACTGACTACACACGATAAACACTGACCACACACCAGAAACATTGACCACACACCAGAAATACTGACCACACACCAGAAACACTGACCAAATTCTAGAAACGCTGACCACACGCCAGAAACACTGACCACATACCAGAAACACTGACCACACACCAGAAACATTGACCACATACCAGAAACACTGACCACACACCAGAAACACTCACTACACACCAGAAACACTGACCAAATTCTAGAAACGCTGACCACACGCCAGAAACACTGACCACATACCAGAAACACTGACCACGCACCAGAAACACTGGCCACATGCCAGTAACACAGAACACATGCTAGAAACGCTGACTACACACCAGAAACACTGACCACACACCAGAAACACTGACCACACACAAGAAAGAATGATCACACACCAAAATAGTGACCACATACCAGAAACACTGACTACACACAAGAAACACTGACAACACACCAGAAAGAATGACTACACACCAGAAACACTGACCACTCACCAGAAAGAATGATCACACACCAAAATAGTGACCACATACCAGAAACACTGACTACACACCAGAAACACAGATTAACACCAGAAACACTGACCACGCACCAGAAACACTGGCCACATGCCAGTAACACAGAACACATGCTAGAAACGCTGACTACACACAAGAAACACTGACCACGCACCAGAAACACTGACTACACACAAGAAACACTGACTACCTGCGAGGAACACTGACCAGACACCAGAAACACTGACTACACGCTACAAACACTGATGACACACCAGAAAAACTGACTCACACCAGAAATACTCACAACACACCAGAAACACTGACCACATGCAAACAACACTGACCGCACACCAAAAATAATGACTGCACACCAGAAACACTGATCCCACACCAGAAACACAGACCACATGCCAAAAACTCACACCACTCCACAAACACTGACCACACACCAGATACACTGACTACACACCAGAAACACTGACTACCTGCTAGAAAAACTGACCACACACCAGATACACTGACTACACACCAGAAACACTGACTACCTGCTAGAAAAACTGACCACACACCAGATACACTGACTACACACCAGAAACACTGACTACATGCTAGAAAAACTGACAACACACCAGAAACACTGACTACACATCAGAAACACTGACTAACTGCTAAAAAAAACTGACCACACACCAGAAATACAGACTACATACCACAAACTCTGACCACACACCAGAAACACAGACTACACACCAGAAACACAGACTACACAGCAGAAATATGAACTATACACCAAAAATACTGAACACACTCCATAAACACTGACTACATGCTAGAAACACTGACCACACACCAGAAACACTGACTACACGCTAGAAACACTGACCACACACCAGAAACACTGACCACACACCAGGAACACTGACTGCCCTCCAGAAACACTGACCACACACCAGAAACACTGACCACACACCAGGAACACTGGCCACACACCACAAACACAGACTAACACCAGAAACACTGACCATGCACCAGAAACACTGGCCAAACACCAGAAACACTGACCACACACCGGAAACACTGACTACACACCAGAAAGAATGACTACACACCAGAAACACTGACCACACACCAGAAACTCTGACCACACACACTAGAAACACTGACCAAATTCTAGAAACACTGACCACATGCCAGAAACACTGACCACATACCAGAAACACTGACCACACACCAGAAACACTGACAACATGCCAAAAACACTGACCACACACCAGAAACACTGACCAAATTCTAGAAACACTGACCACATGCCAGAAACACTGACCACATACCAGAAACACTGACCACACACCAGAAACACTCACTACACACCAGAAACTCAGACCACACACCAGAAACACTGACCACACACTAGAAACACTGACCACACACACCAGAAACACTGACCACACACCAGAAACACTGACCACACACCAGAAACATTGACCACACACCAGAAATACTGACCACACACCAGAAACACTGACCACACACTAGAAACACTGACCACACACACCAGAAACACTGACCACATACCAGAAACACTGACCACACACCAGAAACATTGACCACATACCAGAAACACTGACCACACACCAGAAACACTCACTACACACCAGAAACTCAGACCACACACCAGAAACACTGACCACACACCAGAAACACTGACCACATTTCAGAAACACTGACCACACACCAGAAACACTCACTACACACCATAAACTCAGACCACACACCAGAAACACTGACCACATACCAGAAACACTGACCACATACCAGAAACACTGACCACACACAAGAAACACTGACTACACACCAGAAAGAATGACTACACACCAGAAACACTGACCACTCACCAGAAAGAATGATCACACACCAAAACAGTGACCACATACCAGAAACACTGACGACACACCAGAAACACAGATTAACACCAGAAACACTGACCACACACCAGAAACACTGGCCACATGCCAGTAACACAGAACACATGCTAGAAACGCTGACTACACACCCAGAAACACTGACCACACACCAGAAACACTGACCACACACACAAGAAACACTGACGACACACCAGAAAGAATGACTACACACCAGAAACACTGACCACTCACCAGAAAGAATGATCACACACCAAAATAGTGACCACATACCAGAAACACTGACCACACACAAGAAACACTGACTACACGCCAGAAACACTGACTACGCACCAGAAACACTGACTACACACCAGAAACACTGACTAGACACCAGAAACACTGATGAGACAGCAGAAACACTGACCAGACACCAGAAAGACTGACCACACGCCAGAAACACTGACTACACACGATAAACACTGACCACACACCAGAAACATTGACCACACACCAGAAATACTGACCACACACCAGAAACACTGACCAAATTCTAGAAACGCTGACCACACGCCAGAAACACTGACCACATACCAGAAACACTGACCACACACCAGAAACATTGACCACATACCAGAAACACTGACCACACACCAGAAACACTCACTACACACCAGAAACACTGACCAAATTCTAGAAACGCTGACCACACGCCAGAAACACTGACCACATACCAGAAACACTGACCACACACCAGAAACATTGACCACATACCAGAAACACTGACCACGCACCAGAAACACTGGCCACATGCCAGTAACACAGAACACATGCTAGAAACGCTGACTACACACCAGAAACACTGACCACACACCAGAAACACTGACCACACACAAGAAAGAATGATCACACACCAAAATAGTGACCACATACCAGAAACACTGACTACACACAAGAAACACTGACAACACACCAGAAAGAATGACTACACACCAGAAACACTGACCACTCACCAGAAAGAATGATCACACACCAAAATAGTGACCACATACCAGAAACACTGACTACACACCAGAAACACAGATTAACACCAGAAACACTGACCACGCACCAGAAACACTGGCCACATGCCAGTAACACAGAACACATGCTAGAAACGCTGACTACACACAAGAAACACTGACCACGCACCAGAAACACTGACTACACACAAGAAACACTGACTACCTGCGAGGAACACTGACCAGACACCAGAAACACTGACTACATGCTACAAACACTGATGACACACCAGAAAAACTGACTCACACCAGAAATACTCACAACACACCAGAAACACTGACCACATGCAAACAACACTGACCGCACACCAAAAATAATGACTGCACACCAGAAACACTGATCCCACACCAGAAACACAGACCACATGCCAAAAACTCACACCACTCCACAAACACTGACCACACACCAGATACACTGACTACACACCAGAAACACTGACTACCTGCTAGAAAAACTGACCACACACCAGATACACTGACTACACACCAGAAACACTGACTACCTGCTAGAAAAACTGACCACACACCAGATACACTGACTACACACCAGAAACACTGACTACACACCAGAAACACAGACTACACACCAGAAAGTCTCACTACACACCAGAAACACTGACTACATGCTAGAAAAACTGACCACACACCAGAAACACTGACTACACACCAGAAACACTGACTACCTGCTAGAAAAACTGACTACACAGCAGAAACACTGACTACCTGCTAGAAAAACTGACTACACACCAGAAACACTGACTACACACCAGAAACACAGACTACACACCAGAAAGTCTGACTACACACCAGAAACACTGACTACATGCTAGAAAAACTGACAACACACCAGAAACACTGACTACACATCAGAAACACTGACTAACTGCTAAAAAAAACTGACCACACACCAGAAATACAGACTACATACCATAAACTCTGACCACACACCAGAAACACAGACTACACACCAGAAACACAGACTACACAGCAGAAATATGAACTATACACCAAAAACACTGAACACACTCCATAAACACTGACTACATGCTAGAAACACTGACCACACACCAGAAACACTGACTACACGCTAGAAACACTGACCACACACCAGAAACACTGACCACACACCAGGAACACTGACTGCCCTCCAGAAACACTGACCACACACCAGAAACACTGACCACACACCAGGAACACTGGCCACACACCACAAACACAGACTAACACCAGAAACACTGACCATGCACCAGAAACACTGACCACATTTCAGAAACACTGACCACACACCAGAAACACTCACTACACACCATAAACTCAGACCACACACCAGAAACACTGACCACATACCAGAAACACTGACCACATACCAGAAACACTGACCACACACAAGAAACACTGACTACACACCAGAAAGAATGACTACACACCAGAAACACTGACCACTCACCAGAAAGAATGATCACACACCAAAACAGTGACCACATACCAGAAACACTGACGACACACCAGAAACACAGATTAACACCAGAAACACTGACCACACACCAGAAACACTGGCCACATGCCAGTAACACAGAACACATGCTAGAAACGCTGACTACACACCAGAAACACTGACCACACACCAGAAACACTGACCACACACACAAGAAACACTGACGACACACCAGAAAGAATGACTACACACCAGAAACACTGACCACTCACCAGAAAGAATGATCACACACCAAAATAGTGACCACATACCAGAAACACTGACCACACACAAGAAACACTGACTACACGCCAGAAACACTGACTACGCACCAGAAACACTGACTACACACCAGAAACACTGACTAGACACCAGAAACACTGATGAGACAGCAGAAACACTGACCAGACACCAGAAAGACTGACCACACGCCAGAAACACTGACTACACACGATAAACACTGACCACACACCAGAAACATTGACCACACACCAGAAATACTGACCACACACCAGAAACACTGACCAAATTCTAGAAACGCTGACCACACGCCAGAAACACTGACCACATACCAGAAACACTGACCACACACCAGAAACATTGACCACATACCAGAAACACTGACCACACACCAGAAACACTCACTACACACCAGAAACACTGACCAAATTCTAGAAACGCTGACCACACGCCAGAAACACTGACCACATACCAGAAACACTGACCACACACCAGAAACATTGACCACATACCAGAAACACTGACCACGCAGCAGAAACACTGGCCACATGCCAGTAACACAGAACACATGCTAGAAACGCTGACTACACACCAGAAACACTGACCACACACCAGAAACACTGACCACACACAAGAAAGAATGATCACACACCAAAATAGTGACCACATACCAGAAACACTGACTACACACAAGAAACACTGACAACACACCAGAAAGAATGACTACATACCAGAAACACTGACCACTCACCAGAAAGAATGATCACACACCAAAATAGTGACCACATACCAGAAACACTGACTACACACCAGAAACACAGATTAACACCAGAAACACTGACCACGCACCAGAAACACTGGCCACATGCCAGTAACACAGAACACATGCTAGAAACGCTGACTACACACAAGAAACACTGACCACGCACCAGAAACACTGACTACACACAAGAAACACTGACTACCTGCGAGGAACACTGACCAGACACCAGAAACACTGACTACATGCTACAAACACTGATGACACACCAGAAAAACTGACTCACACCAGAAATACTCACAACACACCAGAAACACTGACCACATGCAAACAACACTGACCGCACACCAAAAATAATGACTGCACACCAGAAACACTGATCCCACACCAGAAACACAGACCACATGCCAAAAACTCACACCACTCCACAAACACTGACCACACACCAGATACACTGACTACACACCAGAAACACTGACTACCTGCTAGAAAAACTGACCACACACCAGATACACTGACTACACACCAGAAACACTGACTACCTGCTAGAAAAACTGACCACACACCAGATACACTGACTACACACCAGAAACACTGACTACACACCAGAAACACAGACTACACACCAGAAAGTCTCACTACACACCAGAAACACTGACTACATGCTAGAAAAACTGACCACACACCAGAAACACTGACTACACACCAGAAACACTGACTACCTGCTAGAAAAACTGACTACACAGCAGAAACACTGACTACCTGCTAGAAAAACTGACTACACACCAGAAACACTGACTACACACCAGAAACACAGACTACACACCAGAAAGTCTGACTACACACCAGAAACACTGACTACATGCTAGAAAAACTGACAACACACCAGAAACACTGACTACACATCAGAAACACTGACTAACTGCTAAAAAAAACTGACCACACACCAGAAATACAGACTACATACCATAAACTCTGACCACACACCAGAAACACAGACTACACACCAGAAACACAGACTACACAGCAGAAATATGAACTATACACCAAAAACACTGAACACACTCCATAAACACTGACTACATGCTAGAAACACTGACCACACACCAGAAACACTGACTACACGCTAGAAACACTGACCACATTTCAGAAACACTGACCACACACCAGAAACACTCACTACACACCATAAACTCAGACCACACACCAGAAACACTGACCACACACCAGGAACACTGGCCACACACCACAAACACAGACTAACACCAGAAACACTGACCATGCACCAGAAACACTGGCCAAACACCAGAAACACTGACCACACACCGGAAACACTGACTACACACCAGAAAGAATGACTACACACCAGAAACACTGACCACACACCAGAAACTCTGACCACACACACTAGAAACACTGACTACACACTTGAAACACTGACCACACACCAGAAACACTGACAACATGCCGAAAACACTGACCACACACCAGAAACACTGACCAAATTCTAGAAACACTGACCACATGCCAGAAACACTGACCACATACCAGAAACACTGACCACACACCAGAAACACTCACTACACACCAGAAACTCAGACCACACACCAGAAACACTGACCACACACTAGAAACACTGACCACACACACCAGAAACACTGACCACACACCAGAAACACTGACCACACACTAGAAACATTGACCACACACCAGAAACACTCACTACACACCAGAAACTCAGACCACACACCAGAAACACTGACCACACACTCGAAACACTGACCACACACACCAGAAACACTGACCACATACCAGAAACACTGACCACACACCAGAAACATTGACCACATACCAGAAACACTGACCACACACCAGAAACACTCACTACACACCAGAAACTCAGACCACACACCAGAAACACTGACCACACACCAGAAACACTGACCACATTTCAGAAACACTGACCACACACCAGAAACACTCACTACACACCATAAACTCAGACCACACACCAGAAACACTGACCACATACCAGAAACACTGACCACATACCAGAAACACTGACCACACACAAGAAACACTGACTACACACCAGAAAGAATGACTACACACCAGAAACACTGACCACTCACCAGAAAGAATGATCACACACCAAAACAGTGACCACATACCAGAAACACTGACGACACACCAGAAACACAGATTAACACCAGAAACACTGACCACACACCAGAAACACTGGCCACATGCCAGTAACACAGAACACATGCTAGAAACGCTGACTACACACCAGAAACACTGACCACACACCAGAAACACTGACCACACACACAAGAAACACTGACGACACACCAGAAAGAATGACTACACACCAGAAACACTGACCACTCACCAGAAAGAATGATCACACACCAAAATAGTGACCACATACCAGAAACACTGACCACACACAAGAAACACTGACTACACGCCAGAAACACTGACTACGCACCAGAAACACTGACTACACACCAGAAACACTGACTAGACACCAGAAACACTGATGAGACAGCAGAAACACTGACCAGACACCAGAAAGACTGACCACACGCCAGAAACACTGACTACACACGATAAACACTGACCACACACCAGAAACATTGACCACACACCAGAAATACTGACCACACACCAGAAACACTGACCAAATTCTAGAAACGCTGACCACACGCCAGAAACAC
The DNA here is from genome assembly GCF_037043375.1 of Chiloscyllium plagiosum. Lineage (NCBI taxonomy): Eukaryota > Metazoa > Chordata > Chondrichthyes > Orectolobiformes > Hemiscylliidae > Chiloscyllium > Chiloscyllium plagiosum. The sequence goes on from NW_028270146.1 coordinate 8,447,390, forward strand.
TGACCACATACCAGAAACACTGACCACACACCAGAAACATTGACCACATACCAGAAACACTGACCACACACCAGAAACACTCACTACACACCAGAAACACTGACCAAATTCTAGAAACGCTGACCACACGCCAGAAACACTGACCACATACCAGAAACACTGACCACACACCAGAAACATTGACCACATACCAGAAACACTGACCACGCACCAGAAACACTGGCCACATGCCAGTAACACAGAACACATGCTAGAAACGCTGACTACACACCAGAAACACTGACCACACACCAGAAACACTGACCACACACAAGAAAGAATGATCACACACCAAAATAGTGACCACATACCAGAAACACTGACTACACACAAGAAACACTGACAACACACCAGAAAGAATGACTACACACCAGAAACACTGACCACTCACCAGAAAGAATGATCACACACCAAAATAGTGACCACATACCAGAAACACTGACTACACACCAGAAACACAGATTAACACCAGAAACACTGACCACGCACCAGAAACACTGGCCACATGCCAGTAACACAGAACACATGCTAGAAACGCTGACTACACACAAGAAACACTGACCACGCACCAGAAACACTGACTACACACAAGAAACACTGACTACCTGCGAGGAACACTGACCAGACACCAGAAACACTGACTACATGCTACAAACACTGATGACACACCAGAAAAACTGACTCACACCAGAAATACTCACAACACACCAGAAACACTGACCACATGCAAACAACACTGACCGCACACCAAAAATAATGACTGCACACCAGAAACACTGATCCCACACCAGAAACACAGACCACATGCCAAAAACTCACACCACTCCACAAACACTGACCACACACCAGATACACTGACTACACACCAGAAACACTGACTACCTGCTAGAAAAACTGACTACACACCAGATACACTGACTACACACCAGAAACACTGACTACACACCAGAAACACAGACTACACACCAGAAACACTGACTACCTGCTAGAAAAACTGACCACACACCAGATACACTGACTACACACCAGAAACACAGACTACACACCAGAAACACTGACTACACACCAGAAACACTGACTACACACCAGAAACACTGACTACACACCAGAAACACTGACTACCTGCTAGAAAAACTGACCACACACCAGATACACTGACTACACACCAGAAACACAGACTACACACCAGAAAGTCTGACTACACACCAGAAACACTGACTACATGCTAGAAAAACTGACCACACACCAGAAACACTGACTACACACCAGAAACACTGACTAACTGCTAAAAAAAAAACTGACCACACACCAGAAATACAGACTACATACCATAAACACTGAACACACACCAGAAACACAGACTACACACCAGAAACACTGACTACACACCAGAAATACTGACCACACCAGAAACACAGACTACACAGCAGAAATATGAACTATACACCAGAAACACTGACCACACTCCATAAACACTGACTACATGCTAGAAACACTGACCACACACCAGAAACACTGACCACACACCAGGAACACTGGCCACACACCACAAACACAGACTAACACTAGAAACACTGACCACGCACCAGAAACACTGGCCACACACCAGAAACACTGACCACACACTAGAAACACTGACCACACACACCAGAAACACTGACCACACACCAGAAACACTGACCACACACCAGAAACATTGACCACACACCAGAAACACTGACCACACACCAGAACCACCGACCAAATTCTAGAAACGCTGACCACACGCCAGAAACACTGACCACATACCAGAAACACTGACCACACACCAGAAACACTGACCACATACCAGAAACACTGACCACACACCAGAAACACTCACTACACACCAGAAACACTGACCACATACCAGAAACACTGACCACACACCAGAAACACTGACCACATACCAGAAACACTGACCACACACCAGAAACACTCACTACACACCAGAAACTCAGACCACACACCAGAAACACTGACCACATACCAGAAACACTGACTACACACCAGAAACACTGACCACATACCAGAAACACTGACCACACACCAGAAACACTGACTACACACTAGAAACACTGACCACACACTAGAAACACTGACCACACACCGGAAACACTGACTCCATATGAGAAACACTGACCACACGCCAGAAAAACTGATTACACTCTACAAACACTGACTACACACCCGAAACACTGACTACACATCAGAAAAACTGACCACATGCCAGAAACACCGACTCCACACGCTAGCAACACTGACTACATGCTAGAAACACTGACCGCACACCAGAAACACTGACTACACGCTGCAAACACTGACTACACACCAGATAAACTGACCATGCACTAGAAATACTGACTACACACCAAAAACACTGACCGCACACCAAAAATACTGACTACACATTCGAAACACTGATCACACGCCAAAAACACTGACTACACCCCCATCTTCTCGAAGGGGGCACACAGAGAGGGGTAATATACAGTGCCATCGACATCCCAGGAATGCTCACTGCTTTTAACAAGTCAGTCATGTGGGAAAACTTCCATGAATCGATTTACTTCCGGTTGGCACTCTGAAGACTGCAAGATGTTGGACCAGTAATAGGCCATTCAGCCCATCGAGTCTGCTCCCCCATTCAATGAGATAGTGGTTGATTTGATAACCCTCCATTCCATTTTCCTGCCTTTCATTAGCCTTGGTGCCCTTACTGACTACAGACCTGTCTGTCTCAGCCTGACTCAAGAGCCTGAGGACTTGAAGATGCATTGGCCATGGTCCGTGATGGATTCCAGAGATAACAGTCTTGGTGTTTATGCTCAATGATCTCATGGTTTGAGGAGTGAGTGAGGATGAGAGACTGTACAAGGACGAACACGAGCAGAAAATGGTTTAGTTCCTGTGGAACCCATGATTAAATTAATCAGGCCAGTGTTTGGTTGAATCTCCCAACTCTCATGATGTGTGGGTTTGTGAAAATTGCAGCTTAAGGGAAACATTCTGAGTAACAGTGCTGTCTGGGAAAACCTGGTCTTTGGCTCACCGCCCTCAGGAAGTGATGGAATATTCCGGTGTTTTGTCTCAAAGGCTGACGGGAAGGGGTATCATTCCAAACAGCCCAGTTCCTGAACAATACCATTTCAGGGGGGTAGTTCCATCACAGGCCCCCCCACACTCACAGATTGCACCGGGAATGACCCACGGCCTGGTACTGCAGGTCAGGGCATGGGATCAGCTTGTGAAGCTTATTGACAAACCCAGTAGGATCACTTAATCAGAATCCACGTGAGGAAGGGAGGGCCAGGAATTCAATAAACAACTCACATTCGTAAAGTTGCCATCACAACATCAGTGAAGACAAAGCACATTACGGTCCAGCAAATCAATTTGAGGGGTGGGGGGGGAAACGAGTAGCCAATGCTGGGGTCATACATTCCCATAACATTCGATGGCTGGGGTGGAGGGTGTGGGGGAATGATGTGTCCGGAGCAAATGTGATTCCAGCTCGTCATCAGAATTGTGGCCAGAGAATCTCACTCTCCTGCCCAAGATGGACCTTGATTAATATCCTCATCCGAAAAATAACATCTCCGAGAGTGCGACACTCCCCCAGCACTAACCCTCCGACAGTGCATGGTCCCTCAGCACTGATCCTCTGGCAGTATGGCTCTGCCTCAGCACTGATCCTCCGACTGTGCGGCACTCCCCCAGCATTGACCCTCCAACAGTGCGGCACTCCCTCAGCACTGACCCTCCGACAGTGTGGCACTCCCTCAGCACTGACCCTCCGACAGTGCGGCACTCCCTCAGCACTGACCCTCAGACTGTGCGGCACTCCCTCAGCACTGACCCTCAGACTCTGCGGCACTCCCTCAGCACTGACCCTCCGACTGTGCGGCACTCCCTCAGCACTGACCCTCCAACAGTGCGGCACTCCCTCAGCACTGACCCTCCGACTGTGCGGCACTCCCTCAGCACTGACCCTCCAACAGTGTGGCACTCCCTCAGCACTGACCCTCCGACAGTGCGGCACTCCCTCAGCATTGACCCTCCGACAGTGCGGCACTCCCTCAGCACTGACCCTCCGACAGCGCGGCACTCCCTCAGCACTGATCCTCTGGCAGTATGGCTCTGCCTCAGCACTGACCCTCCGACTGTGCGGCACTCCCTCAGCACTGACCCTCCAACAGTGCGGCACTCCCTCAGCACTGACCCTCCAACAGTGCGGCACTCCCTCAGCACTGACCCTCCAACAGTGCGGCACTCCCTCAGCACTGACCCTGTGACAGTGCGGCACTCCCTCAGCACTGACCCTCAGACTGTGCGGCACCCCCTCAGCACTGACCCTCCAACAGTGCGGCACTCCCTCAGCACTGACCCTCCGACTGTGCGGCACTCCCTCAGCACTGACCCTCCAACAGTGCGGCACTCCCTCAGCACTGACCCTCCGACAGTGCGGCACTCACCCTCCGACAGTGCGGCACTCCCTCAGCACTGACCCTCCAACAGTGCGGCACTCCCTCAGCACTGACCCTCCGACAGCGCGGCACTCCCTCAGCACTGATCCTCTGGCAGTATGGCTCTGCCTCAGCACTGACCCTCCGACTGTGCGGCACTCCCTCAGCACTGACCCTCCAACAGTGCGGCACTCCCTCAGCACTGACCCTCCAACAGTGCAGCACTCCTTCAGCACTGACCCTCCGACAGTGCGGCACTCCCTCAGCACTGACCCTCCAACAGTGTGGCACTCCCTCAGCACTGACCCTCCAACAGTGTGGCACTCCCTCAGCACTGACTCCCCAATGGTGTGGCACTCCCTCAGTGCTGATCTTCTGACGGTGTCGCACTCCATCAGCACTGACTCTCTAACAGTTTGGCACTCCCTCAGCACTGACCCTCAGTATTGCTGTGTATGTGTGTTTCCCTGAGTTGCTAACTGTTGCCTGTGGATGGGACATTGACTCTGAGTGTGTCAGTTGACTGAGTCAGTAACACAGCAATCCTGGAGCTGCACTGTCCCCACTGACTCAGGAAGACTGGCAGCTCCAGACAAATGACAACTTTCAGCCTCCATAATTATTTCAAATCATATGCTGCATTCCAACAGTGTTGCAATAGCTACACATTCCTTTTTTTTCAATTGTGTGAGTGTTTGTGTGTATGTGAGTGCATGTCTGTGTGTGTCTGAGTGTGCAGTTGAGTGTGCGTGAGTGTGTGTATGTGTGTGTGAGAGACAGACATAGTAACAGATAGTTTCATAGTAATAGAAGCAGGGGTAGGCCATTTGGCCCATCGAGCCTGCTTCGCCATTAATTGAGATCAAGGCTGATCTATCCATCATCCCAGCTCCTCCGACCTGCATTATCCCCATAACCCTTAATTTCCCTACCATACAACAACCCATCCAACTGGGTCTTGAATATATTTAATGAAGCTGCCTCTACTGCTTCCCTGAGCAGAGAATTCCATGGATTCACTACTCTCTGGGAAAATCAATTCCTCCTCATCTCTGTCCTAAATCCACTCTCCCTCATCTTGATATCATGTACCCCAGTCCCAATCTCGCCCTTCTGCAGAAATGGCTTGTCTGCCTCTACCTTATCTATCCCTTTCATAATTTTATATATTTCTATAAGATCCCCTCTCAATCTTCTATATTCTAGTGAGTACAGTCCCAGGCAGCTCAACCTCTCCTCAGAGGGTAACCCCCTCATCTTCGGAATCAACCTGGTGACCCTCCTCTGCACTGCCTCCAAAGCCAGTGTATCCTTCCTCAAGTAAGGAGACCAGGACTGTGCACAATACTCCAGGTGCGGCCTCACCAATGCCTTGTACAATTGCAGCAGAATTTCCCTGCTCTTAACTCCAATCCCTCCAGCAATGAAAGCCAATATTCCACTTGCCTTCCTGATTACCTGTGGCACCTCCAAATCAACTTTTACCGATTCATGGACGAGCACTCGACTCCCTCAGTACAACAGCATGCTGCAATCTTTCACCATTTCAATAATACTCTGACCTACTGCTTTTATTACCAAAGTGGATAACCTCACATTTACCAACGTTGTACTCCACCTGCCAGACCCTTGCCCACTCACTAACCTATCGAAATCTCTCTGCAGACCCTCTACATCCTCTGCACAGTTAGCCTTTCCACTCAATTTCGGGTCATCAGCAAACTTGCCAAAAACACTGCTAAGTAACTCTGAATTTACTCATCTCACATTGCCTGTCTGAGACTGAATTCATGCGGGATCAGACTGTGTAAAGCTAGCATCCAGAAGGTGTGAGTGAACCATCTGGGTGCTTGATATATCGTCAAAACGCTCACCTTCACTTTAGCAGGTCCCTGCCAGACAATACAGGCCATTTAGCCCATTCTGCCTGGCCTGACCCAATGGGCAGATTCTTAAATTCACAGGAATTGCTGTTTGAAGGAAGGTTAAGGTCCATCTCTTTGACCTTCTGTCTTGCTGACCAGCAAGTGATACAACGTAAATGGAAGGATGTCAAGTAATCCCAGTGTTTCAGGAAGTGGAGCCAGAATGAGGCTATTCAGCCCCTCAAAGCTGCCCTGACTCTTCATAGAATCAGGGCTTTTGCCCGAAACATCGATTTTCCTGCTCCTCAGATGCTGCCTGACCTGCTGTGCTTTTCCAGCAACACACTCTGATCTAAACTCTGGTTTCCAGCATCTGCAGTCCTCACTTTTGCCGACTTCATAGAATCATGCCTAATCTTTCACCTTCACTTCTCCCTTGCTCACATTTCACTCTCAATTCCCTGGATTTCCAAAGTTCTATTAATCTTAAACCGTGAACATCAACTGAGCACCAAAATCCCTCTGGGCCACAGAATTCTAAAGGTTTCGAATGGACTGAGGGTTGACGTTGCTTTGTCACCTAGAGTTCCCTGGCCAGCTCCTCATCCCAAGCAATCCACTTCAATGAAGGGTCTTCAAAGCTGGCAGACATGAGGTGTGGAAAGCCACCAATGGCTGCAGAGCTTTGTAAGCAAGAGGTCCGTACTCACATGTTCCTTCCATCATGGCTTAATTTACCTGGAAAATGTTACTTTCTGAATGAAGTCTGTCCAATTTCCGTTTCTCATCATCCAGAGACACTGAATCGATCAGGGACTTTGGTCACTGGAGTTTAGAATAATAAGGGGGATCTCAAAGAAACCTGTAAAATTCTGTGTTACATTCGGACAAATCATTATTAACCAGTTCCATCAGTTCCCTCAAGGCCCAGTGTTAAACATCGTTCACTCATTTATTAAACATCCATTATTCGGGTTCAGTTGCTCCTCCATTATGTCCTCCCATTCCACTGTTCCAGACAAGACGACATTAACTCAGACAAAAGTGAAAGAACTGTTGGAAATCAGAATAAAGAACAGAAGTTACTGGAAAATCTCAGCAGGTCTGGCAGCATCTGCAGAGAGAGATCAGAGTAAACGTTTAGCGTCTGGTGACCGGACTCTGCTTTCTCTCCACAGATGCTGCCAGACCCGCTGAGCTTTTCCAGCAGCCTCAGTGTTTTGTTTTTAGAGAAACCGCTCCGAAGAAACGGGATCGCTGTCTCTGCAGCTAAGTCCCTAAACATGAGGGAACAAGAGGCCAGTTTGCAAAGACAGAGAACGAGCTTGTGGAGTAGATCATGGTTGGTCAGAATTTGAAGACTGCGTCGGGTCTATTTGAAACAAAAAACAGGAATTGCTGGAGAAACTCAGCAAGTCTGGCAGTATCTGTAGAGGGAAGGCAGAGTTAATGTTTCGGGTCCAGTAACCCTTCGTCAGAGCAGACACTGGATCTGAAATGTTAACTCTGTTTCTCTCTCTCTCTCTCTCTCTCTCCACAGATGCTGCCAGACCTGCTGAGTTTCTTGCATCAGTTTTCCACCACCTACATTCATTTCAGATGATTTTAAGCTACCTGCTGAAATGCACTCACTGCCAAACGTAGGTAATGAACCAGGGAGTGTGGACACAGCAGTCTCCCACAGGCTACAAAATATACCCCAAGGTTCTTGGGAGGTAAAAAAACGAAAGAATTGCAGATGCTGTAAATCAGAAACAAAACCTGAAGTTGCTGGAAAAGCTCACCAGGTCTGACAGCATCTGTGCAGAGAAAGCAGAGTTAACATTTCGGGTCCAGTGACCTTTCCTCGGAACTGGTTCTAGTGGCATTGGTCACAGGATTAACATCAACCAGGTCACCGGTGAAAGATCTTCTAGGAGAAAGTGAGGACTGCAGATGCTGGAGATCAGAGCTGAAAATGTGTTGCTGGAAAAGCGCAGCAGGTCAGGCAGCATCCAGGGAACAGGAGAATCGACATTTCAGGAATGAGGAAAGTGTGTCCAGCAGGCTAAGATAAAAGGTGGGGAGGAGGGACTTGGGGGAGGGGCGTTGGAAAGGCGATAGGTGGAAGGAGGTCAAGGTGAGGGTGATAGGCCGGAGTGGGGGTGGGGGCGGAGAGGTCAGGAAGAAGATTGCAGGTTAGGAAGGTGGTGCTGAGTTTGAGGATTGGGACTGAGACAAGGTGGGGGGAGGGGAAATGAGGAAACCGGAGAAATCTGAGTTCATCCCTTGTGGTTGGAGGGTTCCTAGGCGGAAGATGAGGCACTCTTCCTCCAGCCGTCGTGTTGCTATGGTCTGGCGATGGAGGAGTCCAAGGACCTGCATGTCCTTGGTGGAGTGGGAGGGGGAGTTGAAGTGTTCAGCCACGGGGTGGTTGGGTTGGTTGGTCCGGGTGTCCCAGAGGACACCTGCAAGTAGTCGGCCTGTCTCCCCAATATAGAGGAGGCCACATCGGGTGCAGTGGATGCAATAGATGATGTGTGTGGAGGTGCAGGTGAATTTGTGGCGGATATGGAAGGATCCCTTGGGGCCTTGGAGGGAAGTGAGGGGGGAGGTGTGGGCGCAAGTTTTGCATTTCTTGCGGTTGCAGGGGAAGGTGCCGGGAGTGGAGGTTGGGTTGGTGGGGGGTGTGGACCTGACGAGGGAGTCACGGAGGGAGTGGTCTTTTCGGAACGCTGATAGGGGAGGGGAGGGAAATATATCCCTGGTGGTGGGGTCCGTTTGGAGGTGGCGGAAATGACGGCGGATGATAAGCTGTACATGGAGGTTGGTGGGGTGGTAGGTGAGGCCCAGTGGGGTTCTGTCCTGGTGGCGGTTGGAGGGGCGGGGCTCAAGGGCAGAGGAGCGGGAAGTGGAAGAGATGCAGTGGAGAGCATCATCGACTACGTCTGGCGGGAAATTGCGGTCTTTGAAGAAGGAGGCCATCTGGGTTGTTCGGTATTGGAACTGGTCCTCCTGGGAGCAGATGCAGCGGAGACGAAGGAACTGGGAAACTGGTGAAAGATCCATTGCTCTCCTTTAAAGTAGTCACCCTGAGATCTTTTAGATCAACCTGAGAGTTCAGATCGGTAATTGAGTTAGCATCTCAAACAGACAACAGCATTACCACATTCCATCAGTGCTGTGCTGGAAATTGTCAGTGAGGTTTGAACACAAAAATCTTCGTGACCTTCCCCTTGTCAGCGATTGTGATTATCATCAAGTGAGCTCCACTGCTGAACAGATAGTGGGGTGTAACCTTTGACTCACAATTCAGAAAATCCGGTGCAGAATTTTGATTGCAGTTATGAAAAGACTGAAGCACATTGATTAAACATTGTCTCCTCAATGTCACATTAAAGCAGGAGGCAGAGCGATTAAATCTGAGGCTTTCTCAGTGCTGACTGACTGACTGTCTGGAGAAAGTTGCAGGTTTGCTCAGTTTAATTACACACAGCAACATGGAATCATACTAAGACATCAAAGACCTGGGTGGTTTAAATACCTATTTTGACTGTTTCTTCCTTCTCCTGCTCCAATACTTTGAACATTTGCACACAGTGATTTTTGAAAACTGTTCTTTTTGATGACTCACTCTGCCTTTGGGTCCTAGGGACTCTGCTGCCACTTTTACAGGCTCCAGTCTGTTCTGTATTTTGGTTAGAACTGAAGGCTTTCATTAATCTGCCGTGGTTGGTGATTTATCGACCAAGAAAGGTCTAACTCAGTGACGGGCGTAAACTGCACCGCAGGTGACACTAAATCAGCAGCACCCATGTTCTCATGAAACCGGGTTAGCTGAGGTAGTCAGGAACGTGGACTGGAGATGATAATCAGAATTAAAAAGTATGGTGCTGGAAAAGCACAGCAGCTCAGGCGGCATCCGAGGAGCAGGAGAGTCGACATTTCAGGCATAGACCCTTCATCAGGAATGTGTGGAGTGCTTGAGGTGCTGAATAGTCTCCTCCTGATCGGTCTGTTCATTTCCATAAGCGTCCAGTAGCTGACCAGTTCAAAGGTCATTGACACTCTAGGTTGACAGAGACTGCACAACACCTTGGTTTCTATCACTGACACACAGGAAGGATGTTCCCATTGACCAGAGCGTCTAGAACCAGGGGATCATGGTCCAAGGATGCAGGGTGGGACATTTTGGACCGAGATGAGGAGAAATGTCTTCACCCAGAGAGTGGGGAATTCTCTGCTACAGAAAGTGGAATGTTTTTCAAAAGGAAGTTCAATATAGTTCTTAGGGCTAAAGGGATTGAAAGGTGTGAGGAGGTTCTGGCCTTCTGGTATTACTGCTGGCACCCTGGTAATATTCTGGGAACTTCGGTTCAAATCCCACTGTGGCGTTTGGTGGAATTTGATTTCAGTAAAAATCTGGAATTAAAAGTTAATTAAACATCATCTGTTTTACTAACTTCCCTTTAACATTTACTTCTCTTTAGGGAAGGAAACTGCCACCTTTGCCTGGTCTACTTCACATGTGACTCCAGACCCACAGCGATGTGGTTGACTGCTGTCTGTGTACATTAGGGATGGATAATAAATGCTGGCTCAGCCAGCGACACCCTGATCCCATGAGTGAATGGAAGAAAGCAGAATAGATACTGAGTTGGGTGATCAGCCATTACCATATTGAATGGGGGAGCAGACTCCTCCTGCTCCTATCTTCTATGTTCCTAATGCCACTTTCCCCTTGGGTGTACCTCATCAAAGGAAATCCACTCACACGTACAATCATCCCCCCTGTTGGAGGCCTTCAAATCTATTTGTGTTGTGAGTTTCACATTCCCATCGATCTCCAAATCAGGTCTTCCCAAGGTTACGTTTGTTACTCACCTTTACACTGGAGCTAGTTTCTGTGCAGAAACCTCTTTCTAGGATCTTTGTATCTCCCACCATGTCAGAAGACCAGAGAAGGGCACTATGGAGGAGATTGTAACTTAAACAAAAGCCTTTCACTTACTCGGAGTCTCAATCTGGTCCCAGGGAGACCTGCCTAAGACTCAATGGTTTATCATTGGATTGACCAGCAGATGGATCCTCACTATAGCCTTGTGTTCCTCTTGGTGTTTTGGAAATTCTTACCCTAACACTTTGATTTCCTTGTTCCTCCTTTCACCACTGTTTGACATGAGTGTGGCATCTGTCCTACCCACATGCATCACACTATGTTTATCAACACTGAGCCTGATGTGGGCCCCATTGTCATGGCATCTCAATCAGATTCTAATCTTCCCTCCTCCTCAGGCTCTGATCCCAGTGCTAATCCGTCATTCTCCACAATGCTGTGAAGATTAAACAGCATGCTGTTATCCAGAGCAGAGCTCACACTCACTGTAACATCCTAATGACTGGTTCCACTCCACCCACCGCCCCTCCCAAAAAAAAAGGGATATTACAGAAGCTCTATGTTATACATCGAAGAGCAGCAATTCTTCTGAGTCAAAGAAATTAACACCTGAAATAAAAGCACAGACCTCTCATCTTATAAAGGGAACATGTTTGTCTAATACATTCTAATAACTTTTACACAAGCCATCACCTTCTATATTACGATTCATCAAATGAACAAAGAGCCTGAGTAGGCCATTCGGCCCATTAAGTCATTCAATAAGATCAGATTGCAACCTACGTTACTGTATATCCCTGATGACCCCACACCCTTTATCAAGAATTGATCTACCCCAACCTTAAAAGTGGTTGAGGACTCTGCTTTCACCAGCTTTTCAAGGAGAGATTCTAACTGCATGATACTCTGACAGAAAAGAAATGTCATCTCACCTCAGTTTTAAATGAGTGGACCCTGGTCTCTAAACAGTGACCCCATCTTTCTCAATTCTTCCACAGGAGGACACATCCTGTTCATACATGCTTCCCGCCGAGACCCTCAGGATCTTACCTGTTTCAATCCAATCACCAGTTACTCTTCCAAATGACAGCAGGTACAAGCCCAGTGTGCCCAACCTTTCCACAGGAGGCAATCTGCCCATTCCTGGCATTATTCTGGGATATCATCTCAGAACCATCTTCAACACAGCTCCATCCTTCCTCAGACAAGGAGACTTTAAAGGACACAATCCTCCAGATGTGGCCTCACCGGGGTCATGGATGATTGAAGCTGAACCACACACACACACACATACATAAACACACGCACATACATAAACACACACACATACATAAACACACGCACGCAAACACACAAACACACATACATAGACACACACACACCTATAAACACAGACACACACACACATAAACACAGACATACACACACAGACACACCCATACACACAGACACACACGTACATGCACACACACATACACACACCCATAAACACAGACACACCCATACACACAGACACACACGTACATGCACACACACATACACACACCCATAAACACAGACACACCCATACACACAGACACACACGCACATGCACACACATATACACACACCCATACACATAGACACACACACAGACACATCCATACACATAGACACACATGCACACACACAGACACATTCATACACACAGACACACACACACCCATACACACAGACACACACATACACACACACAGACATACTCAGACACACGGCGACACACATAGACACACTTGCATAGACACATACACACTCTCACAGAGACACACCCACACACATACACACTCATATACACTCGTGCACACACACTCACACACAGACTCACACACATACACACTCACACATACACTCATACACACACACTCACACACATACACACACACACTCATACACACACACTCACACACATACACTCAAACACACATACCCACACCCACACCCATCCACACACACACACACCCACACACACACTCTCTCACACACACACACCCACACTTACACACGCACTTATACACACATAAACATGCACCTATACACAAGTGCACACACACGTGCAATCTATATCTATCAGACAGCTGTTGTTTGCAGTTTATGTAAAGACTTGGGGATCTCAGACGGTGTTGCTGAGCACAGAGGTTGAAGAGGTGGTCATAGATGTTCATAGAAACCCTACAGTGTGGAAACAGGCCATTCAGCCCAACAAGCCCATTGTTACCCTCTGAAGAGATGTCCACCTAGACCTACCCTGTACCCTACTCCTCGGATGCTGCCTGAGCTGCTGTGCCTTTCCAGCACCACTCTGATCTAAACTCTGATTTCCAGCATCTGCAGTCCTCACTTTTGCCTACCCTGTACCCTATCCCTGTAACCCTGCATTTCCCATGGTCAGGTCGAAGGAAATGGGGTAGGACTGAGATGAGGAGAAATGTCTTCAGGCGACAAAGGGGCAACGGTCTGAAAGCTTGTGATTTCAATTAAACCTGTTGGACTATAACCTGGTGTCGTGTGACTTTTGACCTTGTCCACCCCAGTCCAACACCAGCCTCTCCACATCCTGCCGTTTCACAGTGGGGAGCACCACAAATCCATGACCACCCTCAAAAGCAGTGCCCTTATTTTCCAGCATCTGGGCTCTGATCCCAGTAGGTTTGGTTGCTGTCTGTCTGTCTCTCAGTACATTCAGGCTGCAGGGTTGTGTATATGATGCTGCTAAAACACATTTCCCCACTTTAATACCATTTCCAGATTATATATTCCTAATGAGTGCTCATCCCCACAGCTATGTAAACAACTTACATTCTTCATCAAAGCCCCAGACAGGTTGACTGCCTGTCGTGTTTTCAAATGGGTTAACCATTATCATCAGGCAGACTCTCACTCTCTCATCGAAACCACTGTTCCCACAGAGACTGCATCTATCATCCTCACTCTCTCCAGCACTGCCAGAGGGAGCAACGTTTGAGAAATTTGACTTCAGTCAGAACATTGAACCCACCCAGATCATAAAAAAGTAACAATTTAAACAGGAGCAGGCCATTCAGCCTCTCAATCCTGCTCCACCATTCAATATCATCATCTTGGTCTCAACTCCACTTTGTTGCCGTGATGAGGGAGTGCCGCACTGTCACAGGGTCAGTGCTGAGGGAGTGCCGCACTGTCAGAGGGTCAGTGCTGAGGGAGTGCCACACTGTCACAGGGTCAGTGCTGAGGGAGTGCCACACTGTCAGAGGGTCAGTGCTGAGGGAGTGCCGCACTGTCACAGGGTCAGTGCTGAGGGAGTGCCACACTGTCACAGGGTCAGTGCTGAGGGAGTGCCACACTGTCAGAGGGTCAGTGCGGAGGGAGTGCCGCACTGTCGCAGGGTCAGTGCTGAGGGAGTGCCACACTGTCACAGGGTCAGTGCTGAGGGAGTGCCGCACTGTTGGAGGGTCAGTGCTGAGGGAGTGCTGCACTGTCGGAGGGTCAGTGCTGAGGGAATGCCACACTGTCGGAGGGTCAGTGCTGAGGGAGTGCCACACTGTCAGAGGGTCAGTGCTGAGGGAGTGCCGCACTGTCACAGGGTCAGTGCTGAGGGAGTGCCACACTGTCACAGGGTCAGTGCTGAGGGAGTGCCACACTGTCACAGGGTCAGTGCTGAGGGAGTGCCGCACTGTTGGAGGGTCAGTGCTGAGGGAGTGCTGCACTGTCGGAGGGTCAGTGCTGAGGGAGTGCCGCACTGTCACAGGGTCAGTGCTGAGGGAGTGCCACACTGTCACAGGGTCAGTGCTGAGGGAGTGCCACACTGTCACAGGGTCAGTGCTGAGGGAGTGCCGCACTGTTGGAGGGTCAGTGCTGAGGGAGTGCTGCACTGTCGGAGGGTCAGTGCTGAGGGAATGCCACACTGTCGGAGGGTCAGTGCTGAGGGAGTGCCACACTGTCAGAGGGTCAGTGCTGAGGGAGTGCCGCACTGTCACAGGGTCAGTGCTGAGGGAGTGCCACACTGTCACAGGGTCAGTGCTGAGGGAGTGCCACACTGTCACAGGGTCAGTGCTGAGGGAGTGCCGCACTGTTGGAGGGTCAGTGCTGAGAGAGTACTGCACTGTCGGAGGGTCAGTGCTGAGGGAGTGCCACACTGTCGGAGGGTCAGTGCTGAGGGAGTGCCACACTGTCGGAGGGTCAGTGCTGAGGGAGTGCTGCACTGTCACAGGGTCAGTGCTGAGGGAGTGCCACACTGTCACAGGGTCAGTGCTGAGGGAGTGCTGCACTGTCACAGGGTCAGTGCTGAGGGAGTGCCACACTGTCGGAGGGTCAGTGCTGAGGGAGTGCCGCTCTGTCGGAGGGTCAGTGCTGAGGGAGTGCCGCCCTGTTGGAGAGTCAGTGCTGAGGGAGTGCCGCACTGTCAGAGGGTCAGTGCTGAGGGAGTGCTGCCCTGTCAGAGGGTCAGTGCTGAGGGAGTGCCGCACTGTCGGAGGATGAGTGCTGAGGGAGTGCCGCTCTGTCGGAGAGTCAGTGCTGAGGGAGTGCCGCCCTGTTGGAGAGTCAGTGCTGAGGGAGTGCCACACTGTCACAGGGTCAGTGCTGAGGGAGTGCCACACTGTCACAGGGTCAGTGCTGAGGGAGTGCCGCACTGTTGGAGGGTCAGTGCTGAGAGAGTACTGCACTGTCGGAGGGTCAGTGCTGAGGGAGTGCCACCCTGTCAGAGGGTCAGTGCTGAGGGAGTGCTGCACTGTCAGAGGGTCAGTGCTGAGGGAGTGCCGCACTGTCAGAGGGTCAGTGCTGAGGGAGTGCCGCCCTGTCAGAGGGTCAGTGCTGAGGGAGTGCTGCACTGTCAGAGGGTCAGTGCTGAGGGAGTGCCGCTCTGTCAGAGGGTCAGTGCTGAGGGAATGCTCCATTGAGAGATTTGGAGGGTTAGTGGCACGAACTGGAATGGTCTTGTTTTGTTCTATTGTGTTTTTTAGCTCACCGTGTTTTGTAATTACAGAGTATTTACCTCATCGATACCTGCATTATGGTCTTTCCAGTCTGATTGTCTCTCAGCTGTCCTTTCAACTTCCAAACTTCAGAACTTCCTCCAAACTCCGTGTCCTGAAGTGCACAGAGTCACATTCATCTGTCAACTTTGTACTCGCGGAGTGATACCCATCCTCGATTAAACATCTCTGTCTGAAAATTCTCATTCTCATTTTCAAATCCCTCTGTAGCCTCACATTTCCTGATCTCTGTCACCTCACCCAGCCTGACAATCCACTCTATGTCTGTCACCCACTCTAGCACCTACACCCACTCACTATCTCTGTCACCTCATCCAGTCCCTACACCCCCTCCCTATCTCTGTCACCTCACCCAGCCCGACAATCCACTCTATCTCTGTAACCCTCTCTAGCCCCTACACCCCCTCCCTATCTCTGTCACCCCCTCCAGCATCTTGACCCCTCACTATCTCTGTCACCTCCTCCAGCCCCTACACCACCTCCCTATCTCTGTAACCCCCTTCAGCCCCTACACCCCCTCCCTATCCCCCTCTAGCGCCTACACCCACTCACTATCTCTATCACCTCATCCAGCCACTAAATCCCCTCCCTATTTCTGTAACCTCCTCCAATCCCTACACCCCCTTCCTATCTCTGTGACTTCCTTCAGCCCTTACACACCCTCCCTATCTCTGTCACCGCCTCTAGCCCCCACAACCCCTCCCTACCTCTGTCACCCCCTCCAGCCACAACACCCCCTCCCTATCTCTGTGACTTCCTCCAGCCCCTACACCCCCTCCCTACCTCTGTCACTCCCTCCAGCCCCCACACCCCCTCCCTATCTCTGTAACCTCCTCCAGCCCCTACACCCCCTCCCTACCTCTGTCACTCCCTCCAGCCCCCATACCCCCTCCCTATCTCTGTAACCTCCTCCAGCCCCTACACCCCCTCCCTACCTCTGTCACTCCCTCCAGCCCCCATACCCCCTCCCTATCTCTGTAACCTCCTCCAGCCACGACACCCCCTCCCTACCTCTGTCACCCCCTCCAGCCCCCATACCCCCTCCCTATCTCTGTAACCTCCTCCAGCCCCTACACCCCCTCCCTATCTCTGTCACTCCCTCCAACCCCAACACCCCCTCCCTATCTCTGTCACCTCCTCCAGCCCCTACACCCCCTCCCTATCTCTGTCACCTCATCCAGCCCCTACACCCCCTCCCTATCTCTGTCACCTCCTCCAGCCCGCACACCTCCCGGTGACCTGGAGAGTAGATAAGGAGGACAGTGACCAAGGAGCCCAGTTTGAAGGTGAGGAGAGAGAGAGGTTGAGAGGCAATTTAAAGATTTTATTTCTCATCCAGAGGGTGATGGATATCTGAAGGGGTGGTAAAGACAGGAAGGTTCAAGACATTTCAGAAATATTTGGATGAACATTTGAACCCCAGAGTGATTCATAACGTTATGGGCCAAGTGTTGATAATGGGATTGGACCAGATGGATGTTTTGTGACTAGTGCTGCCATGATAGGCTGAGGGATCTTGTTGCCATGCTGTAAAAACTCTCTCAGTCTCAGTCTCAATCTCATCAAGTCTCATAGCTCCAGCCTCTTGAAACCCCTGATGTAAACCACTTTTAAATTAGGCAGCTGCCTGGCCCCTAGATATTGCAATTCTTTCCCTAAATCTCTCTCTCTCACTTTCCTCCTTCCAAATTTTTCTTAATAGCCTCCCTCTAAACTCCTAATACCCTACAGTCTGAGTGCCAAATTACCTTTAACAACATGCAAGTGAGTCATATGGGATGTTTTACAGTGCTCACTTGAGAGCAAAAATAAAGACAGAAAGTGCTGGAGAAACTCAGCAGGTCGGGCTGCATCCGTGTGAGAGAGACAGAGTTCATGTTCCAGGTCAGAGGTGGGGGGTGCTTGGGGATCTAACAGATACTGAGCAAACCCGGAGGGACGGAGATGGGAGAGGTGGACAGTGGGGCAAGACTGGGATTAGGCTGGAGGACAGAAGCAACTCGGTGCAAAGGAGTTGGAAATAAAAAGTGCAGATATTGCCAGGATTGGAGGGTTTGAGCTACAGGGAGAGGCTGAACAGGCTGGGGCTGTTTTCCCTGGAGCGTTGGAGGCTGAGAGGTGACCTTATAGACGTTTACAAAATTATGAGGGGCATGGATAGGATAAATAGATAAAGTCTTTTCCCTGGGACTGGGGAGTCCAGAACTAGAGGGCATAGGTTTAGGGTGAGAGGGGAAAGATATAAAAGAGACCTAAGGGCCAACCTTTTCACGCAGAGGGTGGTACGGGTATGGAATGAGCTGCCAGAGGATGTGGTGGAGGCTGGTACAATTGCAACATTTAAAAGGCATTTGGATGGGTATATGAATAGGAAGGGTTTGGAGGGATATGGGCCGGGTGCTGGCAGGTGGGACTAGATTGGGTTGGGATATCTGGTTGGCATGGACGGGTTGGACGAAGGGTCTGTTCCCGTGCTGTATATCTCTATGACTCTATAATATTTTAACACTTTCATGTGGATATCACTGGCTGATTCAGCATTTATTGCCTTCCCTAATTGAGTGGCTAAGGGTCAACCGCATTTCTGTGGGTCTGGAGTCAGACCAGGTCAGGATAGCAGTCTCCCTCTCTGGAGAACATCAGTGACCCAGATGGGTTTTGTGACAGAGACAAAGACTCTGTGGTCATTGCTGGACAGTGTAGTGCAGATTTACAGTGACGCTAATGTTTCACCATCTGCTGTAGTGGGACGTGAACCCAGAACATTACCTGGGCTGGTGGAACACTCGCTCACTGACAACACCATGAGGCCATTCTCTTTACTCACTGTCGAAAGCAAGAGCTGGGTTGAAAAGCTGTGGTCTGTGTTATAGAAGGAACCTGGTGAAGAGTTTATGCCTGAAACATCGATTCTCCTGCTCCTCGGATGCTGCCTGACCCACTGTGCTTTTCCAGCACCACACTCTTTAACTGAAAACACATTTAATCACTCTCCCATGCAGTTGTTTGGGAATTGACTGTAAGTTCTGAGAAAGGTGACTGCATTTCTTCCCGTTAATTTTAGTAGGAATCCTGGATGGTTTTCCGACTCCAACTGACATTATCCCTGGAAATGTCAGCTCACTCCTCGATGTTCCATCCACTCCCAGATTTCTGCCAGCGCCATGGAGGGGGGAGGGGGGAGTGTTAGGGAGCAGTGGAGGAGGGTCTCCTGAGCCAGAGATCGTCTGCTCCAGCCACCTTCATTTCATTTCTCGTTTTCTTTGTGCACCATCACTTACCGGTGGTCCTGAGATTGGACAGTAATGGTGGCAGTGAGAGGGCACCATGGACTTTGATGGAGGCAAATGTGGGGGGAGGGGGTTGGGGGAGAATGAGCCCAGTGTTGGTGGGGGGAGGGAGGGGGGGAGTGAGCCAGTGTGGGGGCGGGGGGGGGGGGGGAGGGGAAGAGTGAGCCCAGTGTTGGTGGGGGGGGAAGGGGGGGGAGTGAGCCCAGTGTGGGGGAATGAGGGTGGGGAGAGTGAGCCCTTGCTTAGTTTTCCAGGTCAAGCAGTGGACGTGACATTGGAATCAGAGACCTCTTTGTCAATGGAGATGACATCACTAGGCCTAGCGCAGTATGATGACATCACTAGGCCCAGCGCAGTATGATGACATCACTAGGCCCAGCGCAGTACGATGAGATCATTAGGCCCAGCGCAGTATGATGACATTGCTAGGTCCAGCGCAGACTGATGCCTTCACTAGGCCCAGCATAGTGTGATGACATCACTAGGCCCAGCGCAGACTGGTGACATTGCTAGGCCCAGCGCAGTATGATGAGATCATTAAGCCCAGCGCAGTATGATGACATTGCTAGGCCCAGCGCAGACTGATGACATCGCTAGGCCCAGCATGTATGATGACATCGCTAGGCCCAGCGCAGTATGATGACATTGCTAGGTGCTAGGTCCAGGGTGATATGATGACATTGCTAGGCCCAGCGTGGTATGATGTTGGTGGATCTGGTACAGGTGGTGGTGAGGTTGTTGCGGAGGAGGGTCAGCCCATCGGCAAAGATGGTGTCTGAGATTTGGCGATATCGATGATGGTTGGGTCTGGTGTAAATGGCAGGAAGTGGGTGGAGAAGGGAGGGTGTTGCTAACAGTGATGAGCTGGCTCAGGACTGACAGACCCTCTTTAAACTATAACCTTCTATTATTTTCCTAATCCTTAAATTATTCAAAATGGTGCCAAATCGTGGTGATAAGTGAAAGCTTTTCACTATATTTTATTGTTTTTTACCATAAAATACACATGACAATAAAATCATTGGTTCATGCTCTGCCTATTGGCAAGTGAGGGTCTCATTTAAAACGTAGGCTTTCGCTTGTCTACTGAACGTTAAACTTTCATTGATGTTGACCTCAGGAGCATCCCGGAGAGCTGAGAGAGAACATGGTTGAGCCATTTTCTGTTGCAAGGCAGTTATGGGATGCCTTGCCAACAACTAACAAAAACTCCGTCCAATTCCTTTCAGCTGCCAAGTCTCCGTTTATTAGGTACACCAGTCCAAACACGTCCAGCTGGAACTTTAAATATAAACTCTCAGCAATTTCAGATCAAACTTCTAGTTCAGCAGCAGTTTGTGGCATCCCCGGGAATTATCTCTAACTTTGTGGCCGTACCTCACTCGCTGTGTTGTTTGTTCTTCATTAATGGTGAAGGAATTTCCCCCGCAGTGTGACCCTGAAGCCCCACAACCAGAACATAGAACATAGAACAATACAGCACAGAACAGGCCCTTCGGCCCACGACATTGTGCCGAACATTTGTCCTAGCTTAAGCACCTATCCATGTACCTATCCAATTGCCACTGAAAGGTCACCAAAGATTCTGACTCTACCACTCCCACAGGCAGCACATTCCATGCCCCCACCACTCTCTGGGTAAAGAACCTACCCCTGACATCTCCCCTATACCTTCCACCCTTCACCTTAAACTTATGTCCCCTTGTAACACTCTGTTGCACCCGGGGGAAAAGTTTCTGACTGTCTACTCTATCTATTCCTCTGATCATCTTATAAACCTCTATCAAGTCACCCCTCATCCTTCGCCGTTCCAACGGGAAAAGGCCTAGCACTCTCAACCTATCCTCGTACGACCTATTCTCCATTCCAGGCAACATCCTGGTAAATCTTCTCTGCACCCTCTCCAAAGCTTCCACATCTTTCCTAAAGTGAGGTGACCAGAACTGCACACAGTACTCCAACTGTGGCCTAACCAAAGTCCTGTACAGTTGCAACATCACTTCACGACTCTTGAATTCAATCCCTCTGCTAATGAACGCTAATACACCATAGGCCTTCTTACAAGCTCTATCCACCTGAGTGGCGACTTTCAAAGACCTATGAACATAGACCCCAAGATCCCTCTGTTCCTCCACCTGACTAAGAAGCCTACCGCTAACCCTGTATTCCGCATTCTTATTTGTCTTTCCAAAATGGACAACCTCACACTTGGCAGGGTTGAACTCCATCTGCCACTCCTCAGCCCAGCTCTGCATCATATCCAAGTCCCTTTGCAGCCAACAAGAGCCCTCCTCACTATCCACAACTCCACCAATCTTCGTATCATCTGCAAATTTACTGACCCACCCTTCAACTCCCTCATCCAAGTCATTAATAAAAATTACGAACAGCAGAGGACCCAGAACTGATCCCTGAGGAACTCCACTTGTAACTGGGCTCCAGGCTGAATATTTACCATCTACCACAACTCTCTGACTTCGACCGGTTAGCCAGAGCTGAGGAAGGGCCACCGAAACGTTAACTCTGATTTCTCTTCACAGATGCTGCCAGACCTGCTGAGCTTTTCCAGCAACTTCAGTTTTTGTTTCTATGTGTACCTTCTGCTCGGTTTGGAAAAGTGAACATGCCCCACTTCATCAGGAATACCTTCCCTTTTGACATTGCTTTTGACTGCCCTTTTAGGAACATCCCCAATGTTTCTGGTAATTTTTATTTCGCCTCCCCTCAGTCACACTCCGTGCCCAGCTAAATAAATATAGGAGTGGCTGACATTGTCAGGAATTAGCTGCATGGGCGGTCAAAAGACTTCTGGAATTTCTCTCTTGCTTGTTCTTGCAGAACTGCTTTGCTCGAGTAGAGAATCCTGGAGGTTCCCCCCACACTATGCACGTTGTCTGAATCTGGGTTTTACACAGCCCCCTCATCATTCGAAGGTAATAAGAGCACAGCGACAGGGGGAGGCCATTCTCCATCGATTCTGTCCTATATTCATCTCATCAACACTACTTTCCCGCATCATCTCACTTCCTGTTCATCTCCATAAATCGATCAATTTCTGTCCTGAACCCACTCTATGACAGAGCTTCCTCGGTCGTAGAGAACTCGGGGGTTTCACCAGCCTCTGAAGAAATTCTCCCTGATCTCAGTCTTAAACAGCCTACCCCTTACACTGAGATTATACTGTAATCCTGATCCTAGAATCACAAGCTGGGGCCACGTTTCTTTTTAATTCTTCGGGAAGAGGGTGTCACTGGCCGGGCCAACGATTATCGCCCATCCCTAATTGTCCAGATGGCTGATAAGAGTCAACCACATTGCTGTAGGTCTGGAGTCACATGTAGGCCAGACCAGGTAAGGATGCCAGTTTCCCTCCCTGAGGAGCGTTAGTGAACCAGATGGGTTTTTCCACCAATCCATAATAGTTTCAGGATCATCATTAGACTCTTAATTCCAGATTTTAGTGAGTTCAAATTACACCATCGGTCGTGGCTGGATTCGAGCCAACATCCCCAGAACGTTACCTGGATCAACAGTGTGGAGATAGTACCACTAGACCATCACCTTCCCTGGTTGTAATGTCAGTTACATCCTCCATCATGTCCTTTGGGAGTTTTGTAATTCTCTGTGGATTGCTGCTCGTTCTTTCAGTCTCTGGAATACAGATCCAATCTCCTCAATCTCTTCACACAAAACCATCCCAAGATTTAACTGCAGCGTGGCCTCTGTGGTTAGTAAATGTTGCCACCAATTCAGAGACCAAAACTGTCCATAACACTCCCAGCGCATTCTCACCAAGACGCTACGCAGCTGCAGCAAGACCTCTTTACCCCTGAACTCAAATGTTGTGGTAGTGAGGGGCAACATACCACTTGTTTTATGAATTGCCCTGAGGTTGTGATGTATAAATGTGAGGTGATGCACTTTGGGAAGAATGACAGGAAGGCAGAGTACTGGGTCAATGGAAAGATTCTTGGTAGTGTGGATGTGCAGAGGGATCTTGGTGTCCATGTTCATAGATCCCTGAAAGTTGCCACCCAGGTGGATAGTGCTGTTAAGAAGGCATACGGTGTGTCAGATTTCATTGGTAGAGGGATTGAGTCCCGGAGCCACAATATCACGCTGCAACTATACAAAACACTAGTGCGGTCACACTTGGAATATTGTGTACAGTTTTGCTCGCCATATTTCGGGAAGGATGTGGAAGCATTGGAAAAGGTGCAGAGGAGATTTACCAGGATGTTGCCTGGTCTGGAGGGAAGGTCTTATGAGGAAAGACTGAGAGACTTGAACCTGTTCTCATTGGAGAGAAGGCGGCTAAGAGGGGATTTGATAGAGACATACAAGATGATCAGAGGATTAGATAGGATAGACAGTGAAAGTCTTTTTCCTAGGATGATGATGTCAGCATGTATGAGGGGGCTTAACTACAAATTGAGGGGTGATAGATTTAAGACAGATGTCAGAGGCAGGTTCTTTACTCAGGGAGTGGTAAGGGTGTGGAATGCCCTACCTGCTAATGTAGTCAACTCAGTCGCAATAGGGAAATTTTAAACAATCCTTAGATAAGCACATGGATGATTTTGGGATAGTGTAGGGGGACGAGCTGAGAATAGTTCACAGGTCGGCACAACATCGAGGGCGGATGGGCCTGTTCTGTGCCGTATTGTTCTATGATCTATAGACAAAGATACATGGGTCCTTTTGGAATCCTATTTTAGTTCCCCTCTAACTGGGGGAGTTAGCGTCAAAGTATCTATTATGTTAAAGCCTCTCAACATTGAAATTTCAATGAGATCAACTCTCACCCTTCTAAACTCCAATCTACCCAACCTTGCTCCCTGTTGCCAGTCTATAAGGCCATTCAATTTGGGATATAATTAGGCCATTCGGTCCTTTGACTCTGCTCCACCATTTGATTCTGGCTGTTATGTTTCTCAAACTCATTCTCATTCCTTCTCTCCTTAACCCTCGATCCCCTTCCCAATGAAGAACCAGCCCCCTTCCCAGTTCTCTGCAGACCTGGGGATGTGTGGTACACGGCTGTCACCATCCGGGACTCTCGTTGAGTGCTGTCTGCGGTTGGAGTTGAGTGAGTGGGAGCTCTGGCTCTGGGTTGTGCTGATGTTTGCAGATGGGTTGGAGGTGAGGCCTCTGTTCGTGTCGGGCTTCGGCTGACAACCAATAACTGACTGGTCTGTGGATGAGTCATCAGTTAACAAGGCCTTCTGCCTGGCAACAGCCGAATGATTGGCTGAACAGCTTAAGGTGTGAATGTTCAGGTGAGAAACCACTGGATCTCTGGCCAAGAAGGGGGTATTATTACTCTTCAGCAAGGGAGATCTGAAGGAAGGAAGCAGCCAGGCTATTGCCCCTCAGTAGTTACTGTACACTCTCTTCTCTAATTCATAACGCAAAGATCTTTATAAACATGAATCAGACACCCTGTTCTCCCTGGAACAGCGCAGCAGGTCAGGCAGCATCCAAGGAACAGGAGGGCTCATGCACGAAACGTCGATTCTCCTGCTCCTTGGATGCTGCCTGACCTGCTGCGGTTTTCCACCAACACATTTTCAGCTCTGATCTCCAGCATCTGCAACCCTCACTTTCTCCACCCTGTTCTTCCTGTAAAGCAATGGAAGTATGTGGAGAGTAAAGAGTGAGAAGCAGCTTTCTGATCATTAAAACAATTATCTCAGCAAATCCTGTGGACAGGGGCCACAGCCCATTGTTTGGGCTGCAAGGTGGCAAATGGAGTTCAATGTCGATAAACGAGAGGTGATGCACTTTGGGAAGAATAATAGGAAGGCAGGGTACTGGGTCAGTGGAAAGATTCTTGGTAGTGTAGATGTGCAGAGGGATCTTGGTGTCCATGTGCATAGATCCCTGAAAGTTGCCACCCAGGTGGATAGTGCTGTTAAGAAGGCATACAGTATGTTAGGTTTAATTGGTAGAGGGATTGAGTTCCAGAGCCACCGTACCAAGCTGTAACTATACAAAATACTGGTGCGGCCACACTTGGAATATTGTGTACAGTTCTGGTTGCCATATTTTGGGAAGGATGTGGAAGCATTGGAAAAGGTGCAGAGGAGATTTACCAGGATGTTGCCTGGTCTGGAGGGAAGGTCTTATGAGGAAAGGATGAGAGACTTGGGTCTGTTCTCATTGGAGAGAAGAAGGCTAAGAGGGGATTTGATAGAGACATACAAGATGATCAGAGGATTAGATAGGGTAGACAGTGAAAGTCTTTTTCCTAGGATGATGATGTCAGCGTGTACGAGGGGGCTTAACTACAAATTGAGGGGTGATAGATTTAAGACAGATGTTTTTTACTCAGGGAGTGCTAAGGGCGTTGAATGCCCTACCTGCTAATGTAGTCAACTCAGCCACATTAGGGAGATTTAAACAATCCTTGGATAAGCACATGGATGATGATGGGATAGTGTAGGGGGATGAGCTGAGAATAGTTCACAGGTCGGTGCAACATCGAGGGCCGAAGGGCCTCTGTATTGTTCTATGTTCTATGTTCTACATTCAATGATCTAAACAGGGGATCTGTAAGTGGATCATCTCTGGACTGAGGATCCACAGGCAATGGGATCATTAAATTGGGAATCTATCAACCTGAGATAGACGGCCTGTTGACCTATAATCTGGGGATCTACTAATTGGGGATTGGCTCTGGTGCTCATAAGAACTGTGAAGACAACAGAATGGATCAAGCTTCACTCCTGATCACCCCCCTCCCTCTGAGATCAGGATCATGGTAATCATCACAGAGAGAGATTGGCGGAGGGACCTGTGATTAGATTGATTAGCTTCCTGCCTGATGTGGGATAGGATCAGAGGGGTGATAACAGCAGCTACAGTCAGGCTTGTGTGATTTACTAAATGAGCAACAAGGGAGCTCCCTGTTTATTTTAGAATCTATATCTTGCATGTGATTTGAGGGGTGACTCAGTTCCTGTGTCTGAAGTTGAAAACAAAGGTTTTTGTCAATAAACAAGATGCAAAAACTGCCTTATGTACGAGCAAACTGCTACAGCCTCAGGAGATCAGAGACACACACAGACAGAATACTGCAGAAAGGTAACCAGGGCTGGCAGGCAGGTCCTGAGGACAGAGGAACACAGTTACTGCTTTGAGTCCAATCTGGCTGTTCCTCAACAAAAGGTCCGTTCAGATTTGAAATCCCCTGATGCTCCCTGACCTGCTGAGTTTCTCGAGAAGTCCCTTTAACACCACAGAAAAAAACAGAAATAGGCCATTCAGCCCATCAGGTCTGACCCACCAGTGAATGAGATTGTGACTGATCTGATCATCTTCAACCCCACTCTCCTGCCTTCCCCCCCCCCAACCCTCGATTCCCTTCCTGACTACAAACTTCTCTCTCTCTCTCTCAGCCTTGAATATCCTGAACGCCCCCGACTCGACAGCCCCCTGTGGGAAAGAATTCCATGGATTCACTCCCCTCGGAGAGAAGACATTCCTCCTCATCCCTGTCTTATTTGGGCGACACTTTATTCTGAGATGATGTCCCCCTGGTCCCAGACTCTCCCACACAAGGGGAGACATCCTCTCCACATCTCCCCTGTCACATCCCCTCAGAATCGTGTCTGTTTCAATCAGGTCACCTCTCATCCTTCTAAACTCCAGTGAGTACAGGCCCAACCTACTCAACCTCTATCCCATGAGACAGTCCCAACATCCCCGGGATCAGCTGAGTGAACTTTCTCCAGACTGTCCTCAATGCCAGTCGATTTTTCTGTAGGTAAAGGGCCCAAAAAGCTTCACAGCTGTGGTCTGACCAGTGCCTTGGACAATTTTAGCAAGACCTCCCTATTTTCACATTCCATTCTATTTGGAATAAAAGCCCCCAGTGCCTTTGAGCTTCCGGCTGAACATGTGGGTGGGACTGAATGTCCCCTTTCTCATTAACCCTGGGTGGATGGCGGGTTGCTCTGTGCTGCCACCTATTGACTCATGTTTTGATCTGAGCAGCTGCCTCCTGTTTACAGGGAGTCTCCACCCCCCTCCTCAACACGATGTTGAAGAACAGCCGGGCTAGGCTGCCCAGACCACCACCCCCCCCAACCAATCACCCCCAAGTCGCTTGGGGAGTGCTGCTTTACTGGACGTGCTCTCTCCTGGATTAAACACAAATTAGAGGTTCTGCGGTCACCATTTCCTCCCATTGTCATGGTCACATCATTTATCCTTCATTTGACACTCTGAAAAGCTGGTCGTTCTCACAGTGCTGCTTGTGGGAGCTTGCTGTGCCAAAATTGACAGCTGTATTTCCTACATTACATCAGGCACTACGCTGACAGATGGATTTCTATGGCTGTCAAATGATTTAACATCTCCATCTGCACAATCCACCCCAGCTTCACAACCTTCCATGCATTCCTCTATTTCTACCCTTTTCCCACCACACCCCCCACCCCCAATTATAATCATTACATGGTACTGCCTTATTCCTAAATTCTGGAATTCCCTTCAGAAATCTCTCCGTCTCTCTTTCCTCGCTAAATTACCCTCTTCGAAATCTTGCCTCACCTGTCTTAACATCTTATGACTATTGGTGTCGCTCCTTATATTAAAGAGGTCCTGCAAAATTTTATTACTTCAAGAGCGCTCTATAAATGTAAGTTGTTGTTGTGATCCCTGCTCAGCGTAGTTGTGAGGTGGTGCCAGCAGATGGCACTATTGATACACATTTGTCAATGGTGGTGCTGCAGCGGCACCTTCTGGTATGAAGCAGTATTGCAGAGTGCAGGAAATTCGGGAGAAAACTTAACATCAAGGAAAAGTAGGAAATAATGGGAATTACGGCCAGATTCAGAGTCTCCTGCCGCAGTCAAACAAAAGGATTTCTCATGGAGCTGACAAGAGATAGGAAGAGGAATCCTGGGCATTGAGTCCAATTGAACATTGTTGACTGTGCCACTGTGACACCATGGGGTTCATAGCCCACACTAACACTCCACCTCAGCTGAGGGAGTGCTGCACTGTCAGAGGGTCAGTGCTGAGGGAGTGCCGAACTGTCAGAGGGTCAGTACTGAGGGAGTGCCGAACTGTCAGAGGGTCAGTACTGAGGGAGTGCTGCACTGTCGGAGGATCAGTGCTGAGGGAGTGCCGCACTGTCAGAGGGTCAGTACTGAGGGAGTGCTGCACTGTCAGAGGGTCAGTGCTGAGGGAGTGCTGCACTGTCAGAGGGTCAGTGCTGAGGGAGTGCTGCACTGTCAGAGGGTCAGTGCTGAGGGAGTGCCGCACTGTCAGAGGGTCAGTGCTGAGGGAGTGCTGCACTGTCAGAGGGTCAGTGCTGAGGGAGTGCCGCACTGTCATAGGGTCAGTGCTGAGGGAGTGCCGCACTGTCGGAGGGTCAGTGCTGAGGGAGTGCCGCACTGTCAGAGGGTCAGTGCTGAGGGAGTGCTGCACTGTCAGAGGGTCAGTGCTGAGGGAGTGCCGCACTGTCAGAGGGTCAGTGCTGAGGGAATGCCGCATTGTCAGAGGGTCAGTGCAGAGAGAGTGCCACACTGTCAGAGGGTCAGTGCTGAGGGAGTGCTGCACTGTCATAGGGTCAGTGCTGAGGGAGTGCTGCACTGTCAGAGGGTCAGTGCTGAGGGAGTGCCGCACTGTCGGAGGGTCAGTGCTGAGGGAGTGCCGCACTGACAGAGGGTCAGTGCTGAGGGAGTGCCACACTGTTGGAGGGTCAGTGCTGAGGGAGTGCCGCACTGACAGAGGGTCAGTGCTGAGGGAGTGCCACACTGTTTGAGGGTCAGTGCTGAGGGAGAGCCGCACTGACAGAGGGTCAGTGCTGAGGTAGTGCCACGCTGTTGGAGGAACAGAACTGAGGGGGTGTCACACTGTTGGAGGGTCAGTGCTGAGGGAGAGCCGCACTGTTGGAGGGTCAGTACTGAGGCAAGGCAGCACTTTCGTAGGATCAGTGCTGAGGGAGTGCTGCACTGTTGGAGGGTCAGTGCTGAGGGAGTGCTGCACTGTCGGAGGGTCAGTGCTGAGGGAGTGCCGCACTGTTGGAGGGTCAGTACTGAGGCAAGGCAGCACTTTCGTAGGGTCAGTGCTGAGGGAGTGCTGCACTGTTGGAGGGTCAGTACTGAGGGAGTGCCGCACTGTCAGAGGGTCAGTGCTGAGGGAGCGCCGCGCTGTCGGAGGGTCAGTGCTGAGGGAGTGCCGCACTGACAGAGGTCAATGCTGAGGGAGTGCCGCACTGACAGAGGTCAATGCTGAGGGAGTGACGCACTGACAGAGGGTCAGTGCTGAGGGAGTGCCACACTGTTGGAGGGTCAGTGCTGAGGGAGTGCCGCACTGACAGAGGTCAATGCTGAGGGAGTGACGCACTGACAGAGGGTCAGTGCTGAGGGAGTGCCACACTGTTGGAGGGTCAGTGCTGAGGGAGAGCCGCACTGACAGAGGGTCAGTGCTGAGGGAGTATCGCACTGTCGGAGGGTCAGTGCTGAGGGAGAGCCGCACTGATAGAGGGTCAGTGCTGAGGGAGTGCCGCACTGTCGGAGGGTCAGTGCTGAGGGAGTGCCGCACCGTTGGAGGGTCAGTGCTGAGGGAGTGCCGCACTGACAGAGGGTCAGTGCTGAGGTCGTGCCGCACTGTTGGAGGGTCAGTGCTGAGGGAGTGCCGCACTGACAGAGGGTCAGTGCTGAGGTCGTGCCGCACTGTTGGAGGGTCAGTGCTGAGGGAGTGCCGCAGGGTTGGAGGTTTTGGTTTTGTTTTCCAGGTGATATGTTAAACTTTGGCTCTGTGCTCTCAGGTGGGTCTGAAAGTTTCCAGTGAATCATCTTCATGTACAAACACATCTTTCTCACCTAACCAACAATGGAACATATATCTGATCATTAACAATTTGCATTGTGTCTGCAGGTGATTGTCATCGATTGCCTTCCTTGTTGCTTGGTGCCTGACTGCTGTCTGGACACTGAGGTGTGGTGTTTAACTGTTGTTCAGTATTTGACTGTCACTCAGTGTCTGATGTTACCCAGCCTCTCAGTTTGGGTGGTGTCTGGAATCTGTCCACATTCTTGAGGTTATTGTTGACCTGAATCTCAACTGAATCCACCACATCAACACCGCGCCTACACCGCGCCTACACCGTGCCTACACCGTGTCCACACCGCGCCTACACCGCGCCTACACTGCGCCTACACCGCGCTTACACGGCGCCTACACCGTGCCTACACCGCGCCTACACCATGCCTACACCGTGTCTACACCGCGCCTACACCGTGTCTACACCGCGCCTACACCGTGTCTACACCGTGTCTACAGCGTGCCTACACCGTGTCTACACCGTGCCTACACCGTGTCTACACCGTGCCTACACCGTGTCTACACCGTGTCTACAGCGTGCCTACACCGCGCCTACACCACGCCTACACCGTGCCTACACCGTGTCTACACCGTGCCTACACCGTGCCTACACCGCGCCTACACCACGCCTACACCGTGCCTACACCACGCCTACACCATGTCTACACCGTGCCTACAGCGTGCCTACACCGTGTTTACACTGCGCCTACACCGTGCCTACACCGTGTCTACACCGTGCCTACACCGTGTCTACACCGTGTCCACACCGTGTCCACACCGTGTCGACACCGTGCCTACACCGTGTCTACGCCGTGCCTACACCATGTCTACACCGTGCCTACACCGTGCCTACACCGTGTCTACACCGTGCCTACACCGTGTCTACACCGTACCTACACCGTGTCTACACCGTGCCTACACCGTGCCTACACCGTGCCTACACCGTGCCTACACCGTGACTACACCGTGTCTACACCGTGCCTACACCGTGTCTACACCATGCCTACACCGTGCCTACACCGTGTCTACACCGTGCCTACACCGTGTCTACACCGTGTCTACACTGTGCCTACACCGTGACTACACCGTGTCTACACCGTGTCTACACCATGCCTACACCGTGTCTACACCATGCCTACACCGTGCCTACACCGTGTCTACACCGTGTCTACACCATGCCTACACCGTTCCTACACCGTGCCTACACCGTGTCTACACCGTGCCTACACCATGCCTACACCGTGCCTACACCGTGTCTACACCGTGTCTACACCGTGCCTACACCGTGTCTACACCGTGTCTACACCGTGCCTACACCGTGTCTACACCATGCCTACACCGTGCCTACAGCGTGTCTACACCATGCCTACACCGTGTCTACACTGTACCTACAACGTGTCTACACCGTGCCTACACCGTGTCTACACCGTGCCTACACCGTTTCTACACTGTGCCTACACCGTGCCTACACCGTGCCTACACCGTGTCTACACTGTGCCTGCACCGTACCTACACCGTGCCTACACCGTGCCTACACCGTGTCTACACCGTGTCTACGCCGTGTCTACACCGTGCGTACACCGTGTCTACACCGTGCCTACACCGTACCTACACCGTGTCTACACCGTGCCTACACCGTGCCTACAGCGTGTCTACACCATGCCTACACCGTGCATACACCGTGTCTACACCGTACCTACACCGTGTCTACACCGTGTCTACACCGTGCCTACACCGTTTCTACACTGTGCCTACACCATGCCTACACCGTGCCTACACCGTGTCTACACTGTGCCTGCACCGTACCTACACCGTGCCTACACCATGTCTACACCGTGTCTACGCCGTGCCTACACCGTGTCTACACCGTGACCACACCGTGTCTACACCGTGTCTACACCGTGTTTACACCGTGCCTACACCATGTCTACACCGTGACTACAGCGTGTCTACACCGTGCCTACACCGTGCCTACACCGTGTCTACAGCGTGTCTACACCACATCTACACCGTGCCTACACCGTGCCTACAGCGTGTCTACACCGTGTCTACAGCGTGCCTACACCGCGCCTACACCACGCCTACACCGTGCCTACACCGTGTCTACACCGTGCCTACACCGTGCCTACACCGCGCCTACACCACGCCTACACCGTGCCTACACCACGCCTACACCATGTCTACACCGTGCCTACAGCGTGCCTACACCGTGTTTACACTGCGCCTACACCGTGCCTACACCGTGTCTACACCGTGCCTACACCGTGTCTACACCGTGTCCACACCGTGTCGACACCGTGTCGACACCGTGCCTACACCGTGTCTACGCCGTGCCTACACCATGTCTACACCGTGCCTACACCGTGCCTACACCGTGTCTACACCGTGCCAACACCGTGTCTACACCGTACCTACACCGTGTCTACACCGTGCCTACACCGTGCCTACACCGTGTCTACACCGTGCCTACACCGTGTCTACACCGTGTCTACACCGTGCCTACACCGTGTCTACACCGTGCCTACACCGTGCCTACACCGTGTCTACACCGTGCCTACACCGTGTCTACACCGTGTCTACACTGTGCCTACACCGTGACTACACCGTGTCTACACCGTGTCTACACCATGCCTACACCGTGTCTACACCATGCCTACACCGTGCCTACACCGTGCCTACACCGTGTCTACACCATGCCTACACCGTGCCTACACCGTGCCTACACCGTGTCTACACCGTGCCTACACCATGCCTACACCGTGCCTACACCGTGTCTACACCGTGTCCACACCGTGTCCACACCGTGTCGACACCGTGCCTACACCGTGTCTACGCCGTGCCTACACCATGTCTACACCGTGCCTACACCGTGCCTACACCGTGTCTACACCGTGCCTACACCGTGTCTACACCGTACCTACACCGTGTCTACACCGTGCCTACACCGTGCCTACACCGTGCCTACACCGTGCCTACACCGTGACTACACCGTGTCTACACCGTGCCTACACCGTGTCTACACCATGCCTACACCGTGCCTACACCGTGTCTACACCGTGCCTACACCGTGTCTACACCGTGTCTACACTGTGCCTACACCGTGACTACACCGTGTCTACACCGTGTCTACACCATGCCTACACCGTGTCTACACCATGCCTACACCGTGCCTACACCGTGTCTACACCGTGTCTACACCATGCCTACACCGTTCCTACACCGTGCCTACACCGTGTCTACACCGTGCCTACACCATGCCTACACCGTGCCTACACCGTGTCTACACCGTGTCTACACCGTGCCTACACCGTGTCTACACCGTGTCTACACCGTGCCTACACCGTGTCTACACCATGCCTACACCGTGCCTACAGCGTGTCTACACCATGCCTACACCGTGTCTACACTGTACCTACAACGTGTCTACACCGTGCCTACACCGTGTCTACACCGTGCCTACACCGTTTCTACACTGTGCCTACACCGTGCCTACACCGTGCCTACACCGTGTCTACACTGTGCCTGCACCGTACCTACACCGTGCCTACACCGTGCCTACACCGTGTCTACACCGTGTCTACGCCGTGTCTACACCGTGCGTACACCGTGTCTACACCGTGCCTACACCGTACCTACACCGTGTCTACACCGTGCCTACACCGTGCCTACAGCGTGTCTACACCATGCCTACACCGTGCATACACCGTGTCTACACCGTACCTACACCGTGTCTACACCGTGTCTACACCGTGCCTACACCGTTTCTACACTGTGCCTACACCATGCCTACACCGTGCCTACACCGTGTCTACACTGTGCCTGCACCGTACCTACACCGTGCCTACACCGTGTCTACACCGTGTCTACGCCGTGCCTACACCGTGCCTACACCGTGACCACACCGTGTCTACACCGTGTCTACACCGTGTTTACACCGTGCCTACACCATGTCTACACCGTGACTACAGCGTGTCTACACCGTGCCTACACCGTGCCTACACCGTGTCTACAGCGTGTCTACACCACATCTACACCGTGCCTACACCGTGCCTACAGCGTGTCTACACCGTGTCTACAGCGTGCCTACACCGCGCCTACACCACGCCTACACCGTGCCTACACCGTGTCTACACCGTGCCTACACCGTGCCTACACCGCGCCTACACCACGCCTACACCGTGCCTACACCACGCCTACACCATGTCTACACCGTGCCTACAGCGTGCCTACACCGTGTTTACACTGCGCCTACACCGTGCCTACACCGTGTCTACACCGTGCCTACACCGTGTCTACACCGTGTCCACACCGTGTCGACACCGTGTCGACACCGTGCCTACACCGTGTCTACGCCGTGCCTACACCATGTCTACACCGTGCCTACACCGTGCCTACACCGTGTCTACACCGTGCCAACACCGTGTCTACACCGTACCTACACCGTGTCTACACCGTGCCTACACCGTGCCTACACCGTGTCTACACCGTGCCTACACCGTGTCTACACCGTGTCTACACCGTGCCTACACCGTGTCTACACCGTGCCTACACCGTGCCTACACCGTGTCTACACCGTGCCTACACCGTGTCTACACCGTGTCTACACTGTGCCTACACCGTGACTACACCGTGTCTACACCGTGTCTACACCATGCCTACACCGTGTCTACACCATGCCTACACCGTGCCTACACCGTGCCTACACCGTGTCTACACCATGCCTACACCGTGCCTACACCGTGCCTACACCGTGTCTACACCGTGCCTACACCATGCCTACACCGTGCCTACACCGTGTCTACACCGTGTCTACACCGTGCCTACACCGTGTCTACACCGTGCCTAGACCGTGTCTACACCGTACCTACACCGTGTCTACACCGTGCCTACACCGTGTCTACACCATGCCTACACCGTGCCTACAGCGTGTCTACACCATGCCTACACCGTGTCTACACCGTACCTACACCGTGTCTACACCGTGCCTACACCGTGTCTACACCGTGCCTACACCGTTTCTACACTGTGCCTACACCGTGCCTACACCGTGTCTACACTGTGCCTGCACCGTACCTACACCGTGCCTACACCGTGCCTACACCGTGTCTACACCGTGTCT
Source organism: Chiloscyllium plagiosum (assembly GCF_037043375.1). Lineage (NCBI taxonomy): Eukaryota > Metazoa > Chordata > Chondrichthyes > Orectolobiformes > Hemiscylliidae > Chiloscyllium > Chiloscyllium plagiosum. The sequence goes on from NW_028270146.1 coordinate 8,482,911, forward strand.
ACGCCGTGTCTACACCGTGCGTACACCGTGTCTACACCGTGCCTACACCGTACCTACACCGTGTCTACACCGTGCCTACACCATGCCTACAGCGTGTCTACACCATGCCTACACCGTGCATACACCGTGTCTACACCGTACCTACACCGTGTCTACACCGTGTCTACACCGTGCCTACACCGTTTCTACACTGTGCCTACACCGTGCCTACACCGTGCCTACACCGTGTCTACACTGTGCCTGCACCGTACCTACACCGTGCCTACACCGTGTCTACACCGTGTCTACGCCGTGCCTACACCGTGTCTACACCGTGACCACACCGTGTCTACACCGTGTCTACACCGTGTTTACACCGTGCCTACACCATGTCTACACCGTGACTACAGCGTGTCTACACCGTGCCTACACCGTGCCTACACCGTGTCTACAGCGTGTCTACACCACATCTACACCGTGCCTACACCGTGTCTACACCGTGCCTACAGCGTGCCTACACCGTGCCTACACCGTGTCTACACCGTGTCTACACCGTGCCTAGACCGTGTCTACACCGTGCCTACACCGTGCCTACACCGTGTCTACGCCGTGCCTACACCATGTCTACACCGTGCCTACACCGTGCCTACACCGTGTCTACACCGTGCCAACACCGTGTCTACACCGTACCTACACCGTGTCTACACCGTGCCTACACCGTGCCTACACCGTGTCTACACCGTGCCTACACCGTGTCTACACCGTGTCTACACCGTGCCTACACCGTGTCTACACCGTGCCTACACCGTGCCTACACCGTGTCTACACCGTGCCTACACCGTGTCTACACCGTGTCTACACTGTGCCTACACCGTGACTACACCGTGTCTACACCGTGTCTACACCATGCCTACACCGTGTCTACACCATGCCTACACCGTGCCTACACCGTGCCTACACCGTGTCTACACCATGCCTACACCGTGCCTACACCGTGCCTACACCGTGTCTACACCGTGCCTACACCATGCCTACACCGTGCCTACACCGTGTCTACACCGTGTCTACACCGTGCCTACACCGTGTCTACACCGTGTCTACACCGTGCCTACACCGTGTCTACACCATGCCTACACCGTGCCTACAGCGTGTCTACACCATGCCTACACCGTGTCTACACCGTACCTACACCGTGTCTACACCGTGCCTACACCGTGTCTACACCGTGCCTACACCGTTTCTACACTGTGCCTACACCGTGCCTACACCGTGTCTACACTGTGCCTGCACCGTACCTACACCGTGCCTACACCGTGCCTACACCGTGTCTACACCGTGTCTACGCCGTGTCTACACCGTGCGTACACCGTGTCTACACCGTGCCTACACCGTACCTACACCGTGTCTACACCGTGCCTACACCGTGCCTACAGCGTGTCTACACCATGCCTACACCGTGCATACACCGTGTCTACACCGTACCTACACCGTGTCTACACCGTGTCTACACCGTGCCTACACCGTTTCTACACTGTGCCTACACCGTGCCTACACCGTGCCTACACCGTGTCTACACTGTGCCTGCACCGTACCTACACCGTGCCTACACCGTGTCTACACCGTGTCTACGCCGTGCCTACACCGTGTCTACACCGTGACCACACCGTGTCTACACCGTGTCTACACCGTGTTTACACCGTGCCTACACCATGTCTACACCGTGACTACAGCGTGTCTACACCGTGCCTACACCGTGCCTACACCGTGTCTACAGCGTGTCTACACCACATCTACACCGTGCCTACACCGTGTCTACACCGTGCCTACAGCGTGCCTACACCGTGCCTACACTGTGTCTACACCGTGTCTACACCGTGCCTAGACCGTGTCTACACCGTGCCTACACCATGCCTACACCATGCCTACACCGTGCCTACACCGTGCCTACACTGTGCCTACATCGTGCCTACACCGTGCCTACACCGTGTCTACACTGTGCCTACACCGTGCCTACACCGTGTCTACACCGTGCCTACACCGTGCCTACACCGTGTCTACACCGTGTCTACACCACATCTACACCGTGCCGACACCGTGCCTACAGCGTGCCTACACCGTGTCTACACCGTGCCTACAGCGTGTCTACACTGTGCCTGCACTGTACCTATACCGTGCCTACACCGTGCCTACACCGTGTCTACACCGTGCCTACACTGTGTCTACACCGTGTCTACACCGTGCCTACACCGTGTCTACACCGTGCCCACACCGTGTCTACACCGTGTCTACGCCGTGTTTACACCGTGCCTACACCGTGTCTACACCGTGCCTACACCGTGCCTTCACCGTGTCTACACCGTGTCTACACCGTGCCTACACCGTGTCTACACCGTGCCTACACCATGCCTACACTGTGTCTACACCGTGCCCACACCGTGCCTACACCATGCCTACACCGTGTCTGCACCATGCCTACACCGTGCCTACACCGTGCCTACACTGTGCCTACATCGTGCCTACACCGTGCCTACACCGTGACTACACTGTGCCTACACCGTGTCTACACCGTGCCTACACCGTGCCTACACCTTGCCTACACCGTGCCTACACCGTGCCTACACCGTGCCTACACCGTGCCTACAACGTGCCTACACCGTGTCTACACCGTGCCTACACCGTGCCTACACCGTGCCCACACCGTGCCTACACCGTGCCTACACCGTGTCTACACCGTGCCGACACCGTGCCTACACCGTGCCTACACCGTGTCTACACCGTGCCTACAGCGTGCCTACATCGTGCCTACACCATGCCTACACCGTGTCTACACCGTGCCTACACCGTGCCTACACCTTGCCTACACCGTGCCTACACCGTGTCTACACCGTGCCTACAGCGTGCCTACAGCGTGCCTACACCGTGCCTACACCGTGTCTACACCGTACCTACACTGTGTCTACACCGTGTCTACACCGTGCCTACACCGTGTCTACACCGTGCCTACACTGTGTCTACACCGTGCCCACACCGTGCCTACACCGTGTCTACACCATGGCTACACCGTGTCTACACTGTGCCTGCACCGTGCCTACACCGTGTCTACTCCGTGCCTACACTGTGTCTACACCGTGCCTACACCTTGCCTACACCGTGCCTACACTGTGCCTACACCATGCCTACACCGTGCCCACACCGTGCCTACACCGTGCCTACACCGTGTCTACACCGTGCCGACACCGTGCCTACACCGTGTCTACACCGTGCCTACAGCGTGCCTACACTGTGCCTACACCATGCCTACACCGTGTCTACACCGTGCCTACACCATGCCTACACCGTGCCTACACCGTGTCTACACCGTGCCTACACCGTGCCTACAGCGTGCCTACACCGTGCCTACAGCGTGCCTACACCGTGTCTACACTGTGCCTACACCGTGCCTACACCGTGCCTACACCATGCCTACAGCGTGCCTACACCGTGTCTACACTGTGCCTACACCGTGCCTACACCGTGCCTACACCGTGTCTACACCGTGCCTACACCATGCCTACACCGTGCCTACACCGTGTCTACACCGTGCCTACACCGTGCCTACAAAAGCAGGTCAGAGGCTGGAATCCTGCAGTGAGTAACTCACCTCCTGACTCCCCAAAGCCTGTCCACCATCTCCAAGGCACAAGTCAGGAGGGTGATGGAATCCTCCCCACTTGCCTGGATCGGTGCAGCTCTAACTCAAGGAGCTAAAGGCACACCTAACTCCACTGACTGGCAACGTATCTAACATGCTCAGTATTCACTTCCTTTCACCATCGGTGCTCAGTGGCTAGCTCTACCACATTAAATGGCACTAAAGCAGCTCAACAACACTTTTTTCACGGCATTTTCCAAACCCACGACCACTTCCATCTAGAAGAACAAGGGCAGCAGATACATGGGAACACCACCCCCTGCAAGTTCACCTCCAAGACACTCACCATCCTGATTTGGAAACATATTGCTATTCCTTCACTGTCACTGGGTCAAAATCCTGGAATTCCCTCCTTATTCGTGTTGTGGGTGATGGTGATACTGGACAAGTCAAATCACAGAGTGAAACCTCGGTAGATAGATCATCAGTTTAATGCTTGCAGTTGGCTCTGTGGTGGTTAATTACTGAATAAATTCACACAACTCTGCCAATGTTCTGGAACAGAAAAACACAAGTTTATTACACAAAGTATCAAATAAAGACTATATTTGGATATGAGACAATTTATGGGGAGAAAGTGAGGACTGCAGATGCTGGAGATCAGAGCTGAAAATGTGTTGCTGGAAAAGCGCAGCAGGTCAGGCAGCATCAAAGGAGCAGGAGAATCGACGTTTCGGGCATAAGCCCCTCTTCTGGTTTATTTCAACATAGCATCTCAGCTTGTTTCCCATACGTAAACCTAGAGAAATGTAACCTCCATCTCAACTCTTACATTCCTTATTTCACGAGCTCTGAAGGTTTCCTTCTTGGGCTGCAAAGACAATGTTCTGACTTCTTCCCAATTCTGTCTACTTGATCTTCCTTTTAGTTCGGGTGATGTGATACAAACTCTCACAGCTTGGAAACTTCACAAACTTTTTATCCTGAACTTAATTTCTGATTCGAGTGTTCTGAACAAGGGTCACGGGAACTGAAAAATTACCTCTGCGTTCTCTCCACGGCAGCTTCTTCTGATGAAGAATTGTACAGTTGTGATATTAAACTCCAATGAAACAGTCTTAGGCTTTTGTCAGTGAATCCCTCCAAAGAAAAACTCACAAAGTGCAGTGTTCTGTGCAAATGGCAATCTCTTCAGGGTATATCAGTTCTAAGAAGCTGTACAGGTATCAATGAAATGAATGAAGGAATTGTTTGTGATATTGGGTTCATCGCTGACAGAGTAAACAATTTAAGGTAAATAGTTTACTTCTGACTTCAGAAGAGAAGGTTCAAAGTTTGTTCAGAAGAATCTGGAGTTGTGTTCGGAAGATAGAGTTGTTTTCTCCTGGCAGGTGAACCAGTCCGTTCAGCAGAACAGCTTCACAGTCTGGGCAGTTTCTGACCCAGGAGAGTTTGGATAGAGATCTTCAAATGGTTAGAACTGACAGAAGTTACACCATCAGAATTATGAAAGATTCATGGTATAAATCTCAGAAAGGCATCATAAATTTATCTCTATATTCAAGAAAAGAAAGAAACGAGTCAATGTCATCTAAGAAAAGACTTAACAAGTTTGGATAGACCTGATCTTTTTGGAACAATGGTATTGGGTAATAGGTTGAAATTGTGTTTTGATGTTGTTTGTGTTAAGTTCATCCTTCTTGATGCCTGCCTCTATGAGAGAGAATGAGAGACAGAGAGAGAGGGAGAGACAGAGGGAGAGATAGAGAAACAGAGAGAGAGAGAGTGTGGTTTGTTTTTCCTCTTCGTTTGGAAACAAACTTACATTTTGTGTTAAAGGACTTCAACAGCCCCATTTAAACATGTTTCAATAAGTTAACCAACTTCACAATTTAAATATATGACCAATCAAGCCTAGTTCAACTCTGGGATCTCACCAATCCAGTATGAACATCATCTGGGATCTTACCCAAATCAATTCTGAAGATCGACAGTTCGGGCAGTAGGAGGAACTGAAAAGGAAAATACAAACTGACAAAATAGGTTTCCCTGCAATTGCAGTCTGCATTAACCGTTTGGGATATATAGATGTCATGATGTGATTGGATGAGACAGTCATCTTATTAGCTTGGAATGTGAGCTATGCAAATACAATTGGGGGTACACAGGGTGGTAAAAAGGTGTAATGTGTGATTGAAAGTTTCAGATAGAGTCATAAAGTCATAGAGGTGTACAGCATGGAAACAAACTCTTCAGTCCAACTCGTCCATGCCGACCAGATTTCCTAAATTAATCTAGTTGCATTTACCAGCACTTGGCCCATATCCCTCCAAACCCTTCCTATTCATATACCCATCCAGATGTGTTTTAAATGTTGTAATTGTACCAGCCTTCACCACTTCCTCTGGCAGCTCATTCCATACACGTACCACCCTCTGCGTGAAAAAGTTACCCCTTAGGTCTCTTTTATATCTTTCCCCTCTCACCCTAAACCTATGAGCTCTAGCTTTGGACTCCCCCACCCCAGGGAAAAGACTTTGTCTATTTATTCTATCCATGCCCCCTTCATGCAATTTGCTTTAAGGAACCCAAGGTCATGAAAGGTGCTACAGAAATTGAAGGTCATTCTCTCTTGTATCCTGGCTGCATAAACCTCCAGATATTAAATCTGCATAACCATTCTCTGCTCATAGTTCCTTGTACCAGAACAATATTTGCTTAGTCTCAAATGATATCCGACAGGACTGACAGATTTCTCTACATCTCTTTGCCTCACTAGTCTATTGCCGACTGAATTCCAACATTGAATCAAGCAGCTTTAGATCACAACCTCTTCCCAGGATAAACATAAGGAACTGCAAATTCTGGAAATCTGAAACAAAACCAGGAAGTGCTGGAGAAACACTTTGGTGTGAAAAAGACTTTCCAATTTGTTCTCCTGAACCTTTTCTCTCATTTGTTTCATTCCTGAAGGCAGGTGATGGCCTTGCGTGAGTATCTCTGGACTGTTAACCCAGAGACCCAGCTAATGTTCTGGGGACCCAGGTTCAAGGCAGATGGTGGAATTTGAATTCAATATACAATCTAGAATTAAGACTCTAATGATGACAGTTCCTGATTGCTAGGAAAATCCCATTTGGATCAATAATGTCTTTTAGGGAGGGAAACTGCCCTCCTTACCTGGTTTGGCCTACATGTGACTCCTGACCAATCCGTAAAAAAATACTGTGGCACATTTGTCATTGCAGTAAACTTTGAGTTGTATGCCATGGTCTTGATGTTTACATATCCCGTGCAGGCAAGTAAACATGTTTAAACAGAGGAACGGAGTCGTGTCTGATCTAAGAGGCAACGCAGGGTTAAACTCACCTTTGAATCCCTTCTATAGGGATGTGCTGCACTGTTCCAACAAAGACTTCATTCTTTACTCAGTCACTCATTAATCTAACTGTATACTGTGGGATTGGTTTGTAATCTCCTCCAATCAATACTCTCTTATCATTAGTCTCTCAGCATCAGGGACTGACTTGGTCCAGTGCCTCTCAATATCATCCTTGGTTGAAACCTTGCTGGAAGGAGATTGGAGATTGAAGACTTTCATCTCGCACTCATCAAAACGAGGAAGTTGCAAACACACTGACACCCTCAGGAGGCTGCTGGTGAGCTGCCATCTTGAAGCATGATATTTTTCACAGCCCCATTCTCCTGCCTTCCCCCTTAACCTTTGACCCCCTTCCCAATCGAGAACCTACCTGTCTCTGTCTTAAATACACTCAATGACTTGGTCTCCATGCCCCTCTCTGGTAATGAGTTCTCCAGATTCCCAATTCTCTGGCTGAAGAAATTCCTTCTCATCCCATTCCTGAGGCTTGTCCATTCAGTCTGAGGCTGTGTCCTCGGGTCCTAGTCTCCCTTACTATTGGAAACATCTTCTCTACCTCCACTCTATTCAGGACTCTCAGTATTCTGTGAGTTTTAATCAGATATCCCCTCATCCTTCTAAACTCCATCAGGTACAGACCCAGGATCCTCAACCGTTCCTCATACGACAAGCTCTTCATCCCCAGGATCATTCTTGTGAACCTTCTCTGGATCCCCCTCCAACACCTACACATCCTTCCTTAGATACGGGGCCCAACCCTGCTCACAATATTCCAAGTACCTACTCAGTTCCTCTGCCATTTCTTTGTTCCCCATTACCATTTCTCCAGTCTCATTTTCCAGTGCCTCCCTCTTCCCTTTTATATGTCTAAAAAATACTCTCGCAATCTTCTTTCATATTACAAGCTAGATTACTCTCACATTACATCTTTCCCTCCCACATTGCTTTTTGCAGTTATTCTCTGGCTGGTCTTTAAAGGTTTCCCAACCCTCTGATTTCTTCACCACATTGTGTGCTCTTTCTTTTGCTTTTATGCTGTCCCTGACCTCCCTTGTCAGCGTTGGTTGCCTTATCCTCCCGTTAACATATTTCTTCTTCCTTGGGATGGGTTTCTGCTCTGTCTCCTGAATTACCCCCAGCAACTCCTGCTGTTGCTGCTCCACCATCTTCCCTGGTGGTGCATGTATGGAATGAGCTGCCAGAGGAGGTGGTAGATGCTGGTACAATTAGAGTCATAGAGTCATAGAGATGTACAGCACAGAAACAGACCCTTCGGCCCGACTTGTTCATGCCGAGCAGGTATCCTAAAGTGACTGGTTTCTTTTCTTTTTCAGTTTCTCAGTAGTCTCAGGAATTCAGAACAGTGGGAATGGCGGTTACGGCAGTTGAATGTTCCTCCTGCAGAATGTGGGAGGTAAGGATGACCACTAGTGTCCCTGCTGACTGCATCAACGGGAAGTGACCCCAACTCCAGCTCCTCGAAAACAGCGTGAGGGAACTGGGGCAGGAGCTGGATGAACTTCGGGAGGTAGGGGGGTTATTGAGAGGAGTTACAGGGAGGTAGTCTCACCTCAGGTACAGGAAGAAGATTACCATCGGGGACAGAGAGGGAACCGTCAGGCAGTGCGGGGAACCTATGTGGCCGTTCCCTTTAATAACAGGTATACCCTTTTGGCTAATGTTGGGGGGGGGTGGGGGCGACTTACCAGGGGTAAGCCATTGGGTACCAGTCTCTGGCACAAAGTCTGTCCCTGTTGCTCAGAAGGGAAGAGGGGGAGAAGAGCAGAGCATTAATCATTGGGGATTCCATAGTTAGGGGACAGACAGGAAGTTCTGTGGGGACGAGAGAGACCCATGGTTGGTGTGTTGCCTCCCAGGTGCCAGGGCTTGTGATGTCTCGGATCGTATTTTCAGGATCCTTGAGGGGGAAGGGGAGCAGTCCCAAGTCATTGTCCACATAGACACTAATGACACAGGCAGGAAAAGGGATGGGGATTTAAGGCAGAAATTCAGGGAGCTAGGTTGGAGCTTAGAGCTAGAAGAAACAGAGTTGTTATCCCTGGTTTGTTGCCCGTGCTAGTGAGGTGAGGAATAGGGAGAGAGAGGAGTTGAACATGTGGCTGCAGGGATGGTGCAGGAGGGAGGGTTATGGATTCCTGGATAATTGGGGCTCATTCTGGGGAAGGTGGGACCGCTATAAACAGGATGGTCCACACCTGAACCAGAGGGGTACCAATATCCTGGAGGGGAAATTTGCTAATGCTCTTCGGGTGGGTTTAAACTAATTCAGCAGGGGGAAGGGAACGCAAATTGTAATTTGAGTATACGGGAGGATGAGAGTAGTGAAGTTAGAACTGGGATTCCAAGGTTGCAAGAAGGCACTGGCAAGCAGGAGGTTGGTTTGAAGTGTGTCTACTTCAATGCCAAGGGCATCCAGAATGAGGTGGGTGAACGTGCAGCATGGGACACCGAATTGACAAATTAACATCTAGCAAGTAATGTTCGTGCCACACAAATACCAGGCAATGGCCATCTCCAATAAAAGACAATCTAATCACTGCCCCTTGACATTCAATGGTGTTCCCATCACTGAATCTCCCAGTATTAACATCCATGGGGTTACTGTTGACCAGAAACTCAACTGGACTAGCCATCTAAATACAGTGACTACAAGAGCAGGCCAGAGATGAGGAATCCTGCGGAGAGTAACTCACCTCCTGACTCCCCAAAGCCTGTCCACCATCTACACGGCACAAGTCAGGAGTGGGATGGAATTCTCCCCACTTGCCCTGGGTAGGGGCAGCCCCAACAATAATCAAGAAACTCGACACCATCCAGGGACAAAGCAGCTGTTTGATTGGCACCACATCAATGGAATAATATCGGAAGAGTAGGACCGGTCTTAAACGAGGAATCAAGTGGGCTAAAAGGGATCATGAAATAGCTTCAGTGAGCAGAATTAAGAAGAATCCCAAAGCCTTTTATTCTTATATAAGAAGCAAGCGGGTAACGAGAGAAAGGATTGGTCCACTAAAGGATAACGAAGGAAGGCTGTGTGCCGAACCTGAGAGAATAGGTGAGAATCTGAATTATTACTTTGCATCAGTGTTCACTGAGGAGAGGGACAAGATGAAAGTTGAGATTAGAGATAGAAGTTTGATTACTCCGGATCACATTGGCATAAGTAGGGAAGATGTGTTGGGTATGCTAGAGGTTATTAAGGTGGACAAATCCCCAGGACCGGATGGGATCTATCCCAGGTTGCTGAGGGAGGTGAGAGACGAAATAGCTGGGGCCCTGACAGATAGCTTTGTGGCATCCTTAAATACCGGTGAGGTGCCGGAGGACTGGAAGGTTTCTCATGTTGTCCCCCTGTACAACAAGGGTAGTAGGGATATTCCGGGTAACTATAGACCAGTGAGCCTGACGTCAGTGGTGGGAAAGTTACTGGACAAGGTACTGAGTGATAAAATCTATTTATATTTGGAAAATAATGGACTTATCAGTGATAGGCAACATGGTTTTGTACAGGGTAGATCGTGCCTTACCAAGTTAATAGAGTTCTTTGAGGAAGTGACCAAGTTAATAGATGAAGGAAGGGCTGTTGATATCATATACATGGACTTTCGTAAGGCGTTTGATAAGGTTCCCCATGGTAGACTAATGGAGAAAGTGCAGTCACATGGTGTGCAGGGTGTTCTAGCTAGGTGGATAAAGAACTACTTGAACAACAGGAGACAGAGAGTAGTAGTTGAAGGGAGTTTCTCGAAATGGAGAAAGGTGACCAGTGGTGTTCCACAGGGGTCAGTATTGGGGTCACTGTTGTTTGTAATATATATAAATGATCTGGAAGAGGGCACTGTTGGTATGATCAGCAAGTTTGCAGATGACACAAAGATTGGTGGAGTAGCAGAAAGTATAAGGGACGGTCAGAGAATACAGGAGGATCTAGATAGACTGGAGAGTTGGGTGGAAAAGTGGCGGTTGGAGTTCAATCCAGACAAATGTGAGGTGATGTATTTAGGCAAGTCTAATTCTAGCGCGAATTATACAGTGAATGGAAGAGCCTTGGGAAAAATTGATGGGCAGAGGGATCTGGGAGTGCAGATCCATTGTACCCTGAAGGCTGCTGCACGGGTGGATAGAGTGGTCAAGAAGGCATATGGTATGCTTGCCTTCATTGGACGGGGTATTGAGTATAAGAGCTGGCAAGTCATGTTAAAAATGTACAAGACATTGGTTCGGCCGCATTTAGAATCCTGTGTACAGTTCTGATCGCCACATTACCAAAAGGATGTGGACGCTGTGGAGAGGGTGTAGAGAAGGTTTATGAGGATGTTGCCTGGTATGGAAGGTGCTAGCTATGAAGAGAGGTTGAGGAGGTTAGGTTTATTTTCACTAGAAAAAAGGAGATTGAGGGGGGACCTGATTGAGGTTTACAAAATCATGAAGGGTATAGACAGAGTAGATAGAGTCAAGCTTTTTCCCAGGGTGAGGGATTCAATAATGTGAGGTCAGGCTTTCAAGGTGAGAGGTGGAAAGTTAAAGGGGGATACACGTGGAAAGTACTTTACACAGAGGGTAGTGGGCGTTTGGAACACGTTGCCAGCAGAGGTGGTAGAGGCAGGCACAGTAGATTCATTTAAGATGCATCTGGACAGATGATTGAGTAGGTGGGGAGCAGAGGGATACAGATGCTTAGAAATTTGGTGACAGATTTAGACAGTAGATTTGGATCGGCTCAGGCTTGGAGGGCCGAAGGGCCTGTTCCTGGGCTGTAAGTTTTCTTTGTTCTTTCTTTGTTTATCCACCAACACCCACTCCCTCCATCACCGCACTCAGTAGCAGCAGTGTGTACCATCTACAAGATGCACTGCAGAAACTCACCAGAGATCCTCAGACAGAGCCTGGAGTTCTGGAACCCTGGACATCTCTCCCTAAAGGCATTGTGGGTCTACCTACAGCATATGGACTGCAGCGGTTCAAGAAGGCAGCTCACCCCTACCTTCTCAAGGGGCAACTAGGGACGGGTAATAAATGCTGGGCCCAGCCAGCGATGTCCATGTCCACTGAACGAATAAATGATAATAATTACCACACAGAACGAGTCGTCTGGCCCAACGCGTCCATGTTAACTAAAACCACCCAAACCCTCCAGTGGCCCATTATCACCTCACCCTCTCAGGGTGACTGTTCCTTCCTGCCTCAGTGACCTATCTAACTTCTCCATGAATGCATCTAGACTGTTTGATTCAGCTTTCGTTAAAATCAGAACATATTGGAGAAACTCAGCAGCTCTGGCAGTTTTGTGGAGAGAGAAACCGAGTTCACCTTCTGAATCAAACATGATCAAAGTTCCAGTCACAGTCAGGAGTTCTCAGCATAGTAACAACTTCTTGATTGGTTCCTGGGTGAGAGCTGTCGCTCTGTGTTTAAACAATACACAGAAACATCCAGCCTGTGAAAGAAAAAAACCTCTTCCCCACCTCTCTCTCTCTTTCTCTTTCTCTCTGCCTCTCTCTCTATCCTCTCATTCTCTCTCCCCCCTTCTCCCTCCTCTCCCTCTCTCTCTTTCTCTTTCTTTCTCTGCCTCTCTCCCTCTCTCTCCTTCTCTCTCCCTTCCTCTCTCTCTCTCCCCCCATCTCCCTCCATCTCTCCTTTCCCCCTAACTCTCTCTCTCTCTCTATCCCTCTCTCTCCTCTCTCCCTCTCTCTCTCCCTCTGTATCACTCTCTCTCTCTGGCCTGTCTGTTTTTCTCTCCCTTAGCCCACTCCTCCTCTCTCTCTCTCTCCCTCTCTCCCTCTTTCTCTCCCCCTCTCTCTCTGTCTCTCCCCCTCGTTGGTCATAGAGTCAGAGCCATACTGAATGAAAATAAACCCTTTGGTCAAACTCCTCCATGCCAACCAGTCATCCCAATCTGACCCTGTCCCGTTTGCCAGCATTAGGCCTATATCCCTCTAAACCTTTCCTATTCTTCACTGTAATTGGAGTTGCATCCATCTATGCAAGGGGGGAGTATTCCCTCATACTCCTGACTTGCGCTTTCTGGCTTTGGGGAGTCAGGAGGTGAGTTACTCACCGCAGGATTCCTAGCCTCTGACTGCTCTTGTAGCCATTGTATTTATGTGGGGAGTCCAGTTGAGTTTCTTCAACGAGGTAAAAACAATGACTGCAGATCCTGGAAACCAGATTCTGGATTAGTGGTGCTGGAAGAGCACAGCAATTCAGGCAGCATCCGAGGACAGGCAAAATCGACGTTTCGGGCAAAAGCCCTTCATCAGGAATAAAGGCAGAGAGCCTGAAGCGTGGGGAGATAAGCTAGAGGAGGGTGGGGGTGGGGAGAGAGTAGCATAGAGTACAATAGGTCAGTGGGGAAGGAGATGAAGGTGATAGGTCAGGGAAGAGAAATGACCTGGGAGTTGCAGTGAAAGAGAGACTCCCTGAGATTCTTGTAGAGAGAGGAGGAAAACTTCTTCAAGGCAGGCATCCTTGCAAGAGGATTCGCAGCAGGGTTAAAATCAACTAGGTAAAAACAATGACTGCAGATGCTGGAAACCAGATTCTGGATTAGTGGTGCTGGAAGAGTTTCTTGTCAATGGTAATCTGAAGGACGTTGTTAATAGGGGATTCAGTGATGGTTATTAGAGATGGACATTTGTGTGATGTAAATGTTACTTGCCACCTGTCAGCCCAAGCCTGGATATTGTCCAGATCTTGTTGCATTTGAGCAGGGACTGCTTCAGTATCTGAGTGGTGCTGAACATTGTGCAATCATCGGTGAGCATTATGCTGGAGGGAAGGTCATTGATGAAGCAGCTGAAAGTGATTGAGAAATTCTAAGAGTAGAAAGACCCTAATGGGAGTTTACCCACAGGCCCCCAAACAGTAGCCTGGATGTAGTGTGTAAGTTGAATAAGGAGCTGAAATTGGCCTGTCACAAAGGTATTACTACTGTTGTTATGGGGGATTTCAACATGCAGGTAGACTGGGAGAATCAGGATGGTACTGGAGCTCAAGAAATAGAGATTGTGGAGTGCCTCTGAGGTGGATCCTTAGAACAGCTTGTACTGGACCCTACCAGGGAGAAAGCAATTCTGGATCTGGTGTTGTGCAATGAACCGGATTGCATCAGAGACCTCGAAGTGAAGAAGCCATTAGGAGGGAGTGGCCATTAAATGAGAAGTTTTAGTCTGCACTTTGAGAGGGAGAAGGGAGAATCTGAAGTGTCAGTATTGCAGTTGAACAAAGGGAACTATGGAGCGATGAGGGAGGAGCTGGCCAAAGTTCAATGGTGCAATACCCTAGCAGGGATGGCAGTGGAGCAACAATGGGAGGTATTTCTGGATTATAATGCAGAAGGTACAGGATCAGTTCATTCCAAAGAGGAAGGAAGATCCTAAGGGGAGGCAGGGTGGCCATGGCTGAGAGGGAAGTTAAGGACTATATAAAGATAAAAGAGAAGTGCAACATAGCAAAGATGAGCAGGAAGCCGGAGGACTGGGAAACTTTTAAAGAGCAACAGAGGATAAGTACAAAGGCAGTACGCAGAAAAATAATGAGATATGAAGGCAAACTGGGCAGAAATATAAAGGAGGATAGTAAAAGTTTTTTAGGTATGTGAAAAGAAAAGAATGGTTAAGACTAAAATTGGGCCCTTGAAGACAGAAACAGATGAATTTATTACGGGGAACAAGGTAAGGCAGAAAAGTTGAATTGGTACTTTAGATCTGTCTTCACTGGGGAAGACCCAAGCAATCTCCCAGATGTAACAGTGGCTAAAGGACCCAGGGTAATGGATGAACTGAAGGGAATTTATATTTGGCAGGAAATGGTTTTGGAGAGACTGTTAGGTCTGAAGGTTGATAAGTCCCTGGGACCTGATGGTCTACATCCCAGGGTACTGAAGGAGGTGGCTCGAGAAATCGTGGATGCATTGGTGATCATTTTCCAATGTTCTATCAATTCAGGATCAGTTCCTGCGGATTGGAGGGTGGCTAATGTTATCCCACCTTTCAAGAAAGGAGGGAGAGAGAAAACAGGGAATTATACACCGGTTAGCCTGACTCAGTGGTTGGAAAGATGATGGAGTCAATTATAAAGGATGAAATTATGACACATCTGGATAGTAGTAACAGGATAGGTCAGAGTCAGCATGGATTTATGAAGGGGAAATCATGCTTGACTAATCTTCTGGAATTTTTTGAGGATGTAACTATGAAGATGGACAAGGGAAATCCAGTAGTATACCTGGACTTTCAGAAAGCCTTTGATAAAGTCCCACATAGGAGGTTAGTGAGCAAAATTAGGGTGCACATAGGGGACAAAATACTGATTTGGGTTGAAATTGGTTGGCTGACAGGAAGCAACAGAGTAGTGATAAACGGCTCCCTTTCGGAATGGCAGGCGGTGACCAGTGGGGTACCGCAGGGATCAGTGCTGGGACCGCAGCTGTTTGCAATATACATTAATGATATAGATGAAGGTATTAAAAGTAATATTAGCAAATTTGCTGCTGACACAAAGCTGGGTGGCAGGGTGAAATGTGAGGAGGATGTTAGGAGATTACAGGGTGACCTGGACAGGTTAGGTGAGTGGACAGATGCATGGCAGATGCAGTTTAATGTGGATAAATGTGTGGTTATCCACTTTGGTGGAAAGAACAGGAAGGCAGATTACTACCTAAATGGAGTCAAGTTAGGTAAAGGGGCAGTACAGAGAGATCTAGGTGTTCTTGTACATCAGCCAATGAAAGCAAGCATGCAGGTACAGCAGGTAGTGAAGAAAGCTAATAGCACGCTGGCCTTCATAACAAAGAGATCCTTCTGCAGATGTCCAGAGCTCTGGTGAGACCACACATGGGGTATTGTGGGAAGTTTTGGTCTCCAAATTTGAGGAAGGACATTCTGACCAATGAGGGAGTGCAGTGTAGGTTCACAAGGTCGATTCTCAGAATAGCGGGACTATCATATGTTGAAAGGTTGGAGCGACTGGGCTTGTATGCACTTGAGTTTAGAAGGATGAGAGGGGATCTGATTGAGACGTATAAGTTGGACACTCTGGAGGCAGGAAGCATGTTTCTGTTGATGGCTGAGACCAGAACCAGAGGACACAGTTTAAAAATAATTTACAACAGAGATGAGGAGAAACTTCTTCACCCAGAGAGTGGTGGGTGTATGGAATGCTCTGCCCCAGAAGGCAGTGGAGGCCCAGTCTCTGGATATTTTTAACAAAGAGTTGGATAGAGCTCTTAAGGATAATGGAATCAAGGGTTATGGGGATAAGGCAGGAACTGGATACTGATTGAGGATGATCAGCCATGATCATAATGAATGGTGGTGCTGGCTCAATGGGACAACTGGCCTATACCTGCACCTATTGTCTATTGGGTCTTGGACATTATCCTGAGGAACTCCTGCAGGGATGTCCTGCAGCTGAAATGACTGACCTCCAACAACCATAACCATCTTCCTATGTGTCAGGTATGACTCCAACCAGCGGGAAGTTTCCACCAATAACCATTGATGCCAGTTTTTCACCTCTGGAATCCAGCTCTTTTGTCCATGTTTGAGCCAAGGCTGTAATGAGGTCAGGAGCTGAGTGACCCTGGTAGAACCCAAACTGGGCGTCACTGAGCAGGTTATTGCTGAGCAGGTGCTGCTTGATAGCACTGTTGGTGACCCCTTCCATCACTTTACTGATGATGGAGAGTAGACCGATGGGGCAGTAATTGGCCGGGTTGGAATTGTCCTGCTTTTTGTGTACAGGACACACCTGGACAATTGTCCACATTGTCGGGTAGATGCCAGTGTTGTAACTGTACTGGAACAGCTTGGCCAGGGGAGCGGCAAGTTCTAGAACACAGGTCTTCAGTACTATGGCTGGAATGTTCTCAGGGCCCATTGCCTTTGCAGTATCCTGTACCTCCAACCATTTCTTGATATCACGTGGCTGGAGCCTGGTATCTGTGACGCTGGGGAACCATTGGAGGAGGCTGAGATGGATCATCGACTCGGCACTTCTGACTAAGTTTGCTGCGAAAGCGTTAGCCTTATCATTTGGACTGATCTGCTGGGCTCCTCCATCATTGCCAAGAGTCTGGTGCTGGAATTGCACAGCAGGTTAGGCAGCATCCGAGGAACAGGAGATTCTCCTGCACCTCAGACCTGCTGTGCTTTTCCAGAACCACACACTCGACTCTGATCTCCAGCATCTGCAGTCCTTACCTTCTGCTCCTCCATCATTGAGGAGGGGGATATTTGTGAAGCCGCCTCCTCC
Source organism: Chiloscyllium plagiosum (assembly GCF_037043375.1). Lineage (NCBI taxonomy): Eukaryota > Metazoa > Chordata > Chondrichthyes > Orectolobiformes > Hemiscylliidae > Chiloscyllium > Chiloscyllium plagiosum. Next base: position 8,500,178 of record NW_028270146.1, read on the forward strand.
ATTGGGTTGTTTAATCACCCACCACCATTCACAACTGGATGTGGCGGGACTGCAGAGCTTAGATCTGATCCATTGGTTGTGGGATCACTTAGCTCTGTCTATCACATGCTGTATAGCCCATTTGGTACACACGTGGTCCTGTTTGGTGGCTTCCCCAGGTAGACACCTCATCTTCAGGTATACCTGGTGCTGCTCCTGGCATGCCCTCCTGCACTCTCCACTGAACCAGGGTTGATCCCCTGCCTTGATGGGAATGGTTGAGTGGGGGATATGCCGGGCCACGAGGTTACAGACTGTGCTGGAGTACAGTTCTGCTGCTGGTGATGGCCCAGAGTGCCTCATGGATGCCCAGTCTTGAGTTGCTCACTCTGCTCCAAGTCTGTCCCACTTAGCACGGTGATGGTGCCACACAACACAGTGGAGGGTATTCTTAACGTGAAGGTGGGAATTTGTCTCAAGGACTGTGCGGTGGTCACTCTTACCCAATACAGTCATGGACAGATACTTCTGCAGCTGGCAGATTGATAAGGATGAGGTGAATTATGTTTCTCCCTCTTGTTGGTTCCCTCACCACCTGCCGCAGACATAGTCTCGCAGCGACGTCCTTTAGGACCCAGCCAGCTCAGTCTGTAGTGCTGCTGACTGCCGAGCCCCTCTTGGTGGGAGTGGGGGGCATTGAAATTGGATACTATTTGAATAGACCTAGTGTGCAGGAATATGGGAAAACAGGTAGGAGATTGGCATGAGGGGATAGGAACAGCACAATGGCCACTTTCTGTGCTACCCTGGGCCTGATGGTATGGGACAGACTGACTGCTGGTGATCCTGTGTGGTCGTGACAGATGCTTTTGGCAGACATTACCAGAAAGAATGACCAACACAAATCATTAAAGACCATGCGCACTGCATCCTATCCTCCATCCCCTCCCCCCAGTCCCCTGAGAGGGAATTCCAGAGCTTGGGATGAACTGCCAATGGATTTTATTTCTATTCATTCCTGGGATGTGGATGTCACTGGTTGGGCCTAGCATTTATTACCCGTCCCTAATTGCCCCTTGAGAAGGTGGGGGTGAGCTGCCTTCTTAAATGACTACAGTCCATGAGCTGTAGGTAGACCCACAATGTCCATAGGGAGGGAATTCCAGGATTCTGACCCAGTGACAGTGAAGGAACAAGGAGCAATTAAATTTAGGACTGTTCCAATGACCAGAATTGGAGGGGGGTTGTGACCCCAGTGGATTATATCACTGGAAGAGGGTGATATAGGCAGGATTGTTTTTTAAGATTAGATTTCCTTCAGTGCGGAAACAGGCCATTTGGCCCAACAAGTCCCCACCGACTCCCCGAAGAGTAACCCATCCAGACTCATTTCCCTCTGACTATTGAACCTTACACTATAGGTAATTTAGCACGGCCAATTCACCTAATCTGCAGAACTTTGGATTGTGCGAGGAAACCCACGCAGACACAGGGAGAACGTGCAAACTCCACACAGATAGTCGCCCGAGGCTGGAATCGAACCTGGCACCCTGGCGCTGTGAGGCAGCAGTGCTAACCACTGAGCCACCGTGCAGTCCTGTGTTGAGTTCTCTGGATGGCACAGAGATCTCAAAGCTGGATACATCTTGCCCAGGATAAAGTTAATCATGAGCATACAATTCTGCAGAGTTAACCTTGTTGTTGGATCTAATATTCATGTGGAGACCATGGACACAGCTGGGAATATGCCAAGTCAGAGAGTGAGGGAACTGTATTGCAATGTCGCTATTCCCGTCCAGCATTGGGGTCAGTGGGATAGCAGGGCAGTGCAAGGCTGAGGGGTGGGATGGAGGAGGTTGACCACAGGATCTGGGGGATAGGGGAGGAAGGTGAGAGTCTGGCAGGGCTGGTAGGAGCCTGGGGATGGACTGGATGGGATGTGGGAGATGGAGTGTTCCACTGATCCTCTCAGCCACAAGAATTGCTGCAATAGGAGCCGGCCTTGCCCTCTGGACTGAAATCTCCAGAAGGAACAAAGTGCATTTACATAGTTCCTTTCGGAGGGTGGGGGGTGGGTACGGTGGGGAGGTTGGGGTGGTGGGGTGGGGGTGGTGGACGGCTCAGTTGGCTGCACAGTTGCATTGCAATGGAGAGCAATACCAACCCCATGAGTTCAATTCCCGTACCAGCTGAGGTTAGTTTGAAGGAGTCTCCTTCTTAACCCCTTCCCCCTGTCTGAGGCACGGTGACCCTCAGTTAATCCATCGAGTCACAGAGTCATACAGCATAGAAACAGACCCTTTGGCCCAGCTCGTCCATGCTGAGCAGGTTTCATAAACTGCTGTCGTCCCATTTGCCTTGGTTTGGTCCATATCCCTCTAAACCTTCCTATCTATTTATTTATCCAGATGCCTCTTAAATGTTGCAATTGTACCAGCCTCCACCACTTCCTCTGGCAACTCATTCCATATACGTACCACCCTCTGCGTGAAAATGTTACTCCTTAGGTCACTTTTAAATCTTTTCCCTCTCACTGTAAATCTGTGCCCTTGAGTTCTCCCCCACCCTGGAGAAAAGACCTTGTCTACTTACCCTATCCATGCTCTTCATGATTTCATAAACCTCTATAAGGTCACCCCTCAGCCTCCGACGCTCCAGGGAAAACAGCCCCAGCCTGTTCAGCCTCTCCCTGTAGCTCAAACCCTCCGACCCTGGCAACATCCTTGTAAATCTTTTTTGCTTATTGTTTCATTCCTTGCAGCGCCGATGTCATTCTCAAGATCCCAAAGTCGATTACAGTCTTTCTAACAGCACAGTCACTGCAGTGATGCAGAAAACAGAGCAGCCAGACTGTGCACAGCAAGATCCCACAAACAGTGACAATAAAACCTGCTGCAGTGATGTTGGTTGAGGGATAAATATTGGCCCCAGGCCAGCACACTGTGAAATCTGGGTATGACAATCTGCCAGTTACCTGCATGTACCTCTCGAATCCCAGCCTCTTGGCCAGTCACTCTCCTATTGGTAGCCCTGCCTTCAGCTACCTTGTCTCTGAGCACTGGGATTCCCTCTTTAAAACATTCGGCCTCTCTCTCTCTCTCCCTCTATCTCTCTCTCTCTCTCCCTCTCTCTCTCCCTCTAACGGTCACTCTCCCTCGATCTCTCTGATGCATTCTCTCCCGCTATCTCTTTGCCCCTCTCTCCATCTCCCCCTCTCTACCTCTATCTTGCTGCCTCTCTCTCTTTTCACCTTTCTCCCTCTTCATTTCTCTGCCTCTATCTGTCTCTGTTACTCTTTTTCTCTCTCTCCGTCTCTCTGCCTCTCTCCTTCCATCTGCCTCTCTCTCCCCATGTCTCTGACTCCCTTTCTCTGCACGTCACTTTCTGCCTATCTCTCCCCCTCTCTGTTTCTTGCACCTGCCACCTATCTCTGCTCCTCTCTGTCTCACTCTCCCCCTCAGCCTCTCTCTCCCCCTCTCTGTCCCTCTCCCCGTCTACTTCTCTCTCCTTCTCTCTGCTTCACTCTCCCCTCTCTGCCTCTCTTTCCTCCCTCTCTGTCTCTCTCCCCCGCCTCTCTCTCCCTCCCACCTCTGTCTCTCCCCTCTCTCTCTCTCACCCGACCTCTGTCTCTCGCTCTCTCTCTCACCCGACCTCTGTCTCTCCCCTCTGTCTCTCGCTCTCTCTCTCGCCCCACCTCTGTCTCTCCCCTCTGTCTCTCTCTCTCTCTCTTCCCCCCACCTCTGTCTCTGCCCTCTCTCTCTCTCTCTCACCCGACCTCTGTCTCTCCCCTCTGTCTCTCTCTCTCTCTCCCTCGCCCGACCTCTGTCTCCCCCCTCTGTTTCCCTTTCTCTTCCCTACCTCTGACTCTCCCCTGCCTCTCTCTCTCCCCCTCCCCTGCCTCAGCCTCTGCCTCGCTCTCTTTCCTCCCACCTGTCTCTCCCCCTTCCCCTCCGCCTGTCTCCTCTCTTTGCCTCTGTCTCTCCCCCTCTGCCTCTCTCTCACCCCCTTGCCTCTCTCTTGCCCCCCGCCTCTCTCTCTCACCGCACCTCTCTCTCACCCCCTCGCTTCTCTCTCACTTCCCCTCACTGCCTCTCTCTCTCTTCCCACACCTCTTTCTTTCTCCCCTCTGCCTCTCTCTCACTTCCCCTCACTGCCTCTCTCTCCCTCCTCTCCACCTCTCTGTTCCCCCCTCCACCTCTCTATCCCCCCACCTCTCTCTCTTTCTCTCTCCAATCTACAATATTTGTGGACGAGGTATGAACTGTGAAGCCTTGTGTTAGTAATGGTTTCAGGATCTAGATCCAGTCAGTTCATTATGATTCGCGTGCACAGTCTGTTACTGAGACAGTGAAAGCTGTGGCTAGTGATTTTATTTGTCAGAAACGAACAAGCAGTTTTTCACCAAATTGGACAGGAAATTGACAAGTTTGGGAAGTGTGTGTGCGTGTGTGTGAAGTGTCTTGAGCTTATAAGGTTCTGAACGTTACCTTCGGTTAAGTTCATCACTGCTGCTACAGCTGACTCGGTCACAGATAAAACTCATTTCAAACAGCTAACTTTGGTGTCTCAGTCTGAACAGTACACAGCTGGGAAAATACATTTTTAAAAAAGTTTTGTTTGAAAGTAAACCCACTTCCTGTCTCATTTTAACCCAGTGAGGACTGAAATAGTAGCTTTAAAAAATCTGACTCAGATTGTTGGAGACACAGAGAGAGGCTGACACACAGAGCATGACACAGTGATTAGGAGGGAGAGAGAAACTGGAAGATTGAGAAGGGGAGGCATTGGGAGAGAGACAGAGGGCACATTTTGAGTCAAGTTATCATTACCTGGTTCCTTCATTGAGGTAAGACTTTTAAACAAATAGATTTTATTGATTATTAAGTGTTTTGGAGGATTGTGAGTTGAAAATTGTGTGTTTTTTTAATAAATGCAAGGTTTATGATTGTTTCATTTCATGTTTAAGTTCAATGACAGCAGTTTCAAGGTACAGTTCTCTGCTGGTGTTTATATAAATTAACCAGAGGTTCTTGACTGAGCTTAGATCTAGTTGGAGTTTATATGAAAACGCTCAAGATTGCAGAAGAATTGAATTGAACTGAATTTATTGTCCAGTGTACCGAGGCACAGTGAAAAGCTTTGTTTTGAGAGCAAAACAGGCAGATCCCAGAGTTAAGTAGCGTGGATAAGTAAATAACAGGTAAACAGCAGCAAAAACAAAAACACAGGTACGGGCGAATGTTAGGAGTTTGTGAGTCCATTCCGTATTCTAACAACAGTCGGGTAGAAACTGTTCTGAAACCGGCTGGTGTGTGTGTTCAGGCTTCTGTACCTTCTCCCCGATGGTAGAGGTTGTAGAAAAACATTGCCAGGGTGGGATGGATCCTTGAGAATGCTGGCGGCCTTTCCTTGACCGCGGCCCTGGTAGATGGATTCTATAGATGGGAGGTTGGCCTTCGTGATTGTCTGAGCCGAGTTCACCACTCTCTGTAACCGTCTCCGATATTGAATGGTACAGTTGCCATACCAGGTGGTGATACATCCAGACAGAATGCTCTCGGTGCACCTATAAATGTTGGCAAGGGTATTCACCGTCATGCCAAATTTCCTCAGCTGCCTGACGAAGAAGAGACGTTGTTGGGCCTTTGTAACCAGTGTGTCCACATGAAGAGTCCAAGAAAGCTTGTTGTGGATGACCACTCCCAGGAGCTTGACACTCTCCACTTGTTCTACCTCTGTGCTGTTAATGTGTAGGGGGCACGAGTAACATCCCACCGAAAGTCAATAGTGGGTTCCTTGGTTTTGCGGACTGTTTGAACATGGCCCCAATCAGCTGATTCCAGACAGCACCAGAGTTGATCCTCTGCCACATCCGACCTTCACTGGACCTGTATCTGCGAGGGGGAATCTCCTGCTTGAGCTTTTGCCTGTAAGCAAGGAGAAGAAACACTGCATTATGGTCAGAGTTTCCGAAATGAGGGTGGGGGGGATGGAGCGGTAGGCATCTTTCACAGTGGTGTCGCAGTGGTCTAAAATGTTCGGGCCCCTTGTGGGGCAGGTAATGTTCTAGTGGTACTTGGGCAACACCTTCTTTAGGTTGGCTGGATTGAAGTCGCTGCTTACAATAACAGGGCCTCAGGTATTCCATCTCCAGGGTGTTAGTGGGTGAGTACAGCACATCCAGAACTTCCTCAACCTTTGCTTGTGTCAGCATGAACCCAGCAGTTAGTGTAGCAGCGGGAAATTCCCGTGATAGATAGAAGGGGCAGCATTTGATGGTGAGGAGTTCAAGGTTTGGGGAGCAATGGCTGCCCAGGGTTGCAATGTCCGTGCACCACAAATTGTTGATTAAAAAGCTAACCCCTCCACCCTTTGAGATGGAGGAGATATGAAACTCAAAACAAAATCAAATAGATTGAAGGAAGTGGCAAGAGGCAATAAAAGACAATTTCCAAACCTTTAATCGACAGCATATAATCAACTAGCTCTCTGTAAATCACTGGAACTTAAAGACAATTCACTTTCCTCAACATACGCCAAAGAAACATTCATCTATTTCTTTGACAGAATCATTCTCTGTTAATTTCTGTGGGACTGTATTCCCCATCTTTCCCCAGTTAAAATGTCTAGAAAAACAGGAGGAGATTATTCAGCCCATTGGGCTGATTCCACTATTTTCCAGGACCACGGATGATCTTCTACTGTGATACCATAGTAACAGGAGCCAATGTAGGCCAGTCCTCCCAGTGAGTCTGATCTTCTACTCCTCCTGCCAAGACATGGAACTTCACCTGTTCCCCATCTGCAAGTGTTTGCTCACTTGTCCATATCACCACCATCCCACTCTCTCCCCAGGGCCCTTAATCTTTGTGGTACTCACAAATCTATCAATCTCAGCAACAGAACATTGATCCCTCTCTGGGGAAGAGAATTCCAAAACTTCACCAGGCTCTGAGTGAAGAAATCACTCCTTCTCTCAGTCTTGCACTGGGACAGTGGGCCAGTGCTCCACCTCCTACCATAACCATGTCTAGCCCATCAGAGTGCACTGGGCTGAGGGATCTCAGTTTCAGGATAGAGACAGAGTCAGACATACTCTGGAGAACCATCATGGTTTTCCTAACCTCTGGGGCATTGAGTCCACACCAACCCTCCAAACAGCATTCCACCCAGCCCCACCCCCCCACCCTATCCCTATAACTCTGCATTTCCCTTAACTCACCCACCTAGCCTGTACATCCCTAGACACTATGGGGCAATTTCCCATGGCCAATCCACCCTAACTTGCACATCTTTGGACTGTGGGAGGAAACCGGAGCTCCCAGAGGAAACCCACGCAGACACGGGGAGAATGTGCAAACCCCACACAATATTCCAGAAGCGCCCTAACCAATGTCCTGTACAGCCGCAATGTGACCTCCCAACCCCTGTACTCAATACTCTGACCAATAAAGGAAAGCATACCAAACGCCTTCTTCACTATCCTATCTACCTGCGACTCCACTTTCAAGGAGCTGTGAACCTGCACCTCAAGGTCTCTTTGTTCAGTAGCACTCCACAGCAGAAAGGAAGGACTGTAGATGTTGGAGAGTCAAAGCACAGTGGGTCAGCCAACACTCGAGGAATGGGAGAGTCCACGTTTCAGGCATTAGCTCTTCGTCAGGAATGGTACAGGAGTTGGGAGGTCATGTCGCGGTTGTACAGATCATTGCTTAGGCCATCTTTTGGAAAACTGTGTTCAGTCTGGCCTCCTTCGCATCAGAAGGATGTTGTGAAATTTGAAAGGGTTCAGAAAAGATTTACAAGGATGTTGCCAGGGTTGGAGGATTTAAGTTATAGGGAGAGGCTGAACAGGCTGGGGTTGTTTTCCCTGGAGCGTTGGAGGCTGAGGGGTGACCTTATAGAGGTTTACAAAATCATGAGGGGCATGGATAGGGTAAATGGACAAGGCCTTTTCCCTGGGGTGCGGTGTCCAGAACTAGAGGGCATAAGTATAGGGTGAGAGGGGAAAGATATAAAAGGGACCTAAGGGGCAACAGTTTCACACAGAGGGTGGTGCGTATGTGGAACGAGCTGCCAGAGGAAGTGGTGGAGGCTGTTACAATTATAACTTTTAAAAAGCATCTGGATGGGTATATGAACAGGAAGGGTTTGGAGGGATATGGGCCAAGTGCTGGCAAATGGGACTAGATTGAGTTGGGATATCTGGTTTGCCTGGACGAGTTAGACAAAAGGGTTTGTTTCTGTGCTGTACATCTCTATGACTCTATCTCAGGGGTTTCCCCCTCCACTTATGTAATTAAGTGTTAAATAATCTTGTTTTCTGATCTTCAGTAACTACCTTGTACATTCTCAGGGAGATATGTGAGCCGCCACCAAAGCTCTGAGTCAGCCCCGTCAACGGACATCTGTCATGGCATTTTGTCAAACTCACTGCTTGCTGTGTCCCTGCACTTCCCCTTTGGAAAGACACTTCTCCAGAGAGCTGGAGGAGGTTTCAGCTCTCTCTCACGCCACACTGACTCCCACTAACTGAATTTCCACTCACACAACCTGGAGATTTTTCTTAACATTCTAATCTCCACTTTGAAAATAAAATTTTTATTCCGATTTGTTCCAAAATACTGCCAGCTCTCCAATTACTTTAGCTTAAGGCTTGTAAGGTGACTGTCTGTGTGGAGCTTGCACATGCTCCCTGTGTCTGCGTGGGTTTCCTCCAGGTGCTCCGGTCTCCTCCCACAATCCAAAGATGTGCAGTGGATTGGCAATGGGAAATTGCCTGTAGTGTTCAGGGATGTGTAGGCTAGGTGGGTGAGCCGTGAGGAATGCAGGGTTACAGGAATTGGATAAGGGGTTGGGTCTGGGTGGGATAGTATTTGGAGGGTTGGTGTGGACTCAGTGGGCCAACTGGCCTGACCCCACACTGTAGGAAAACCACGATGGTTCTCCAGAGTATGGCTGACTCTGTCTCTATCCTGAAGCTCAGATCCCTCAGCCCAGTGCACTCTTGTGGGCTAGACAAAGTCATGGTAGGAGATGGAGCACTGGGCCACTGTCTCAGTGCTGCCTGACCTGCTGTGCTTTTCCAGCGCCACTCTTTTTGAAAATACTCCCCAGGTCCTTACCATTAAGTGTATAAATCCTGCTCTAATTTGCTCTTCCAAAATGTAGCAGCTCACATTTATTTAAATTAAACCCCACCTGTCACTCCTGGGCCCATTGGCCCATCTGATCAAGGTCTGGGATGTGGTTGGGCTGGGGTGGTGGTTGATGGTCAGGGAAGGGGAATGTTTGGTCTGTATTCAGCTGGCAGTGTATCTGGTGAGACTCTATTTCTGAGAGATGAACCCAGGCAGATCCCTGACTATATTTTCCTGTCTCCTCTGGGGCCGGCCCTGAACTGGTCACTGAGAAAGTATCGATGTCTCTCCAGCTTCCCCAGGCTTCTCCCTAATTTAACTCAGTTTCTGTGGCATGATGTAAACCCGACAACAATATCTGGACCTTGCATCTCATGGTTTACTGAGATAGGCTGCAGCATTTTGCAATTGTTCAGGAAACAAAACCATTGTGGTTCGTGACAGAAGAAACAATGAAAATTATACCTTTTTATATAAGCATTGCTGGCTGGTTTCCCACATTGCGCTGTTTGATTTTATTTTGACTTTATTGCTGCATGTATTTTAAGTAAGAATACAATAAATGAGAGTGAAAAGCTTTCTTGCATCACCACGATGTGGTGCCATTTTGAATAATTTATGAATAAGGGAAAAGAAAGAAATATACAACTTGAAGAGAGTCCATCGGTCAGTCCTGAGCCAGTTCATCACTGACAATGATACCTTCACCACCATCATTCCATTACCACCATCACTCCATCACCACCATCACTCCTTCACAACCATCACTTCTTCACCACCATCACTCCATCACCACCATTACTCCATCAACACCATCACTCCATCACTACCATCACTCCATCACCACTATTACACCTTTACCACCATCACTCCATCACCATCATCACTCCATCATCACCATCAAACCATCATCACCATCAAACCATCACCACCATCACTCCAACACCACTATCACTCCATCACCACTATCACTCCATCACCACCATCACTCCATCACCACTATCACTCCATCATCACCATCAAACCATCACCACCATCAAACCATCACCACCATCACTCCTTCACCACTATCACTCCATTACCACCATCACTCCATCACCACCATCACTCCATCACCACCATTACTCCATCAACACCATCACTCCATCACTACCATCACTCCATCACCACTATTACACCTTCACCACCATCACTCCATCACCATCATCACTCCATCATCACCATCAAACCATCATCACCATCAAACCATCACCACCATCACTCCAACACCACTATCACTCCATCACCACTATCACTCCATCACCACCATCACTCCATCACCACTATCACTCCATCATCACCATCAAACTATCACCACCATCAAACCATCACCACTATCACTCCATCACCACTATCATTCCATCACCACCATCACTCCATCACCACTATCACTCCATCATCACCATCAAACCATCACCACCATCAAACCATCACCACCATCACTCCTTCACCACTATCACTCCATTACCACCATCACTCCATCACCACCATCACTCCATCACCATCATCACTCCATCCACACCATTACTCCTTCACCACCATCACTCCATCAACAGCATCACTCCATCACCATCATCACTCCATCATCACGATCACTCCATCACCATCATCACACCATCAACACCATCACACCATCAACACCATCACTCCATCACCACCATCACTCCATCACCATCATCACTCCATCACCACCATCACTCCATCAACACCATCACTCCATCACCATCATCACTCCTTCACCACTATCACTCCATCACCACCATCACTCCATCACCACCATCACTCCATCACCACCATTCTTCCATCACCACCATCACTCAATCACCACTATTAATCCTTCACCACCATCACTCCATCACCACCATCACTACATCCCCACTATTTCTCCGTCACCACCATCACTCCATCAACACCATCACTCCATCACCATCATCACTCCATCACCACCATCACTCCATCACCACCATCACTACATCACCACTATCACTCAATCACCACCATCACTCCCTCACCACTATTACTCCTTCACCACCATCACTCCATCACCACTATCACTCCATCACCACCATCACTCCAACACCACTGTTACTCCTTTACCACCATCACTCCAATCACCACCATCACTCCAATCACCACCATCACTCCATCACCATCATCACTCCATCACCACCATCACTCCATCACCACCACACTCCATCACCACCATCGTTCAATCACAACCATCCCTCCTTCACCACCATTACTCCATCACCACCATCACGCCATCACCATCATCACTCCATCACCACTATCACTCCTTCACCACCATCACTCCATCTCCACCATCACTCCATCACCACTATCACTCCATTACCACCATCACTCCATCACCACCATCACTCCATCAACATCATCACACCATCACTCCTTCACCACCATCACTCCTTCACCACCATCACTCCATCACCATCATCACTCCATCACCACAATCACTCCATTACCACCATCACTCCATCACCACCATCACTCCATCAACATCATCACACCATCACTCCTTCACCACCATCACTCCTTCACCACCATCACTCCATCACCATCATCACTCCATCACCACCATCGCTCCATCACCACCATCACTCCTTCATCGCCATCACTCCATCACCACCATCACTCCTTCACCACCATCACTCCATCACCACCATCACTCCTTCATCACCATCACTCCATCACCACCATCACTCCTTCACCACCATCACTCCATCACCACAATCACTCCAACAACATCATCACTCCATCACCACCATCACTCCATCACCACCATCACTCCTTCACCAGCATCACTCCATCACCACCACACTCCATCACCACCATCGCTCAATCACCACCATCACTCCATCACCACCATCACTCCATCACCACCATCACTCCTCCTTCACCACCATTACTCCATCACCACCATCACATCATCACCATCATCACTCCATCACCACTTTCACTTCTTCACCACCATCGCTCCATCACCACCATCACTCCATCACAACCATCACTCCTTCACCACCATCACTCCATCACCACCATCACTCCATCACCACAATCGCTCCATCACCACCATCACTCTTTCACCACCATCACTCCATCACCACCATCGCTCCATCACCACCATTACTCCTCCACCACCATTACTCCATCACCACCATCACTCCATCACCACTATCACTCCATCACCACCATCGCTCCATCACCACCATCACTCCATTTCCACCATCACTCCATCACCACTATCACTCCATCAGCACCATCACTCCATCGCCACCATCACTCCATTACCACTATCACTCCTTCACCACCATCGTTCCATCACCATCATCACTCCATCACCATCATCACACCATCACTCCTTCACCACCATCACTCCTTCACCACCATCACTCCATCACCACCATCACTCCTTCATCACCATCACTCCATCACCACCATCACTCCTTCACCACCATCACTCCATCACCACAATCACTCCAACACCATCATCACTCCATCACCACCATCACTCCATCACCACCATCACTCCATCACCACCATCACTCCATCACCACCATCACTCCTCCTTCACCACCATTACTCCATCACCACCATCACTCCATCAACATCATCACTCCATCACTACCGTCACTACTTCACCACCATTACTCCATCACCACCATCACTCCATCAGCACCATCACTCCTTCACCACCATTACTCCTTCACCACCATCACTCCTTCACCACCATCACTCCATCACCATCATCGCTCCTTCACCACCATTACTCCATCACCATCATCACTCCATCACCACCATCACTCCTTCACCACCATTACTCCATCACCATCATCACTCCATCACCACCATCACTCTATCACCATCATCACTCCATCACCATCATCACTCCATCCCCACCATTACTCCTTCACGACCATCACTCCATCACCACCATCACCACCATCACCCCTTCACCACCATTACTCCATCACCACCGTCACTCCATCACCACTATCACTCCATCACCACCATCACTCCTCCTTCACCACCATTACTCCATCACCACCATCACTCCATCACCATCATCACTCCATCACCACTATCACTCCTTCACCACCATTACTCCATCACCACCATCACTCCATCACCATCAGCATTCCATCACCACCATCACTCCATCACCACTATTAATCCTTCACCACCATTATTCCATCACCACTATCACTCCATCACCATCATCACTCCATCACCACCATCACTCCATCACCATCATCACTCCATCACCACCATCACTCCATCACCACCATTATTCCTTCACCACCATCACACCATCAACAGCATCACTCCATCACCATCATCACTCCATCACCACCATCACTCCATCACCATCATCACTCCATCACCACCATCACTCCATCAACACCATCACTCCATCCCCACCATTACTCCTTCACCACCATCACACCATCAACAGCATCACTCCATCACCATCATTACTCCTTCACCATCATCACTCCATCACCACCATCACTCCATCACCATCATTACTCTATCACCACCATCACTCCATCACCACTATCACTCCATCACCACTATCACTCCATCACCACCGTCACTCCTTCACCACCATCACTCCTTCACCACCATCACTCCTTCACCACCATCACTCCATCACCACCATCACTCCTTCGTCACCATCACTCCATCACCACCATCGCTCCATCACCACCATCGCTCCATCACCACCATCACTCCATCACCACCATCACTCCTTCACCACCATCACTCCTTCACCACCATCACTCCATCACCACTATCACTCCTTCATCACCATCACTCCATCACCACCATCACTCCATCACCACCATCACTCCTTCACCACCATCACTCCATCACCACCATCATTCCAACACCACTATCACTCCATCACCATCATCACTCCTTCACCTCCATCGCTCCATCAACACCATCACTCCATCACCACTATCACTCCATCACCATCATCACTCCATCACCACCATCACTCCATTACCATCATCACTCAATCACCACTATCACTCCTTCACCACCATCACTCCATCACCACCACACTCCATCACCACCATCACTCCATCACCACTATCACTCCTTCACCACCATCGCTCCATCACCATCATCACTCCATCAACATCATCACACCATCACTCCTTCACCACCATCACTCCTTCACCACCATCACTCCATCACCACCATCACTCCTTCATCACCAGCACTCCATCACCACCATCACTCCTTCACCACAATCACTCCATCACCACCATCATTCCATCACCACTATCACTCCATCACCATCATCACTCCTTCACCTCCATCGCTCCATCAACACCATCACTCCATCACCACTATCACTCCATCACTATCATCACTCCATCACCACCATCACACCATCACCACCATCACTCCTTCACCACCATCATTCCATCACCACCACACTCTATCATCACCATCGCTCAATCACCACCATCACTCCATCACCACCATCACTCCATCACCACCATCACTCCCCCTTCACCACCATTACTCCATCACCACCATCACTCCATCACCATCAACAATCCATTACCATCATCACTCCATCACCATCAACACTCCATCACCACCATTACTCCATCACTACAATCACTCCATCACCACTATCACTCCATCACCACTATCACTCCATCACAATCATCACTCCATCATCACCATCACTCCATCACCACTATCACTCCTTCACCACCATCGCTCCATCAGCACCATCAATCCATCACCACCATCACTCTTTCACCACCATCACTCCATCACCACCATCACTCCATCACCACCATCACTCCATCACCACCATCACTCCATCACCATCAACACTCCATCACCACCATCACTCCATCACCATCAACACTCCATCACCACCATTACTCCATTACTACCATCACTCCATCACCACTATCACTCCATCACCACTATCACTCCATCACAATCATCACTCCATCACCACCATCACTCCATCACCACAATCACTCCTTCACCACCAGCGCTCCATCACCACCATCACTCCATCACCACCATCACACTTTCACCACCATCACTCCATCACCACCATCACTCCTTCACCACCATCACTCCATCACCACAATCACTCCAACAACATCATCACTCCATCACCACCATCACTCCATCACCACCATCACTCCTTCACCAGCATCACTCCATCACCACCACACTCCATCACCACCATCGCTCAATCACCACCATCACTCCATCACCACCATCACTCCATCACCACCATCACTCCTCCTTCACCACCATTACTCCATCACCACCATCACTTCATCACCATCATCACTCCATCACCACTTTCACTTCTTCACCACCATCGCTCCATCACCACCATCACTCCATCACAACCATCACTCCTTCACCACCATCACTCCATCACCACCATCACTCCATCACCACAATCGCTCCATCACCACCATCACTCTTTCACCACCATCACTCCATCACCACCATCGCTCCATCACCACCATTACTCCTCCACCACCATTACTCCATCACCACCATCACTCCATCACCACTATCACTCCATCACCACCATCGCTCCATCACCACCATCACTCCATTTCCACCATCACTCCATCACCACTATCACTCCATCAGCACCATCACTCCATCGCCACCATCACTCCATTACCACTATCACTCCTTCACCACCATCGTTCCATCACCATCATCACTCCATCACCATCATCACACCATCACTCCTTCACCACCATCACTCCTTCACCACCATCACTCCATCACCACCATCACTCCTTCATCACCATCACTCCATCACCACCATCACTCCTTCACCACCATCACTCCATCACCACAATCACTCCAACACCATCATCACTCCATCACCACCATCACTCCATCACCACCATCACTCCATCACCACCATCACTCCATCACCACCATCACTCCTCCTTCACCACCATTACTCCATCACCACCATCACTCCATCAACATCATCACTCCATCACTACCGTCACTACTTCACCACCATTACTCCATCACCACCATCACTCCATCAGCACCATCACTCCTTCACCACCATTACTCCTTCACCACCATCACTCCTTCACCACCATCACTCCATCACCATCATCGCTCCTTCACCACCATTACTCCATCACCATCATCACTCCATCACCACCATCACTCCTTCACCACCATTACTCCATCACCATCATCACTCCATCACCACCATCACTCTATCACCATCATCACTCCATCACCATCATCACTCCATCCCCACCATTACTCCTTCACGACCATCACTCCATCACCACCATCACCACCATCACCCCTTCACCACCATTACTCCATCACCACCGTCACTCCATCACCACTATCACTCCATCACCACCATCACTCCTCCTTCACCACCATTACTCCATCACCACCATCACTCCATCACCATCATCACTCCATCACCACTATCACTCCTTCACCACCATTACTCCATCACCACCATCACTCCATCACCATCAGCATTCCATCACCACCATCACTCCATCACCACTATTAATCCTTCACCACCATTATTCCATCACCACTATCACTCCATCACCATCATCACTCCATCACCACCATCACTCCATCACCATCATCACTCCATCACCACCATCACTCCATCACCACCATTATTCCTTCACCACCATCACACCATCAACAGCATCACTCCATCACCATCATCACTCCATCACCACCATCACTCCATCACCATCATCACTCCATCACCACCATCACTCCATCAACACCATCACTCCATCCCCACCATTACTCCTTCACCACCATCACACCATCAACAGCATCACTCCATCACCATCATTACTCCTTCACCATCATCACTCCATCACCACCATCACTCCATCACCATCATTACTCTATCACCACCATCACTCCATCACCACTATCACTCCATCACCACTATCACTCCATCACCACCGTCACTCCTTCACCACCATCACTCCTTCACCACCATCACTCCTTCACCACCATCACTCCATCACCACCATCACTCCTTCGTCACCATCACTCCATCACCACCATCGCTCCATCACCACCATCGCTCCATCACCACCATCACTCCATCACCACCATCACTCCTTCACCACCATCACTCCTTCACCACCATCACTCCATCACCACTATCACTCCTTCATCACCATCACTCCATCACCACCATCACTCCATCACCACCATCACTCCTTCACCACCATCACTCCATCACCACCATCATTCCAACACCACTATCACTCCATCACCATCATCACTCCTTCACCTCCATCGCTCCATCAACACCATCACTCCATCACCACTATCACTCCATCACCATCATCACTCCATCACCACCATCACTCCATTACCATCATCACTCAATCACCACTATCACTCCTTCACCACCATCACTCCATCACCACCACACTCCATCACCACCATCACTCCATCACCACTATCACTCCTTCACCACCATCGCTCCATCACCATCATCACTCCATCAACATCATCACACCATCACTCCTTCACCACCATCACTCCTTCACCACCATCACTCCATCACCACCATCACTCCTTCATCACCAGCACTCCATCACCACCATCACTCCTTCACCACAATCACTCCATCACCACCATCATTCCATCACCACTATCACTCCATCACCATCATCACTCCTTCACCTCCATCGCTCCATCAACACCATCACTCCATCACCACTATCACTCCATCACTATCATCACTCCATCACCACCATCACACCATCACCACCATCACTCCTTCACCACCATCATTCCATCACCACCACACTCTATCATCACCATCGCTCAATCACCACCATCACTCCATCACCACCATCACTCCCCCTTCACCACCATTACTCCATCACCACCATCACTCCATCACCATCAACAATCCATTACCATCATCACTCCATCACCATCAACACTCCATCACCACCATTACTCCATCACTACCATCACTCCATCACCACTATCACTCCATCACCACTATCACTCCATCACAATCATCACTCCATCATCACCATCACTCCATCACCACTATCACTCCTTCACCACCATCGCTCCATCAGCACCATCAATCCATCACCACCATCACTCTTTCACCACCATCACTCCATCACCACCATCACTCCATCACCACCATCACTCCATCACCACCATCACTCCATCACCATCAACACTCCATCACCACCATCACTCCATCACCATCAACACTCCATCACCACCATTACTCCATTACTACCATCACTCCATCACCACTATCACTCCATCACCACTATCACTCCATCACAATCATCACTCCATCACCACCATCACTCCATCACCACAATCACTCCTTCACCACCAGCGCTCCATCACCACCATCACTCCATCACCACCATCACACTTTCACCACCATCACTCCATCACCACCATCACTCCATCACCACAATCGCTCCATCACCACCATCACTCCCCCTTCACCACCATTACTCCATCGCCACTATCACTCCATCACCATCAACACTCCATCACCACCATCACTCCTTCAACACAATTACTCCATCACCACCATCACTCCATCACCACCATCACTCCATCACCACCATCACTCCTTCACCACCATTACTCCATCACCACCATCACTCCATCACCATCATCACTCCATCACCACCATCACTCCATCACCATCATCACTCCATCACCACCATCACTCCATCACCATCATTACTCCATCACCACCATCACTCCATCACCATCATCACTCCATCACCACCATCACTCCATCACCATCATCACTCCATCACCACCATCACTCCATCACCACCATCACTCCATCACCATCATCACACAGTCACTCCTTCACCACCGTCACTCCTTCACCACCATCACTCCTTCATCACCATCACTCCATCACCACTATCACTCCATCACCACCATTACTCCATCACCACTATCACTCCTTCACCACTATCACTCCGTCACCACCATTACTCCATCACCGCCATCACTCCAAGACCACTATCACTCCATCACCACCATCACTCCATCACCACCATCATTCCATCACCACTATCACTCCATCACCATCATCACTCCTTCACCTCCATCGCTCCATCACCACCATCATTCCATCACCACTATCACTCCATCATCATCATCACTCCATCACCATCATCACTCCTTCACCTCCATCGCTCCATCAACACCATCACTCCTTCACCACCATCACTCCATCACCACCATCATTCCATCACCACTATCACTCCATCACCATCATCACTCCTTCACCTCCATCGCTCCATCAACACCATCACTCCATCACCACTATCACTCCATAACCATCATCACTCCATCACCACCATCACTCCATCACCATCATCACTCCATCACCACCATCACTCCTTCACCACCATCACTCCATCAGCACCACACTCCATCACCACCATCGCTCAATCACCACCATCACTCCATCACCACTATCACTCCTTCACCACCATCGCTCCATCACCATCATCACTCCATCAACATCATCACACCATCACTCCTTCACCACCATCACTCCGTCACCACCATCACTCCTTCATCACCATCACTCCATCACCACCATCACTCCTTCACCACAATCACTCCATCACCACCATCATTCCATCACCACTATCACTCCATCACCATCATCACTCCTTCACCTCCATCGCTCCATCAACACCATCACTCCATCACCACTATCACTCCATCACTATCTTCACTCCATCACCACCATCACACCATCACCACCATCACTCCCCCTTCACCACCATTACTCCATCACCACCATCACTCCATCACCATCAACACTCCATCACCATCATCACTCCATCACCATCAACACTCCATCAATACCATTACTCCAACACTACCATCACTCCATCACCACTATCACTCCATCACCACTATCACTCCATCACAATCATCACTCCATCACCACTATCACTCCTTCACCACCATCGCTCCATCAGCACCATCACTCCATCACCACCATCACTCTTTCACCACCATCACTCCATCACCATCAACACTCCATCACCACCATCACTCCATCAGCATCAACACTACATCACCACCATTACTCCATCACTACCATCACTCCATCACCACTATCACTCCATCACCACTATCACTCCATCACAATCATCACTCCATCACCACCATCACTCCATCACCACTATCACTCCTTCACCACCAGCGCTCCATCACCACCATCACTCCATCACCACCATCACACTTTCACCACCATCACTCCATCACCACCATCACTCCATCACCACAATCGCTCCATCACCACCATCACTCCCCCTTCACCACCATTACTCCATCGCCACTATCACTCCATCACCACCATCACTCCATCACCATCATCACTCCAACACCACCATCACTCCATCAACACCATCACTCCATCACCACCATCACTCCATCACCACTATCACTCCTTCACCACCATCACTCCATCACTATCATTACTCCATCACCATCATCACACAGTCACTCCTTCACCACCATCACTCCATCACCACCATCACTCCATCACCACCATCACTCCTTCACCACCATCACTCCTTCATCACCATCACTCCATCACCACCATCACTCCTTCACCACCATCACTCCATCACCACCATCATTCCATCACCACTATCACTCCATCACCATCATCACTCCTTCACCTCCATCGCTCCATCAACACCATCACTCCATCACCACTATCACTCCATCACCATCATCACTCCATCACCACCATCACTCCATCACCATCATCACTCCATCACCACCATCACTCCTTCACCACCATCACTCCATCAACACCACACTCCATCACCACCATCGCTCAATCACCACCATCACTCCATCACCACTATCACTCCTTCACCACCATCGCTCCATCACCATCATCACTCCATCAACATCATCACACCATCACTCCTTCACCACCATCACTCCTTCATCACCATCACTCCATCACCACCATCACTCCTTCACCACAATCACTACATCACCACCATCATTCCATCACCACTATCACTCCATCACCATCATCACTCCTTCATCTCCATCGCTCCATCAACACCATCACTCCATCACTATCATCACTCCATCACCACCATCACACCATCACCACCATCACTCTATCACCACCATCACTCCATCACCACCATCACTCCATCACCACCATCACTCCCCCTTCACCATCATTCCATCATCACCATCGCTCAATCACCACCATCACTCCATCACCACCATCACACTATCACCACCATCACTCCCCCTTCACCACCATTACTCCATCACCACCATCACTCCATCACCATCAACACTCCATCACCACCATCACTCTATCACCATCAACACTCCATCACTACCATTACTCCATCACTACCATCACTCCATCACCACTATCACTCCATCACAATCATCACTCCATCACCACCATCACTACATCCCCACTATTACTCCGTCACCACCATCACTCCATCAACACCATCACTCCATCACCATCGTCACTCCATCACCACCATCACTCCATCACCACTATCACTCCATCACCACCATCACTCCATCACCACTATCACTCCTTCACCACCATCACTCCATCACCATCATTACTCCATCACCATCATCACACAGTCACTCCTTCACCACCATCACTCCATCACCACCATCACTCCATCACCACCATCACTCCTTCACCACCATCACTCCTTCATCACCATCACTCCATCACCACCATCACTCCTTCACCACCATCACTCCATCACCACCATCATTCCATCACCACTATCACTCCATCACCATCATCACTCCTTCACCTCCATCGCTCCATCAACACCATCACTCCATCACCACTATCACTCCATCACCATCATCACTCCATCACCACCATCACTCCATCACCATCATCACTCCATCACCACCATCACTCCTTCACCACCATCACTCCATCAACACCACACTCCATCACCACCATCGCTCAATCACCACCATCACTCCATCACCACTATCACTCCTTCACCACCATCGCTCCATCACCATCATCACTCCATCAACATCATCACACCATCACTCCTTCACCACCATCACTCCTTCATCACCATCACTCCATCACCACCATCACTCCTTCACGACAATCACTACATCACCACCATCATTCCATCACCACTATCACTCCATCACCATCATCACTCCTTCATCTCCATCGCTCCATCAACACCATCACTCCATCACTATCATCACTCCATCACCACCATCACACCATCACCACCATCACTCTATCACCACCATCACTCCATCACCACCATCACTCCATCACCACCATCACTCCCCCTTCACCATCATTCCATCATCACCATCGCTCAATCACCACCATCACTCCATCACCACCATCACACTATCACCACCATCACTCCCCCTTCACCACCATTACTCCATCACCACCATCACTCCATCACCATCAACACTCCATCACCACCATCACTCTATCACCATCAACACTCCATCACTACCATTACTCCATCACTACCATCACTCCATCACCACTATCACTCCATCATAATCATCACTCCATCACCACCATCACTCCATCACCACTATCACTCCTTCACCACCATCACTACATCACCACCATCACTCCATCACCAGCATCACTCTATCACCACCATCACTCCATCACCACCATCACTCCCCCTTCACCACCATTACTCCATCACCACTATCACTCCATCACCATCAATACTCCATCACCACCATCACTCCATCACCACCATCACTCCTTCACCACCATCACTCCATCACCACCATCACTCCATCACCATCATCACTCCATCACCACCATCACTCCATCGCCACCATTACTCCTTCACCACCATCACTCCATCACCACCATCACTCCATCACCATCATCACTCCAACACCACCATCACTCCATCAACACCATCACTCCATCACCACCATCACTCCTTCACCACTATCACTCCATCACCACCATCACTCCATCAACACCATCACTCCATCACCACCATCACTCCTTCACCACCATCACTACATCCCCACTATTACTCCGTCACCACCATCACTCCATCAACACCATCACTCCATCACCATCATCACTCCATCACCACCATCACTCCATCACCACTATCACTCCATCACCACCATCACTCCATCACCACTATCACTCCTTCACCACCATCACTCCATCACCATCATTACTCCATCACCATCATCACACAGTCACTCCTTCACCACCATCACTCCTTCACCAAAATCACTCCATCACCACCATCACTCCTTCACCACCATCACTCCTTCATCACCATCACTCCATCACCACCATCACTCCTTCACCACCATCACTCCATCACCACCATCATTCCATCACCACTATCACTCCATCACCATCATCACTCCTTCACCTCCATCGCTCCATCAACACCATCACTCCATCACCACTATCACTCCATCACCATCATCACTCCATCACCACCATCACTCCATCACCATCATCACTCCATCACCACCATCACTCCTTCACCACCATCACTCCATCAACACCACACTCCATCACCACCATCGCTCAATCACCACCATCACTCCATCACCACTATCACTCCTTCACCACCATCGCTCCATCACCATCATCACTCCATCAACATCATCACACCATCACTCCTTCACCACCATCACTCCTTCATCACCATCACTCCATCACCACCATCACTCCTTCACCACAATCACTACATCATCACCATCATTCCATCACCACTATCACTCCATCACCATCATCACTCCTTCATCTCCATCGCTCCATCAACACCATCACTCCATCACTATCATCACTCCATCACCACCATCACACCATCACCACCATCACTCTATCACCACCATCACTCCATCACCACCATCACTCCATCACCACCATCACTCCCCCTTCACCATCATTCCATCATCACCATCGCTCAATCACCACCATCACTCCATCACCACCATCACACTATCACCACCATCACTCCCCCTTCACCACCATTACTCCATCA
The DNA here is from genome assembly GCF_037043375.1 of Chiloscyllium plagiosum. Classification (NCBI taxonomy): domain Eukaryota; kingdom Metazoa; phylum Chordata; class Chondrichthyes; order Orectolobiformes; family Hemiscylliidae; genus Chiloscyllium; species Chiloscyllium plagiosum. The sequence goes on from NW_028270146.1 coordinate 8,524,467, forward strand.
CCACCATCACTCCATCACCATCAACACTCCATCACCACCATCACTCTATCACCATCAACACTCCATCACTACAATTACTCCATCACTACCATCACTCCATCACCACTATCACTCCATCATAATCATCACTCCATCACCACCATCACTCCATCACCATTATCACTCCTTCACCACCATCACTCCATCACCACCATCACTCCATCACCACCATCACTCTATCACCACCATCACTCCATCACCACCATCACTCTCCCTTCACCACCATTACTCCATCACCACTATCACTCCATCACCATCAATACTCCATCACCACCATCACTCCATCACCACCATCACGCCATCACCACCATCACTCCTTCACCACCATCACTCCTTCACCACCATCACTCCATCACCACCATCACTCCTTCATCACCATCACTCCATCACCACCATCACTCCTTCACCACCATCACTCCATCACCACCATCATTCCATCACCACTATCACTCCATCACCATCATCATTCCGTCACCTCCATCGCTCCATCAACACCATCACTCCATCACCACTATCACTCCATCACCATCATCACTCCATCACCACCATCACTCCATCACCATCATCACTCCATCACCACCATCACTCCTTCACCACCATCACTCCATCAGCACCACACTCCATCACCACCATCGCTCAATCACCATCATCACTCCATCACCACTATCACTCCTTCACCACCATCGCTCCATCACCATCATCACTCCATCAACATCATCACACCATCACTCCTTCACCACCATCACTCCTTCACCACAATCACTCCTTCACCACCATCACTCCTTCACCACCATCACTCCTTCACCACCATCACTACATCCCCACTATTACTCCGTCACCACCATCACTCTATCAACACCATCACTCCATCACCACCATCACTCCATCACCACCATCACTCCATCCCCACTATCACTCCTTCACCACCATCGCTCCATCACCACCATCACTCCATCACCACCATCACTCCATCACCACTATCACTCCTTCACCACCATCACTCCATCACCACCATCACTCCATCACCACCATCACTCTATCACCACCATCACTCCATCACCACCATCACTCGCCCTTCACCACCATTACTCCATCACCACTATCACTCCATCACCATCAATACTCCATCACCACCATCACTCCATCACCACCATCACTCCATCACCACCATCACTCCTTCACCACCATCACTCCTTCACCACCATCACTCCATCACCACCATCACTCCTTCATCACCATCTTCATCACCACCATCACTCCTTCACCACCATCACTCCATCACCACCATCATTCCATCACCACTATCACTCCATCACCATCATCATTCCTTCACCTCCATCGCTCCATCAACACCATCACTCCATCACCACTATCACTCCATCACCATCATCACTCCATCACCACCATCACTCCATCACCACCATCACTCCATCACCACCATCACTCCTTCACCACCATCACTCCATCAGCACCACACTCCATCACCACCATCGCTCAATCACCATCATCACTCCATCACCACTATCACTCCTTCACCACCATCGCTCCATCACCATCATCACTCCATCAACATCATCACACCATCACTCCTTCACCACCATCACTCCTTCACCACAATCACTCCTTCACCACCATCACTCCTTCACCACCATCACTCCTTCACCACCATCACTACATCCCCACTATTACTCCGTCACCACCATCACTCTATCAACACCATCACTCCATCACCACCATCACTCCATCACCACCATCACTCCATCCCCACTATTACTCCTTCACCACCATCACTCCATCAACACCATCACTCCATCACCATCATCACTCCATCACCACTATCACTCCATCACCACCATCACTCCATCACCACCATCACTCCAACACCACTGTTACTCCTTTACCACTATCACTCCATCACCACCATCACTCCTTCTCCACCATCACTCCATTACCACTATCACTCCATCACAATCATCACTCCATCACCACCATCACTCCATCACCACTATCACTCCTTCACCACCAGCGCTCCATCACCACCATCACTCCGTCACCACCATCACACTTTCACCACCATCACTCCATCACCACCATCGCTCCATCACCACCATCACTCCTGCACCACCATCACTCCATCACCATCATCACTCCATCACCACCATCACTCCATCACCACCACACTCCATCACCACCATCGCTCAATCACCACCATCACTCCTTCACCACCATCACTCCTTCACCACCATCACTCCATAACAGTCATCACTCCATCACCATCATCACTCCATCACCACCGTCACTCTTTCACCACCATCACTTCATCACCACCATCACTCCATCACCACAATCGCTCCATCACCACCATCACTCCATCACCACCATCACTCCTTCACCACCATCACTCCATCACCACCATCACTCCTTCATCACCATCACTCCATCACCACCATCACTCCTTCACCCCCATCACTCCATCACCACCATCGCTCCATCACCCCATCACTCCATCACCACCATCGCTCCATCACCACCATCACTCCATCTCCACCATCATTCCTTCACCACCATCGCTCCATCACCACCATCACTCCATCACCATCATCACTCCTTCACCACCATCACTCCACCACCATTACTCCTCCACCACCATTACTCCATCACCACCATCACTCCATCACCACTATCACTCCATCACCACCATCGCTCGATCACCACCATCACTCCATCTCCACCATCACTCCATCACCACTATCACTCCATCACCACCATCACTCCATCACCACCATCACTCCGTCACCACTATCACTCCTTCACCACCATCGCTCCATCACCATCATCACTCCATCACCATCATCACACCATCACTCCTTCACCACCATCACTCCTTCACCACCATCACTCCATCACCAGCATCACTCCTTCATCACCATCACTCCATCACCACCATCATTCCTTCACCACCATCACTCCGTCACCACAATCACTCCATCACCATCATCACTCCATCACCACCATCATTCCTTCACCACCATCACTCCGTCACCACAATCACTCCATCACCATCATCACTCCATCACCACCATCACTCCATCACCACCATCACTCCATCACCACTATCACTCCTTCACCATCATCGCTCAATCACCACCATCACTCCATCACCACCATCACTCCATCACCACCATCACTCCATCACCACCATCACTCCATCAACACCATCACTCCATCACCACCATCACTCCATCACCACTATCACTCCTTCACCACCATCACTCCTTCACCACCATCACTCCTTCACCACCATCACTCCATCACCACTATCACTCCATCACCACTATTACTGCTTCACCACCATCACTCCATCACCACTATCACTCCATCACCACTATCACTCCTTCACCACCATCGCTACATCACCATCATCACTCCATCACCACCATCACTCCTTCACCACTATCACTCCATCACCACCATCACTCCATCACCACCATCACTCCATCACCACCATCACTCCTTCACCACCATCACTCCATCACTACCATTACCCATCACCACCATCACCCCATCACCACCATCACTCCTTCACCACCATTACTCCATCGTCATCATCACTCCATCACCACTATTACTCCATCACCACCATTACTCCTTCACCACCATCACTCCATCACCACAATCACTCCATCACCATCATCACTCCATCACCACCATCAGCACCATCACTCCTCCTTCACCACCATTACTCCATCACTACCATCACTCCATCTCCACCATCACTCCATCACTACCATCACATCTTCACCACCATTACTCCATCACCACCATCACTCCATCACCACCATCACTCCATCACCACCATCATTCCTTCACCACCATTACTCCTTCACCACCATCACTCCATCACCATCATCCCTCCATCACCACCATCACTCCATCACCATCATCACTCCATCACCACCATCACTCCATCCCCACCATTACACCTTCACCACCATCACTCCATCACCATCATCACTCTATCACCATCATCACTCCATCACCAACATCACTCCATCATCACCATCGCTCCATCACCACCATCACTCCTTCACCACAATCACTCCATCACCACTATCACTCCATCACCACTATCATTCCTTCACCACCATCACTCCATCACCACCATCACTCCATCACCACCATCACTCCTTCACCACCATTACTCCATCACCACCATCACTCCATCACCATCATCACTCCATCACCACCATCACTCCTTCACCACCATTACCCCATCACCACCATCACGCCATCACAACCATCACTCCTTCACCACCATCACTCCATCATCATTATCACTCCATCACCACTATTACTCCATCACCACTATCACTCCTTCATCACCATCGCTCCATCACCACCATCACTCCTTCACCACCATCACTCCATCACCACAATCACTCCATCACCACTATCACTCCATCACCACTATCATTCCTTCACCACCATCACTCCATCACCACCATCACTCGATCACCACCATCGCTCAATCACCACCATCACTCCGTCACTACCATCACTCCATCACCACTATCACTCCATCACCACTATCACTCCATCACCATCATCACTCCATCACCACCATCACTCCATCACCACTATCACTCCTTCACCACCATCGCTCCATCACCACCATCACTCCATCACCACCATCACTCCTTCACCACCATCACACCATCACCACCATCACTCCATCACCACCATCGATCCATCACCACCATCACTCCTTCACCACCATCACTCCTTCACCACCATCACTCCACCACAATCACTCCTTCACCACCATTACTCCATCACCACCATCACTCCATCACCACTATCACTCCATCACCACTATCACTCAATCACCATTATCACTCCATTACCACTATCACTCCTTCACCACCATCGCTCCATCAGCACCATCACTCCATCACCACCATCACTCCATCACCACCATCGCTCCATCACCACCATCACTCCTTCACCACCATCACTCCATCGCCACCATCACTCCCATCATCACCATCGTTCCATCACCACCATCACTCCTTCACCACCATCACTCCATCACCACTATCACTCCATCACCACTATCACTGCTTCACCACCATCACTCCATCACCATCATCACTCCATCACCACTATGACTCCATCACCACTATCATTCCTTCACCACCATCACTCCATCACCACCATCACTGCATCACCACCATCGCTCAATCACCACCATCACTCCATCACCACTATCACTCCATCACTACCATCGCTCCCTCACCACCATCACTCCTTCACCACCATTTCTCCATCACCACCATCACTCCATCACCACCATCACTCCATCACCACCATCACTCCATCACCACTATCACTCCATCACCATCATCACTCCATCACCACTATCACTCCTTCACCACCATCGCTCCATCACCACCATCACTCCATCACCACCATCACTCGATCACCACTATCACTCCATCTCCACTATCACTGCTTCACCACCATCACTCCATCACCATCATCACTCCATCATAACTATTACTCCATTACCAAAATCATTCCTTCACCACCATCACTCCATCACCACCATCACTCCATCACCACCATCACTCCATCACCACCATCACTCCATCACCATCATCACTCCATCACAACTATTACTCCATTACCACTATCATTCCTTCACCACCATCACTCCATCACCACCATCGCTCCATCACCACTATCACTCCATTACCACTATCACTCTATCACCATCATCACTCCATCACCACCATCACTCCATCACCACTATCACTCCTTCACCACCATCACTCCATCACCGCCATCACTCCTTCACCACCATCACTCCATCACCACCATTACTCCATCACCACCATCGCTCCATCACCGCCATCACTCCTTCACCACTATCACTCCATCACCACCATCGCTCCATCACCACCATCACTCCATCACCGCCATCACTCCTTCACCACCATCACTCCATCACCACCATCACTCCATCACCACCATCGCTCCATCACCACCATCACTCCTTCACCACCATCACTCCATCACCACCATCGCTCCATCACCACCATCGCTCCATCACCATCACTCCATCACCACCATCACTCCTTCACCACCATCACTCCACCACCATCACTCCTTCACCACTATCACTCCATCACCACTATCACTCCATCACCACTATCACTCCATCACCATCATCACTCCATCACCACTATCACTCCTTCACCACCATCGCTCCATCACCACCATCACTCCATCACCACTATCACTCCATCACCACTATTACTGCTACACCACCATCACTCCATCACCATCATTACTCCATCACCAAAATCACTCCATCAACACCATCACTCCATCAGCACCATCACTCCATCACCACTATCTCTCCATCACCACTATCACTCCATCACCACTATCACTCCTTCACCAGCATCACTCCTTCACCACCATCACTCCATCACCACTATCACTCCATCACCACTATTACTGCTTCACCAACATCACTCCATCACCACTATCACTCCATCACCACTATCACTCATTCACCACCATCGCCATATCACCATCATCACTCCATCACCACCATCACTCCTTCACCACCATCACTCCATCACCACCATCACTCCATCACCACCATCGCTCCATCACCACCATCACTCCTTCACCACCATCACTCCATCACCACCATTACCCATCACCACCATCACTCCATCACCACCATCATTCCACCACCACCATCACTCCGACACTACCATCACTCCATCACCACTATTACACCTTCTCCACCATCACTCCCTCCCCATCATCACTCCATCATCACCATCAAACCATCATCACCATCAAACCATCACCACCATCGCTCCATCACCACTACCACGCGATCACCACTATCACTCCATCACCACCATCACCACTATCACTCCATCATCACCATCAAACCATCACCACCATCACTCCACCACCATCCCTCCTTCACCATCATCACTCCATCAACACCATCACTCCATCACCACCATTACTCCATCACCACCATCACTCCATCACCACTATCACTCCATCACCACCATCACCCCATCACCACCATCGCTCCATCACCACCAACACTCCATCTCCACCATCAATCCATCACCACCATTACTCCATCACCACCATCGCTCCATCACCACTATCACTCCATCACCACCATCATTCCATCACCACCATCGCTCCATCACCACTATCACTCCATCACCACCATCACTCCATCAACACCATCTCTCCATTACCACCATCACTCCATCACCACCATCGCTCCATCACTCCATCACCACCATCGCTCCATCACCACCATCACCCCTTCACCACCATCACTCCATCACCACTATCACTCCATCACCACTATCACTCCATCACCACTATCACTCCTTCACCACGATCACTCCATCACCATCATCACTCCATCACCACTATTACTCCATCACCACTCTCACTCCTTCACAACCATCACTCCATCACCACCATCACTCCATCACCACCATCGCTCCATCACCACCATCGCTCCATCACCACCATCACTCCTTCACCACCATCACTCCTTCTCCACCATCACTCCATCACCACCATCACTCCATCACCACCATCGCTCCATCACCACCATCGCTCCTTCACCACCATCACTCCATCACCACCATCGCTCCATCACCACCATCAGTCCATCACCACTATCACTCCATCACCACCATCGCTCCATCACCACCATCACTCCATCACCACTATCAATCCATCACCACCATCACTCCCACACTACCATCACCCCATCACCACTATTACACCTTCACCACCATCACTCCCTCACCATCATCTCTCCATCATCACCATCAAACCATCATCACCATCACTCCATCACCACTATCACTCCATCACCACTATCACTGCTTCACCACCATCACTCCATCACCATCATCACTCCATCACCACTATCACTCCATCAACACTATCACTCCTTCACCACCATCACTCCATCACCACCATCACTCCATCACCACCATCGCTCAATCACCACCATCACTCCATCACTACCATCACTCCATCACCACTATTACACCTTCACTACCATCACTCCCTCACCATCATCACTCCATCATCACCATCAAACCATCATCACCATCACTCCATCACCACTATCACTCCATCACCACTATCACTGCTTCACCACAATCACTCCATCACCATCAACACTCCATCACCACTATCATTCCATCACCACTATCACTCCTTCACCACCATCACTCCATCACCACCATCACTCCATCACCACCATCACTCAATCACCACCATCACTCCATCACTACCATCACTCCATCACCACTATTACACCTTCACTACCATCACTCCCTCACCATCATCACTCCATCATCACCATCAAACCATCATCACCATCACTCCATCACCACTATCACTCCATCACCACTATTACTGCTTCACCACCATCACTCCATCACCATCAACACTCCATCACCACTATCACTCCATCACCACTATCACTCCTTCATCACCATCACTCCATCACCACCATCACTCCATCACCACCATCGCTCAATCACCACCATCACTCCATCACTACCATCACTCCATCACCACTATCACTCCATCACCACTATCACTCCATCACCATCATCACTCGTTCACCACCATCACTCCATCACCACTATCACTCCTTTTCCAGCATCGCTACATCACCACCATCACTCCATTACCACTATCACTCCATCACCACTATCACTCCATCACCATCATCACTCCATCAACACTATCACTGCTTCACCACCATCGCTCCATCACCACCATCTCTCCATCACCACCATCACTCCTTCACCACCATCACTCCATCACCACCATAATTCCATCATCACCATCGCTCCATCACCACCATCACTCCATCACCACCATTACTCCATCACCACCATCACTCCATCACCACCATCGCTCCATCACCACCATCACTCCATCATCACTATCACTCCATCACCACCATCACTGCCACACTACCATCACTCCATCACCACTATTACACCTTCACCACCATCACTCCCTCACCATCATCACTCCATCATCACCATCAAACCATCATGACCATCAAACCATCACCACCATCACTCCATCACCACTATCACTCCATCACCACTATCACTCCATCACCACCATCACACAATCACCACTATCACTCCATCACCACCATCACTCCATCACCACTATCAATCTATCACCATCACTCCTTCACCACCATTACTCCATCACCACCATCACTCCATCGCCACTATCACTCCATCACCACCATCACTCCATCACCACCATCACTCCATCACCACTATCACTCCATCACCACTATCACTCCTTCACCACCATCACTCCATCACCATCATCACTCCATCACCACTATTACTCCATCACCACTATCACTCCTTCACAACCATCACTCCATTACCACTATCACTCCTTCACCACCATCGCTCTATCACCAACATCACTCCATCACCACCATCACTCCTTCACCACCATCGCTCCATCACCACCATCACTCCTTCACCACCATCACTCCTTCACCACCATCACTCCATCACCACTATCACTCCATCACCACTATCACTCCTTCACAACCATCACTCCATTACCACTATCACTCCTTCACCACCATCGCTCTATCACCACCATCACTCCATCACCACCATCACTCCTTCACCACCATCACTCCATCACCACCATCACTCCTTCACCACCATCGCTCCATCACCACCATCACTCCTTCACCACCATCACTCCTTCACCACCATCACTCCATCACCATCATCACTCCATCACCACTATGACTCCATCACCACTATCACTCCTTCACCACCATCACTCCATCACCACCATCACTCCATCACCACCATCGCTCAATCACCACCATCACTCCATCACCACCATCACTCCATCGCCACTATCACTCCATCACCACTATCACTCCATCACCATCATCACTCCATCACCACCATCACTCCATCACCATTATCACTCCTTTACCAGAATCGCTACATCACCACCATCACTCCATCACCATCATCACTCCATCACCACCATCACTCCATCACCACCATCGCTCCATCACCACCATCACTCCTTCACCACCATCACTCCATCACCACCATCACTCCATCACCACCATCGCTCCATCACCACCATCACTCCTTCACCACCATCACTCCATCACCACCATCGCTCCATCACCACCATCACTCCATCACCACTATCATTCCATCACCACCATCACTCCCACACTACCATCACTCCATCACCACCATTACACCTTCAACACCATCACTCCCGCACCATCATCACTCCATCATCACCATCAAACCATCATCACCATCAAACCATCACAACCATCACTCCATCACCACTATCACTCCATCACCACTATCAATCCATCACCACCATCACTCAATCACTACTATCACACCATCATCACCATCAAACCATCACCACCATCACTCCACCACCATCACTCCTTCACCACCATTACTCTATCACCACCATCACTCCATCACCACCATCACTCCATCACCACTATCACTCCATCACCTCCATCACTCCCTCGCCACTATCACTCCTTCACCACGATCGCTCCATCACCACCATCACTCCATCACCACCATCACTCCATCACCACTATCACTCCATCACCACTATCATTCCTTCACCACCATCACTCCATCACCACCATCGCTCAATCACCACCATCACTCCGTCACTACCATCACTCCATCACCACTATCACTCCATCACCACTATCACTCCATCACCATCATCACTCCATCACCATCATCACTCCATCACCACTATTACTCCATCACCACTCTCACTCCTTCACCAGCATCACTCCATCACCACCATCACTCCATCACCACCATCGCTCCATCACCACCATCGCTCCATCACCACCATCACTCCTTCACCACCATCACTCCTTCTCCACCTTCACTCCATCACCACCATCACTCCATCACCACCATCGCTCCATCACCACCATCGCTCCTTCACCACCATCACTCCATCACCACCATCGCTCCATCACCACCATCAGTCCATCACCACTATCACTCCATCACCACCATCGCTCCATCACCACCATCACTCCATCACCACTATCACTCCATCACCACCATCACTCCATCACCACTATCAATCTATCACCATCACTCCTTCACCACCATTACTCCATCACCACCATCACTCCATCGCCACTATCACTCCATCACCACCATCACTCCATCACCACCATCACTCCATCACCACTATCACTCCATCACCACTATCACTCCATCACCACCATCACTCCATCACCATCATCACTCCATCACCACTATTACTCCATCACCACTATCACTCCTTCACAACCATCACTCCATGACCACTATCACTCCTTCACCACCATCGCTCTATCACCACCATCACTCCATCACCACCATCACTCCTTCACCACCATCACTCCATCACCACCATCACTCCTTCACCACCATCGCTCCATCAACACCATCACTCCATCACCACCATCACTCCTTCACCACCATCACTCCATCACCACCATCACTCCTTCACCACTATCACACCTTCACCACCATCACTCCATCACCATCATCACTCCATCACCACTATTACTCCATCACCACTATCACTCCTTCACAACCATCACTCCATTACCACTATCACTCCTTCACCACCATCGCTCTATCACCACCATCACTCCATCACCACCATCACTCCTTCACCACCATCGCTCCATCACCACCATCACTCCTTCACCACCATCACTCCTTCACCACCATCACTCCATCACCACTATCACTCCATCACCACTATCACTCCTTCACAACCATCACTCCATTACCACTATCACTCCTTCACCACCATCGCTCTATCACCACCATCACTCCATCACCACCATCACTCCTTCACCACCATCACTCCATCACCACCATCACTCCTTCACCACCATCGCTCCATCACCACCATCACTCCTTCACCACCATCACTCCTTCACCACCATCACTCCATCACCATCATCACTCCATCACCACTATGACTCCATCACCACTATCACTCCTTCACCACCATCACTCCATCACCACCATCACTCCATCACCACCATCGCTCAATCACCACCATCACTCCATCACTACCATCACTCCATCGCCACTATCACTCCATTACCACTATCACTCCATCACCATCCTCACTCCATCACCACCATCACTCCATCACCATTATCACTCCTTTACCAGCATCGCTACATCACCACCATCACTCCATCACCATCATCACTCCATCACCACCATCACTCCTTCACCACCATCACTCCATCACCACCATCACTCCATCACCACCATCGCTCCATCACCACCATCACTCCTTCACCACCATCACTCCATCACCACCATCGCTCCATCACCACCATCACTCCATCACCACTATCATTCCATCACCACCATCACTCCCACACTACCATCACTCCATCACCACTATTACACCTTCAACACCATCACTCCCGCACCATCATCACTCCATCATCACCATCAAACCATCATCACCATCAAACCATCACAACCATCACTCCATCACCACTATCACTCCATCACCACTATCAATCCATCACCACCATCACTCAATCACTACTATCACACCATCATCACCATCAAACCATCACCACCATCACTCCACCACCATCACTCCTTCACCACCATTACTCTATCACCACCATCACTCCATCACCACCATCACTCCATCACCACTATCACTCCATCACCTCCATCACTCCCTCGCCACTATCACTCCTTCACCACGATCGCTCCATCACCACCATCGCTCAATCACCACCATCACTCCGTCACTACCATCACTCCATCACCACTATCACTCCATCACCACTATCACTCCATCACCATCATCACTCCATCACCATCATCACTCCATCACCACTATTACTCCATCACCACTCTCACTCCTTCACCAGCATCACTCCATCACCACCATCACTCCATCACCACCATCGCTCCATCACCACCATCGCTCCATCACCACCATCACTCCTTCACCACCATCACTCCTTCTCCACCTTCACTCCATCACCACCATCACTCCATCACCACCATCGCTCCATCACCACCATCGCTCCTTCACCACCATCACTCCATCACCACCATCGCTCCATCACCACCATCAGTCCATCACCACTATCACTCCATCACCACCATCGCTCCATCACCACCATCGCTCCATCACCACTATCACTCCATCACCACCATCACTCCATCACCACTATCAATCTATCACCATCACTCCTTCACCACCATTACTCCATCACCACCATCACTCCATCGCCACTATCACTCCATCACCACCATCACTCCATCACCACCATCACTCCATCACCACTATCACTCCATCACCACTATCACTCCATCACCACCATCACTCCATCACCATCATCACTCCATCACCACTATTACTCCATCACCACTATCACTCCTTCACAACCATCACTCCATTACCACTATCACTCCTTCACCACCATCGCTCTATCACCACCATCACTCCATCACCACCATCACTCCTTCACCACCATCACTCCATCACCACCATTACTCCTTCACCACCATCGCTCCATCAACACCATCACGCCATCACCACCATCACTCCTTCACCACCATCACTCCATCACCACCATCACTCCTTCACCACCATCACTCCATCACCACTATCACTCCATCACCACTATCACTGCTTCACCACCATCACTCCATCATCATCATCACTCCATCACCACTATGACTCCATCACCACTATCACTCCTTCACCACCATCACTCCATCACCACCATCACTCCATCACCACCATCGCTCAATCACCACCATCACTCCATCACTACCATCACTCCATCACCACCATCACTCCATCACCATTATCACTCCTTTACCAGCATCGCTACATCACCGCCATCACTGCATCACCACCATCACTCCTTCACCACCATCACTCCATCACCACCATCACTCCATCACCACCATCGCTCCATCACCACCATCACTCCTTCACCACCATCACTCCATCACCACCATCGCTCCATCACCACCATCACTCTATCACCACTATCATTCCATCACCACCATCACTCCCACACTACCATCACTCCATCACCACTATTACACCTTCAACACCATCACTCCCGCACCATCATCACTCTATCATCACCATCAAACCATCATCACCATCAAACCATCACCACCATCACTCCATCACCACTATCACTCCATCACCACTATCAATCCATCACCACCATCACTCAATCACTACTATCACTCCATCATCACCATCAAACCATCACCACCATCACTCCACCACCATCACTCCTTCACCACCATTACTCTATCACCACCATCACTCCATCACCACCATCACTCCATCACCACTATCACTCCATCACCTCCATCACTCCCTCGCCACTATCACTCCTTCACCACGATCGCTCCATCACCACCATCACTCCATCACCACCATCACTCCATCACCACTATCACTCCATCACCACTATCATTCCTTCACCACCATCACTCCATCACCACCATCACTCCATCACCACCATCGCTCAATCACCACCATCACTCCGTCACTACCATCACTCCATCACCACTATCACTCCATCACCACTATCACTCCATCACCATCATCACTCCATCACCATCATCACTCCATCACCACTATTACTCCATCACCACTCTCACTCCTTCACCAGCATCACTCCATCACCACCATCACTCCATCACCACCATCGCTCCATCACCACCATCGCTCCATCACCACCATCACTCCTTCACCACCATCACTCCTTCTCCAACTTCACTCCATCACCACCATCGCTCCATCACCACCATCGCTCCTTCACCACCATCACTCCATCACCACCATCGCTCCATCACCATCATCAGTCCATCACCACTATCACTCCATCACCACCATCGCTCCATCACCACCATCACTCCATCACCACTATCACTCCATCACCACCATCACTCCCACACTACCATCACTCCATCACCACTATTACACCTTCACCACCATCACTCCCTCACCATCATCACACCATCATCACCATCAAACCATCATCACCATCACTCCATCACCACTATCACTCCATCACCACTATCACTGCTTCACCACCATCACTCCATCACCATCATCACTCCATCACCACTATCACTCCATCACCACTATCACTCCTTCACCACCATCACTCCATCACCACCATCACTCCATCACCACCATCGCTCAATCACCACCATCACTCCATCACTACCATCACTCCATCACCACTATCACTCCATCACCACTATCACTCCATCACCATCATCACTCGACCACCACCATCACTCCATCACCACTATCACTCCTTTTCCAGCATCGCTACATCACCACCATCACTCCATTACCACTATCACTCCATCACCACTATCACTCCATCACCATCATCACTCCATCACCACCATCACACCTTCACCACCATCACTCCATCACCACCATTACTCCATCACCACCATCACTCAATCACCACCATCGCTCCATCACCACCATCACTCCATCACCACCATCACTCCATCACCACCATCACTCCTTCACCACCATCACTCCATCACCACCATCGCTCCATCACCACCATCACTCCATCACCACTATCACTCCATCACCACCATCACTCCCTCACCATCATCACTCCATCATCACCATCAAACCATCACTACCATCAAACCATCACCACCATCACTCCATCACCACTATCACTCCATCACCACCATCACACAATCACCACTATCACTCCATCACCACCATCACACCATCACCACTATCAATCTATCATCACCATCAAACCATCACCACCATCACTCTTCCAACATCACTCCTTCACCACCATCGCTCCATCACCACCATCACTCCATCACCACCATCACTCCATCACCACTATCACTCCATCACCACTATAACTCCTTCACCACCATCACTCCATCACCATCATCACTCCAGCACCACTATTACTCTATCACCACTATTACTCCTTCACAACCATCACTCCATTACCACTATCACTCCTTCACCACCATCACTCCATCACCACCATCACTCCATCACCACTATCACTCCATCACCACTATCACTCCTTCACCACCATCACTCCATCACCATCATCACTCCATCACCACGATTACTCCATCACCACTATCACTCCTTCACAACCATCACTCCATTACCACTATCACTCCATCACAACCATCGCTCCATCACCACCATCGCTCCATCACCACCATCACTCCTTCACCACCATCACTCCATCGCCACCATCACTCCCATCATCACCATCGTTCCATCACCACCATCACTCCTTCACCACCATCACTCCATCACCACTATCACTCCATCACCACTATCACTGCTTCACCACCATCACTCCATCACCATCATCACTCCATCACCACTATGACTCCATCACCACTATCACTCCTTCACCACCATCACTCCATCACCACCATCACTCCATCACCACCATCGCTCAATCACCACCATCACTCCATCACTACCATCACTCCATCGCCACTATCACTCCATCACCACTATCACTCCATCACCACCATCACTCCATCACCACTATCATTCCATCACCACCATCACTGCATCACCACCATCACTCCTTCACCACCATCACTCCATCACCACCATCACTCCTTCACCACCATCACTCCATCACCACCATCACTCCATCACCACCATCACTCCTTCACCACCATCACTCCATCACCACCATCACTCCATCACCACTATCATTCCATCACCACTATCACTCCTTCACCACCATCACTCCATCACCACCATCACTCCATCACCACCATCACTCCATCACCACCATCACTCATTCACCACCATCACTCCATCACCACTATCATTCCATCACCACCATCACTCCATCACCACCATCACTCCATCACCACTATCATTCCATCACTACCATCACTCCATCACCACTATCACTCCTTCACCACCATCACTCCATCACCATCATCACTCCATCACCACTATTACTCCATCACCACTATCACTCCTTCTCAACCATCACTCCATTACCACTATCACTCCTTCACCACCATCGCTCTATCACCACCATCACTCCATCACAACCATCACTCCATCACCACCATCACTCCATCACCACCATCACTCCTTCACCACCATCACTCATTCACCACCATCACTCCATCACCACTATCACTCCATCACCAGTATCACTCCATCACCATCATCACTCCTTCACCACCATCTCTCCTTCACCACCATCACTCCATCACCACCATCACTCCATCACTACCATCACTCCATCGCCACTATCACTCCATCACCACCATCACTCCATCACCACGATCGCTCCATCACCACCATCACTCCATCACCACCATCACTCCATCACCACTATCACTCCATCACCACTATCATTCCTTCACCACCATCACTCCATCACCACCATCGCTCAATCACCACCATCACTCCGTCACTACCATCACTCCATCACCACTATCACTCCATCACCACTATCACTCCATCACCATCATCACTCCATCACCATCATCACTCCATCACCACTATTACTCCATCACCACTCTCACTCCTTCACCAGCATCACTCCATCACCACCATCACTCCATCACCACCATCGCTCCATCACCACCATCGCTCCATCACCACCATCACTCCTTCACCACCATCACTCCTTCTCCACCTTCACTCCATCACCACCATCACTCCATCACCACCATCGCTCCATCACCACCATCGCTCCTTCACCACCATCACTCCATCACCACCATCGCTCCATCACCACCATCAGTCCATCACCACTATCACTCCATCACCACCATCGCTCCATCACCACCATCACTCCATCACCACTATCACTCCATCACCACCATCACTCCATCACCACTATCAATCTATCACCATCACTCCTTCACCACCATTACTCCATCACCACCATCACTCCATCGCCACTATCACTCCATCACCACCATCACTCCATCACCACCATCACTCCATCACCACTATCACTCCATCACCACTATCACTCCATCACCACCATCACTCCATCACCATCATCACTCCATCACCACTATTACTCCATCACCACTATCACTCCTTCACAACCATCACTCCATGACCACTATCACTCCTTCACCACCATCGCTCTATCACCACCATCACTCCATCACCACCATCACTCCTTCACCACCATCACTCCATCACCACCATCACCCCTTCACCACCATCGCTCCATCAACACCATCACTCCATCACTACCATCACTCCTTCACCACCATCACTCCATCACCACCATCACTCCTTCACCACTATCACTCCTTCACCACCAATACTCCATCACCATCATCACTCCATCACCACTATTACTCCATCACCACTATCACTCCTTCACAACCATCACTCCATTACCACTATCACTCCTTCACCACCATCGCTCTATCACCACCATCACTCCATCACCACCATCACTCCTTCACCACCATCGCTCCATCACCACCATCACTCCTTCACCACCATCACTCCTTCACCATCATCACTCCATCACCACTATCACTTCATCACCACTATCACTCCTTCACAACCATCACTCCATTACCACTATCACTCCTTCACCACCATCGCTCTATCACCACCATCACTCCATCACCACCATCACTCCTTCACCACCATCACTCCATCACCACCATCACTCCTTCACCACCATCGCTCCATCACCACCATCACTCCTTCACCACCATCACTCCTTCACCACCATCACTCCATCACCATCATCACTCCATCACCACTATGACTCCATCACCACTATCACTCCTTCACCACCATCACTCCATCACCACCATCACTCCATCACCACCATCGCTCAATCACCACCATCACTCCATCACTACCATCACTCCATCGCCACTATCACTCCATCACCACTATCACTCCATCACCATCCTCACTCCATCACCACCATCACTCCATCACCATTATCACTCCTTTACCAGCATCGCTACATCACCACCATCACTCCATCACCATCATCACTCCATCACCACCATCACTCCATCACCACCATCGCTCCATCACCACCATCACTCCTTCACCACCATCACTCCATCACCACCATCACTCCATCACCACCATCGCTCCATCACCACCATCACTCCTTCACCACCATCACTCCATCACCACCATCGCTCCATCACCACCATCACTCCATCACCACTATCATTCCATCACCACCATCACTCCCACACTACCATCACTCCATCACCACTATTACACCTTCAACACCATCACTCCCGCACCATCATCACTCCATCATCACCATCAAACCATCATCACCATCAAACCATCACAACCATCACTCCATCACCACTATCACTCCATCACCACTATCAATCCATCACCACCATCACTCAATCACTATTATCACACCATCATCACCATCAAACCATCACCACCATCACTCCACCACCATCACTCCTTCACCACCATTACTCTATCACCACCATCACTCCATCACCACCATCACTCCATCACCACTATCACTCCATCACCTCCATCACTCCCTCGCCACTATCACTCCTTCACCACGATCGCTCCATCACCACCATCGCTCAATCACCACCATCACTCCGTCACTACCATCACTCCATCACCACTATCACTCCATCACCACTATCACTCCATCACCATCATCACTCCATCACCATCATCACTCCATCACCACTATTACTCAATCACCACTCTCACTCCTTCACCAGCATCACTCCATCACCACCATCACTCCATCACCACCATCGCTCCATCACCACCATCGCTCCATCACCACCATCACTCCTTCACCACCATCACTCCTTCTCCACCTTCACCCCATCACCACCATCACTCCATCACCACCATCGCTCCATCACCACCATCGCTCCTTCACCACCATCACTCCATCACCACCATCGCTCCATCACCACCATCAGTCCATCACCACTATCACTCCATCACCACCATCGCTCCATCACCACCATCACTCCATCACCACTATCACTCCATCACCACCATCACTCCATCAACACTATCAATCTATCACCATCACTCCTTCACCACCATTACTCCATCACCACCATCACTCCATCGCCACTATCACTCCATCACCACCATCACTCCATCACCACCATCACTCCATCACCACTATCACTCCATCACCACTATCACTCCATCACCACCATCACTCCATCACCATCATCACTCCATCACCACTATTACTCCATCACCACTATCACTCCTTCACAACCATCACTCCATTACCACTATCACTCCTTCACCACCATCGCTCTATCACCACCATCACTCCATCACCACCATCACTCCTTCACCACCATCACTCCATCACCACCATCACTCCTTCACCACCATCGCTCCATCAACACCATCACTCCATCACCACCATCACTACTTCACCACCATCACTCCATCACCACCATCACTCCTTCACCACCATCACTCCTTCACCACCATCACTCCATCACCATCATCACTCCATCACCACTATGACTCCATCACCACCATCACTCCTTCACCACCATCACTCCATCACCACCATCACTCCATCACCACCATCGTTCAATCACCACCATCACTCCATCACTACCATCACTCCATCGCCACTATCACTCCATCACCACTATCACTCCATCACCATCATCACTCCATCACCACCATCACTCCATCACCATTATCACTCCTTTACCAGCATCGCTACATCACCACCATCACTGCATCACCACCATCACTCCTTCACCACCATCACTCCATCACCACCATCACTCCATCACCACCATCGCTCCATCACCACCATCACTCCTTCACCACCATCACTCCATCACCACCATCGCTCCATCACCACCATCACTCTATCACCACTATCATTCCATCACCACCATCACTCCCACACTACCATCACTCCATCACCACTATTACACCTTCAACACCATCACTCCCGCACCATCATCACTCTATCATCACCATCAAACCATCATCACCATCAAACCATCACCACCATCACTCCATCACCACTATCACTCCATCACCACTATCAATCCATCACCACCATCACTCAATCACTACTATCACTCCATCATCACCATCAAACCATCACCACCATCACTGCACCACCATCACTCCTTCACCACCATTACTCTATCACCACTATCACTCCATCACCACCATCACTCCATCACCACTATCACTCCATCACCTCCATCACTCCCTCGCCACTATCACTCCTTCACCACGATCGCTCCATCACCACCATCACTCCATCACCACCATCACTCCATCACCACTATCACTCCATCACCACTATCATTCCTTCACCACCATCACTCCATCACCACCATCACTCCATCACCACCATCGCTCAATCACCACCATCACTCCGTCACTACCATCACTCCATCACCACTATCACTCCATCACCACTATCACTCCATCCCCATCATCACTCCATCACCATCATCACTCCATCACCACTATTACACCATCACCACTCTCACTCCCTCACCAGCTTCACTCCATCACCACCATCACTCCATCACCACCATCGCTCCATCACCACCATCGCTCCATCACCACCATCACTCCTTCACCACCATCACTCCTTCTCCACCTTCACTCCATCACCACCATCACTCCATCACCACCATCGCTCCATCACCACCATCGCTCCTTCACCACCATCACTCCATCACCACCATCGCTCCATCACCATCATCAGTCCATCACCACTATCACTCCATCACCACCATCGCTCCATCACCACCATCACTCCATCACCACTATCACTCCATCACCACCATCACTCCCACACTACCATCACTCCATCACCACTATTACACCTTCACCACCATCACTCCCTCACCATCATCACTCCATCATCACCATCAAACCATCATCACCATCACTCCATCACCACTATCACTCCATCACCACTATCACTGCTTAACCACCATCACTCCATCACCATCATCACTCCATCACCACTATCACTCCATCACCACTATCACTCCTTCACCACCATCACTCCATCACCACCATCACTCCATCACCACCATCGCTCAATCACCACCATCACTCCATCACTACCATCACTCCATCACCACTATCACTCCATCACCACGATCACTCCATCACCATCATCACTCGACCACCACCATCACTCCATCACCACTATCACTCCTTTTCCAGCAACGCTACATCACCACCATCACTCCATTACCACTATCACTCCATCACCACTATCACTCCATCACCATCATCACTCCATCAACACTATCACTCCTTCACCACCATCGCTCCATCACCACCATCTCTCCATCACCACCATCACACCTTCACCACCATCACTCCATCACCACCATTACTCCATCACCACCATCACTCCATCACCACCATCGCTCCATCACCACCATCACTCCATCACCACCATCACTCCTTCACCACCATCACTCCTTCACCACCATCACTCCATCACCACCATCGCTCCATCACCACCATCACTCCATCACCACTATCACTCCATCACCACCATCACTCCCTCACCATCATCACTCCATCATCACCATCAAACCATCACT
This sequence comes from Chiloscyllium plagiosum, assembly GCF_037043375.1. Classification (NCBI taxonomy): domain Eukaryota; kingdom Metazoa; phylum Chordata; class Chondrichthyes; order Orectolobiformes; family Hemiscylliidae; genus Chiloscyllium; species Chiloscyllium plagiosum. Next base: position 8,547,305 of record NW_028270146.1, read on the forward strand.
ACCATCAAACCATCACCACCATCACTCCATCACCACTATCACTCCATCACCACCATCACACAATCACCACTATCACTCCATCACCACCATCACACCATCACCACTATCAATCTATCATCACCATCAAACCATCACCACCATCACTCTTCCAACATCACTCCTTCACCACCATCGCTCCATCACCACCATCACTCCATCACCACCATCACTCCATCACCACTATCACTCCATCACCACTATCACTCCTTCACCACCATCACTCCATCACCATCATCACTCCAGCACCACTATTACTCCATCACTACTATCACTCCTTCACAACCATCACTCCATTACCACTATCACTCCTTCACCACCATCACTCCATCACCACCATCACTCCATCACCACTATCACTCCATCACCACTATCACTCCATCACCACCATCACTCCATCACCACCATCACTCCATCACCACTATCACTCCATCACCACCATCACTGCATCACCACCATCACTCCTTCACCACCATCACTCCATCACCACCATCACTCCTTCACCACCATCACTCCATCACCACCATCACTCCATCACCACCATCACTCCTTCACCACCATCACTCCATCACCACTATCATTCCATCACCACTATCACTCCTTCACCACCATCACTCCATCACCACCATCACTCCATCACCACTATCACTCCATCACCACTATCACTCCATCACCACCATCACTCCATCACCACCATCACTCCATCACCACTATCACTCCATCACCACCATCACTGCATCACCACCATCACTCCTTCACCACCATCACTCCATCACCACCATCACTCCTTCACCACCATCACTCCATCACCACCATCACTCCATCACCACCATCACTCCTTCACCACCATCACTCCATCACCACTATCATTCCATCACCACCATCACTCCTTCACCACCATCACTCCATCACCACCATCACTCCATCACCACCATCACTCCATCACCACCATCACTCATTCACCACCATCACTCCATCACCACTATCATTCCATCACCACCATCACTCCATCACAACCATCACTCCATCACCACCATCACTCCATCACCACCATCACTCCTTCACCACCATCACTCATTCACCACCATCACTCCATCACCACTATCACTCCATCACCACTATCACTCCATCACCACCATCACTCCTTCACCACCATCTCTCCTTCACCACCATCACTCCATCACCACCATCACTCCATCACTACCATCACTCCATCGCCACTATCACTCCATCACCACCATCACTCCATCACCACCATCGCTCAATCACCACCATCACTCCATCACTACCATCACTCCATCGCCACTATCACTCCATCACCACTATCACTCCATCACCACCATCACTCCATCACCACTATCATTCCATCACCACCATCACTCCCACACTACCATCACTCCATCACCACTATTACACCTTCACCACCATCACTCCCGCACCATCATCACTCCATCATCACCATCAAACCATCATCACCATCAAACCATCACAACCATCACTCCACCACCATCACTCCTTCACCACCATTACTCTATCACCACCATCACTCCATCACCACCATCACTCCATCACCACTATCACTCCATCACCTCCATCACTCCATCACCACTATCACTCCTTCACCACGATCGCTCCATCGCCACCATCACTCCATCACCACCATCACTCCATCACCACCATCACTCCATCACCACTATCACTCCATCACCACTATCATTCCTTCACCACCATCACTCCATCACCACCATCACTCCATCACCTCCATCGCTCAATCACCAGCATCACTCCGTCACTACCATCACTCCATCACCAGCATCACTCCGTCACTACCATCACTCCATCACCACTATCACTCCATCACCACTATCACTCCATCACTACCATCACTCCATCACCACCATCGCTCCATCACCACCATCAGTCCATCACCACTATCACTCCATCACCACCATCGCTCCATCACCACCATCACTCCATCACCACTATCACTCCTTCACCACGATCGCTCCATCGCCACCATCACTCCATCACCACCATCACTCCATCACCACCATCACTCCATCACCACTATCACTCCATCACCACTATCATTCCTTCACCACCATCACTCCATCACCACCATCACTCCATCACCTCCATCGCTCAATCACCAGCATCACTCCGTCACTACCATCACTCCATCACCAGCATCACTCCGTCACTACCATCACTCCATCACCACTATCACTCCATCACCACTATCACTCCATCACTACCATCACTCCATCACCACCATCGCTCCATCACCACCATCAGTCCATCACCACTATCACTCCATCACCACCATCGCTCCATCACCACCATCACTCCATCAACACTATCAATCTATCACCATCACTCCTTCACCACCATTACTCCATCACCACCATCACTCCATCGCCACTATCACTCCATCACCACCATCACTCCATCACCACCATCACTCCATCACCACTATCACTCCATCACCACTATCACTCCATCACCACCATCACTCCATCACCATCATCACTCCATCACCACTATTACTCCATCACCACTATCACTCCTTCACAACCATCACTCCATTACCACTATCACTCCTTCACCACCATCGCTCTATCACCACCATCACTCCATCACCACCATCACTCCTTCACCACCATCACTCCATCACCACCATCACTCCTTCACCACCATCGCTCCATCAACACCATCACTCCATCACCACCATTACTCCTTCACCACCATCACTCCATCACCACCATCACTCCTTCACCACCATCACTCCTTCACCACCATCACTCCATCACCATCATCACTCCATCACCACTATGACTCCATCACCACTATCACTCCTTCACCACCATCACTCCATCACCACCATCACTCCATCACCACCATCGCTCAATCACCACCATCACTCCATCACTACCATCACTCCATCGCCACTATCACTCCATCACCACTATCACTCCATCACCATCATCACTCCATCACCACCATCACTCCATCACCATTATCACTCCTTTACCAGCATCGCTACATCACCACCATCACTGCATCACCACCATCACTCCTTCACCACCATCACTCCATCACCACCATCACTCCATCACCACCATCGCTCCATCACCACCATCACTCCTTCACCACCATCACTCCATCACCACCATCGCTCCATCACCACCATCACTCTATCACCACTATCATTCCATCACCACCATCACTCCCACACTACCATCAATCCATCACCACTATTACACCTTCAACACCATCACTCCCGCACCATCATCACTCTATCATCACCATCAAACCATCATCACCATCAAACCATCACCACCATCACTCCATCACCACTATCACTCCATCACCACTATCAATCCATCACCACCATCACTCAATCACTACTATCACTCCATCCTCACCATCAAACCATCACCACCATCACTCCACCACCATCACTCCTTCACCACCATTACTCTATCACCACCATCACTCCATCACCACCATCACTCCATCACCACTATCACTCCATCACCTCCATCACTCCCTCGCCACTATCACTCCTTCACCACGATCGCTCCATCACCACCATCACTCCATCACCACCTTCACTCCATCACCACTATCACTCCATCACCACTATCATTCCTTCACTACCATCACTCCATCACCACCATCACTCCATCACCACCATCGCTCAATCACCACCATCACTCCGTCACTACCATCACTCCATCACCACTATCACTCCATCACCAGCATCACTCCATCACCATCATCACTCCATCACCACTATTACTCCATCACCACTCTCACTCCTTCACCAGCATCACTCCATAACCACCATCACTCCATCACCACCATCGCTCCATCACCACCATCGCTCCATCACCACCATCACTCCTTCACCACCATCACTCCTTCTCCACCTTCACTCCATCACCACCATCACTCCATCACCACCATCGCTCCATCACCACCATCGCTCCTTCACCACCATCGCTCCATCACCATCATCAGTCCATCACCACTATCACTCCATCACCACCATCGCTCCATCACCACCATCACTCCATCACCACTATCACTCCATCACCACCATCACTCCCACACTACCATCACTCCATCACCACTATTACACCTTCACCACCATCACTCCCTCACCATCATCACTCCATCATCACCATCAAACCATCATCACCATCACTCCATCACCACTATCACTCCATCACCACTATCACTGCTTCACCACCATCACTCCATCACCATCATCACTCCATCACCACTATCACTCCATCACCACTATCACTCCTTCACCACCATCACTCCATCACCACCATCACTCCATCACCACCATCGCTCAATCACCACCATCACTCCATCACTACCATCACTCCATCACCACTATCACTCCATCACCACTATCACTCCATCACCATCATCACTCGACCACCACCATCACTCCATCACCACTATCACTCCTTTTCCAGCAACGCTACATCACCACCATCACTCCATTACCACTATCACTCCATCACCACTATCACTCCATCACCATCATCACTCCATCAACACTATCACTCCTTCACCACCATCGCTCCATCACCACCATCTCTCCATCACCACCATCACACCTTCACCACCATCACTCCATCACCACCATTACTCCATCACCACCATCACTCCATCACCACCATCGCTCCATCACCACCATCACTCCATCACCACCATCACTCCTTCACCACCATCACTCCTTCACCACCATCACTCCATCACCACCATCGCTCCATCACCACCATCACTCCATCACCACTATCACTCCATCACCACCATCACTCCCTCACCATCATCACTCCATCATCACCATCAAACCATCACTACCATCAAACCATCACCACCATCACTCCATCACCACTATCACTCCATCACCACCATCACACAATCACCACTATCACTCCATCACCACCATCACACCATCACCACTATCAATCTATCATCACCATCAAACCATCACCACCATCACTCTTCCAACATCACTCCTTCACCACCATCGCTCCATCACCACCATCACTCCATCACCACCATCACTCCATCACCACTATCACTCCATCACCACTATCACTCCTTCACCACCATCACTCCATCACCATCATCACTCCAGCACCACTATTACTCCATCACCACTATCACTCCTTCACAACCATCACTCCATTACCACTATCACTCCTTCACCACCATCACTCCATCACCACCATCACTCCATCACCACTATCACTCCATCACCACTATCACTCCTTCACCACCATCACTCCATCACCATCATCACTCCATCACCACTATTACTCCATCACCACTATCACTCCTTCACAACCATCACTCCATTACCACTATCACTCCATCACAACCATCGCTCCATCACCACCATCGCTCCATCACCACCATCACTCCTTCACCACCATCACTCCATCGCCACCATCACTCCCATCATCACCATCGTTCCATCACCACCATCACTCCTTCACCACCATCACTCCATCACCACTATCACTCCATCACCACTATCACTGCTTCACCACCATCACTCCATCACCATCATCACTCCATCACCACTATGACTCCATCACCACTATCACTCCTTCACCACCATCACTCCATCACCACCATCACTCCATCACCACCATCGCTCAATCACCACCATCACTCCATCACTACCATCACTCCATCGCCACTATCACTCCATCACCACTATCACTCCATCACCACCATCACTCCATCACCACTATCATTCCATCACCACCATCACTCCATCACCACCATCACTCCATCACCACTATCACTCCATCACCACCATCACTGCATCACCACCATCACTCCTTCACCACCATCACTCCATCACCACCATCACTCCTTCACCACCATCACTCCATCACCACCATCACTCCATCACCACCATCACTCCTTCACCACCATCACTCCATCACCACCATCACTCCATCACCACTATCATTCCATCACCACCATCACTCCTTCACCACCATCACTCCATCACCACCATCACTCCATCACCACCATCACTCCATCACCACCATCACTCATTCACCACCATCACTCCATCACCACTATCATTCCATCACCACCATCACTCCATCACAACCATCACTCCATCACCACCATCACTCCATCACCACCATCACTCCTTCACCACCATCACTCATTCACCACCATCACTCCATCACCACTATCACTCCATCACCACTATCACTCCATCACCACCATCACTCCTTCACCACCATCTCTCCTTCACCACCATCATTCCATCACCACCATCACTCCATCACTACCATCACTCCATCGCCACTATCACTCCATCACCACCATCACTCCATCACCACCATCGCTCAATCACCACCATCACTCCATCACTACCATCACTCCATCGCCACTATCACTCCATCACCACCATCACTCCATCACCACTATCATTCCATCACCACCATCACTCCCACACTACCATCACTCCATCACCACTATTACACCTTCACCACCATCACTCCCGCACCATCATCACTCCATCATCACCATCAAACCATCATCACCATCAAACCATCACAACCATCACTCCACCACCATCACTCCTTCACCACCATTACTCTATCACCACCATCACTCCATCACCACCATCACTCCATCACCACTATCACTCCATCACCTCCATCACTCCATCACCACTATCACTCCTTCACCACGATCGCTCCATCGCCACCATCACTCCATCACCACCATCACTCCATCACCACCATCACTCCATCACCACTATCACTCCATCACCACTATCATTCCTTCACCACCATCACTCCATCACCACCATCACTCCATCACCTCCATCGCTCAATCACCAGCATCACTCCGTCACTACCATCACTCCATCACCACTATCACTCCATCACCACTATCACTCCATCACTACCATCACTCCATCACCACTATCACTCCATCACCACTATCAATCCATCACCACCATCACTCAATCACTACTATCACTCCATCATCACCATCAAACCATCACCACCATCACTCCACCACCATCACTCCTTCACCACCATTACTCTATCACCACCATCACTCCATCACCACCATCACTCCATCACCACTATCACTCCATCACCTCCATCACTCCCTCGCCACTATCACTCCTTCACCACGATCGCTCCATCACCACCATCACTCCATCACCACCATCACTCCATCACCACTATCACTCCATCACCACTATCATTCCTTCACCACCATCACTCCATCACCACCATCACTCCATCACCACCATCGCTCAATCACCACCATCACTCCGTCACTACCATCACTCCATCACCACTATCACTCCATCACCACTATCACTCCATCACCATCATCACTCCATCACCATCATCACTCCATCACCACTATTACTCCATCACCACTCTCACTCCTTCACCAGCATCACTCCATCACCACCATCACTCCATCACCACCATCGCTCCATCACCACCATCGCTCCATCACCACCATCACTCCTTCACCACCATCACTCCTTCTCCACCTTCACTCCATCACCACCATCACTCCATCACCACCATCGCTCCATCACCACCATCGCTCCTTCACCACCATCACTCCATCACCACCATCGCTCCATCACCATCATCAGTCCATCACCACTATCACTCCATCACCACCATCGCTCCATCACCACCATCACTCCATCACCACTATCACTCCATCACCACCATCACTCCCACACTACCATCACTCCATCACCACTATTACACCTTCACCACCATCACTCCCTCACCATCATCACTCCATCATCACCATCAAACCATCATCACCATCACTCCATCACCACTATCACTCCATCACCACTATCACTGCTTCACCACCATCACTCCATCACCATCATCACTCCATCACCACTATCACTCCATCACCACTATCACTCCTTCACCACCATCACTCCATCACCACCATCACTCCATCACCACCATCGCTCAATCACCACCATCACTCCATCACTACCATCACTCCATCACCACTATCACTCCATCACCACTGTCACTCCATCACCATCATCACTCGACCACCACCATCACTCCATCACCACCATCACTCCTTTTCCAGCATCGCTACATCACCACCATCACTCCATTACCACTATCACTCCATCACCACTATCACTCCATCACCATCATCACTCCATCAACACTATCACTCCTTCACCACCATCGCTCCATCACCACCATCTCTCCATCACCACCATCACACCTTCACCACCATCACTCCATCACCACCATTACTCCATCACCACCATCACTCCATCACCACCATCGCTCCATCACCACCATCACTCCATCACCACCATCACTCCATCACCACCATCACTCCATCACCACCATCACTCCATCACCACCATCGCTCCATCACCACCATCACTCCATCTCCACTATCACTCCATCACCACCATCACTCCCTCACCATCATCACTCCATCATCACCATCAAACCATCACTACCATCAAACCATCACCACCATCACTCCATCACCACTATCACTCCATCACCACCATCACACAATCACCACTATCACTCCATCACCACCATCACACCATCACCACTATCAATCTATCATCACCATCAAACCATCACCACCATCACTCTTCCAACATCACTCCTTCACCACCATCGCTCCATCACCACCATCACTCCATCACCACCATCACTCCATCACCACTATCACTCCATCACCACTATCACTCCTTCACCACCATCACTCCATCACCATCATCACTCCAGCACCACTATTACTCCATCACTACTATCACTCCTTCACAACCATCACTCCATTACCACTATCACTCCTTCACCACCATCACTCCATCACCACCATCACTCCATCACCACTATCACTCCATCACCACTATCACTCCTTCACCACCATCACTCCATCACCATCATCACTCCATCACCACTATTACTCCATCACCACTATCACTCCTTCACAACCATCACTCCATTACCACTATCACTCCATCACAACCATCGCTCCATCACCACCATCGCTCCATCACCACCATCACTCCTTCACCACCATCACTCCATCGCCACCATCACTCCCATCATCACCATCGTTCCATCACCACCATCACTCCTTCACCACCATCACTCCATCACCACTATCACTCCATCACCACTATCACTGCTTCACCACCATCACTCCATCACCATCATCACTCCATCACCACTATGACTCCATCACCACTATCACTCCTTCACCACCATCACTCCATCACCACCATCACTCCATCACCACCATCGGTCAATCACCACCATCACTCCATCACTACCATCACTCCATCGCCACTATCACTCCATCACCACTATCACTCCATCACCACCATCACTCCATCACCACTATCATTCCATCACCACCATCACTCCATCACCACCATCACTCCATCACCACTATCACTCCATCACCACCATCACTGCATCACCACCATCATTCCTTCACCACCATCACTCCATCACCACCATCACTCCTTCACCACCATCACTCCATCACCACCATCACTCCATCACCACCATCACTCCTTCACCACCATCACTCCATCACCACCATCACTCCATCACCACTATCATTCCATCACCACCATCACTCCTTCACCACCATCACTCCATCACCACCATCACTCCATCACCACCATCACTCCATCACCACCATCACTCCTTCACCACCATCACTCCATCACCACTATCATTCCATCACCACCATCACTCCATCACCACCATCACTCCATCACCACTATCATTCCATCACTACCATCACTCCATCACCACTATCACTCCTTCACCAGCATCACTCCATCACCATCATCACTCCATCACCACTATTACTCCATCACCACTATCACTCCTTCACAACCATCACTCCATTACCACTATCACTCCTTCACCACCATCGCTCTATCACCACCATCACTCCATCACAACCATCACTCCATCACCACCATCACTCCTTCACCACCATCACTCCTTCACCACCATCACTCTTTCACCACCATCACTCCATCACCACTATCACTCCATCACCACTATCACTCCATCACCACCATCACTCCTTCACCACCATCTCTCCTTCACCACCATCACTCCATCACCACCATCACTCCATCACTACCATCACTCCATCGCCACTATCACTCCATCACCACCATCACTCCATCACCACCATCGCTCAATCACCACCATCACTCCATCACTACCATCACTCCATCGCCACTATCACCCCATCACCACTATCACTCCATCACCACCATCACTCCATCACCACTATCATTCCATCACCACCATCACTCCCACACTACCATCACTCCATCACTACTATTACACCTTCACCACCATCACTCCTGCACCATCATCACTCCATCATCACCATCAAACCATCATCACCATCAAACCATCACAACCATCACTCCACCACCATCACTCCTTCACCACCATTACTCTATCACCACCATCACTCCATCACCACCATCACTCCATCACCACTATCACTCCATCACCTCCATCACTCCATCACCACTATCACTCCTTCACCACGATCGCTCCATCGCCACCATCACTCCATCACCACCATCACTCCATCACCACCATCACTCCATCACCACTATCACTCCATCACCACTATCATTCCTTCACCACCATCACTCCATCACCACCATCACTCCATCACCTCCATCGCTCAATCACCAGCATCACTCCGTCACTACCATCACTCCATCACCACTATCACTCCATCACCACTATCACTCCATCACCATCATCACTCCATCACCATCATCACTCCATCACCACTATTACTCCATCACCACTCTCACTCCTTCACCAGCATCACTCCATCACCACCATCACTCCATCACAACCATCGCTCCATCACCATCATCACTCCATCACCACCATCACTCCTTCACCACCATCACTCCTTCTCCACCATCACTCCATCACCACCATCACTCCATCACCACCATCGCTCCATCACCACCATCGCTCCTTCACCACCATCACTCCATCACCACCATCACTCCTTCACCACCATCACTCCATCACCACCATCACTCCATCACCACTATCATTCCATCACCACCATCACTCCTTCACCACCATCACTCCTTCACCACCATCACTCCTTCACCACCATCACTCCATCACCACCATCGCTCCATCACCACCATCACTCCATCACCACCATCACTCCATCACCACTATCACTCCTTCACCACCATCACTGCATCACCACCATCACTCCTTCACCACCATCACTCCATCACCACCATCACTCCTTCACCACCATCACTCCATCACCACCATCACACCATCACCACCATCACTCCATCACCACCATCACTCCTTCACCACCATCACTCCATCACCACCATCACTCCATCACCACTATCATTCCATCACCACCATCACTCCTTCACCACCATCACTCCATCACCACCATCACTCCATCACCACCATCACTCCTTCACCACCATCACTCCATCACCATTATCATTCCATCACCACCATCACTCCTTCACCACCATCACTCCATCACCATTATCATTCCATCACCACCATCACTCCATCACCACCATCACTCCATCACCACTATCATTCCATCACTACCATCACTCCATCACCACTATCACTCCTTCACCACCATCACTCCATCACCATCATCACTCCATCACCACCATCACTCCTTCACCACCATCACTCCATCACCACCATCACTCCATCACCACTATCATTCCATCACCACCATCACTCCTTCACCACCATCACTCCATCACCACCATCACTCCATCACCACCATCACTCCATCACCACCATCACTCCTTCACCACCATCACTCCATCACCATTATCATTCCATCACCACCATCACTCCTTCACCACCATCACTCCATCACCATCATCACTCCATCACCACTATTACTCCATCACCACTATCACTCCTTCACCACCATCGCTCTATCACCACCATCACTCCATCACAACCATCACTCCATCACCACCATCACTCCTTCACCACCATCACTCCTTCACCACCATCACTCATTCACCACCATCACTCCATCACCACTATCACTCCATCACCACTATCACTCCATCACCACCATCACTCCTTCACCACCATCACTCCTTCACCACCATCACTCCATCACCACCATCACTCCATCACTACCATCACTCCATCGCCACTATCACTCCATCACCACCATCACTCCATCACCACCATCGCTCAATCACCACCATCACTCCATCACTACCATCACTCCATCGCCACTATCACTCCATCACCACTATCACTCCATCACCATCATCGCTACATAACCACCATCACTGCATCACCACCATCACTCCTTCACCACCATCACTCCATCACCACCATCACTCCTTCACCACCATCACTCCTTCACCACCATCACTCCATCACCACCATCGCTCCATCACCACCATCACTCCATCACCACTATCATTCCATCACCACCATCACTCCCACACTACCATCACTCCATTACCACTATTACACCTTCACCACTATCACTCCCGCACCATCATCACTCCATCATCACCATCAAACCATCATCACCATCAAACCATCACAACCATCACTCCACCACCATCACTCCTTCACCACCATTACTCTATCACCACCATCACTCCATCACCACCATCACTCCATCACCACTATCACTCCATCACCTCCATCACTCCATCACCACTATCACTCCTTCACCACGATCGCTCCATCACCACCATCACTCCATCACCACCATCACTCCATCACCACCATCACTCCATCACCACTATCACTCCATCACCACTATCATTCCTTCACCACCATCACTCCATCACCACCATCACTCCATCACCTCCATCGCTCAATCACCAGCATCACTCCGTCACTACCATCACTTCATCACCACTATCACTCCATCACCACTATCACTCCATCACCATCATCACTCCATCACCATCATCACTCCAACACCACTATTACTCCATCACCACTCTCACTTCTTCACCAGCATCACTCCATCACCACCATCACTCCATCACCACCATCTCTCCATCACCACCATCGCTCCATCAACACCATCACTCCTTCACCACTATCACTCCTTCTCCACCATCACTCCATCACCACCATCACTCCATCACCACCATCGCTCCATCACCACCATCGCTCCTTCACCACCATCACTCCATCACCACCATCGCTCCATCACCACCATCAGTCCATCACCACTATTACTCCATCACCACCATCGCTCCATCACCACCATCACTCCATCACCACTATCACTCCATCACCACCATCACTCCCACACTACCATCACTCCATCACCACTATTACACCTTCACCACCATCACTCCCTCACCATCATCACTCCATCATCACCATCAAACCATCACCACCATCACTCCATCACCATCATCACTCCATCACCACTATCACTCCATCACCACTATCACTCCTTCACCTCCATCACTCCATCACCACCATCACTCCATCACCACCATCGCTCAATCACCACCATCACTCCATCACTACCATCACTCCATCACCACTATCACTCCATCACCACTATCACTCCATCACCATCATCACTCGATCACCACCATCACTCCATCACCACTATCACTCCTTTTCCAGCATCGCTACATCACCACCATCACTCCATTACCACTATCACTGCATCACCACTATCACTCCATCACCATCATCACTCCATCAACACTATCACTCCTTCACCACCATCGCTCCCTCACCACCATCGCTCCATCACCACCATCGCTCCATCACCACCATCACTCCATCACCACCATTACTCCTTCACCACCATCGCTCCATCACCACCATCGCTCCATCACCACCATCACTCCATCACCACTATCACTCCATCACCACCATCACTCCCACACTACCATCACTCCATCACCACTATTACACCTTCACCACCATCACTCCCTCACCATCATCACTCCATCATCACCATCAAACCATCATGACCATCAAACCATCACCACCATCACTCCATCACCACTATCACTCCATCACCACCATCACACAATCACCACTATCACTCCATCACCACCATCACTCCATCACCACTATCAATCTATCATCACCATCAAACCATCACCACCATCACCCTACCACCATCACTCCTTCACCACCATCGCTCCATCACCACCATCACTCCATCACCACCATCACTCCATCACCACTATCACTCCATCACCACTATCACTCCTTCACCACCATCACTCCATCACCATCATCACTCCATCACCACTATTACTCCATCACCACTATCACTCCTTCACAACCATCACTCCATTACCACTATCACTCCTTCACCACCATCACTCCATCACAACCATCACTCCTTCACCACCATCGCTCCATCACCACCATCACTCCTGCACCACCATCACTCCATCGCCACCATCACTCCCATCATCACCATCGTTCCATCACCACCATCACTCCTTTACCACCATCACTCCATCACCACTATCACTCCATCACCACTATCACTGCTTCACCACCATCACTCCATCACCACCATCACTCCATCACCACCATCGCTCAATCACCACCATCACTCCATCACTACCATCACTCCATCGCCACTATCACTCCATCACCACCATCACTCCATCACCATTATCACTCCTTTACCAGCATCGCTACATCACCGCCATCACTGCATCACCACCATCACTCCTTCACCACCATCACTCCATCACCACCATCACTCCATCACCACCATCGCTCCATCACCACCATCACTCCTTCACCACCATCACTCCATCACCACCATCGCTCCATCACCACCATCACTCCATCACCACTATCATTCCATCACCACCATCACTCCCACACTACCATCACTCCAGCACCACTATTACACCTTCACCACCATCACTCCCGCACCATCATCACTCCATCATCACCATCAAACCATCATCACCATCAAACCATCACCACCATCACTCCATCACCACTATCACTCCATCACCATCATCACTCCATCACCACTATCACTCCATCATCACCATCAAATCATCATCACCATCAAACCATCACCACCATCACTCCATCACCACTATCACTCCATCACCACTATCAATCCATCACCACCATCACTCAATCACTACTATCACTCCATCATCACCATCAAACCATCACCACCATCACTCCACCACCAGCACTCCTTCACCACCATTACTCCATCACCACCATCACTCCATCACCACCATCACTCCATCACCACTATCACTCCATCACCTCCATCACTCCATCACCACTATCACTCCTTCACCACGATCACTCCATCACCACCATCACTCCATCACCACCATCACTCCATCACCACTATCACTCCATCACCACTATCACTGCTTCACCACCATCACTCCATCACCACCATCACTCCATCACCACCATCGCTCAATCACCACCATCACTCCGTCACTACCATCACTCCATCACCACTATCACTCCATCACCACCATCACTCCATCACCACCATCGCTCAATCACCACCATCACTCCATCACCACCATCACTCCATCACCACTATCACTCCTTCACCACCATCGCTCCATCACCACCATCACTCCATCACCACCATCACTCCTTCACCACCATCACTCCATCACCACCATCACTCCATCACCACCATCGCTCCATCACCACCATCACTCCTTCACCACCATCACTCCATCACCACCATCACTCCATCACCACCATCGCTCCATCACCACCATCACTCCTTCACCACCATCAAACCATCACCACCATCACTCCACCACCAGCACTCCTTCACCACCATTACTCCATCACCACCATCACTCCATCACCACCATCACTCCATCACCACTATCACTCCATCACCTCCATCACTCCATCACCACTATCACTCCTTCACCACGATCGCTCCATCACCACCATCACTCCATCACCACCATCACTCCATCACCACTATCACTCCATCACCACTATCACTGCTTCACCACCATCACTCCATCACCACCATCACTCCATCACCACCATCGCTCAATCACCACCATCACTCCGTCACTACCATCACTCCATCACCACTATCACTCCATCACCACCATCACTCCATCACCACCATCGCTCAATCACCACCATCACTCCATCACCACCATCACTCCTTCACCACCATCACTCCATCACCACCATCACTCCATCACCACCATCACTCCATCACCACCATCACTCCTTCACCACCATCACTCCATCACCACTATCACTCCTTCACCACCATCGCTCCATCACCACCATCGCTCCATCACCACTATCACTCCATCACCACTATTACTGCTTCACGACTATCACTCCATCACCATCATCACTCCATCACCACTATCACTCCATCACCACCATCACTCCGTCACTACCATCACTCCATCACCACTATCACTCCATCACCACCATCACTCCATCACCACCATCGCTCAATCACCACCATCACTCCATCACCACCATCACTCCATCACCACTATCACTCCATCACCACCATCGCTCCATCACCACCATCACTCCATCACCACCATCACTCCTTCACCACCATCACTCCATCACCACCATCACTCCATCACCACCATCACTCCATCACCACCATCACTCCTTCACCACCATCACTCCATCACCACCATCACTCCATCACCACCATCGCTCCATCACCACCATCACTCCTTCACCACCATCACTCCATCACCACTATCGCTCCATCACCACCATCAGTCCATCACCACTATCACTCCATCACCATCATCACTCCATCACCACTATCACTCCTTCACCACCATCGCTCCATCACCACCATCGCTCCATCACCACTATCACTCCATCACCACTATTACTGCTTCACGACTATCACTCCATCACCATCATCACTCCATCACCACTATCACTCCATCACCACTATCACTCCTTCACCACCATCACTCCATTACCACCATCACTCCATCACCACCATCGCTCAATCACCACCATCACTCCATCACTACCATCACTCCATCACCACCATCACTCCATCACCACTATCACTCCATCACCACCATCACTCCCACACTACCATCACTCCATCACCACCATCACTCCTTCATCACCATCAAACCATCATCACCATCAAACCATCACCACCATCACACCATCACCACTATCACTCCATCACCACTATCACTCCATCACCACCATCACTCAATCACCACTATCACTCCATCACCAACATCACTCCATCACCACTATCACTCCATCACCACAATCACTCCATCACCACTATCACTCCATCACCACTATCACTCCTTCACCACCATCACTCCATCACCATCATCACTCCATCACCACTATCACTCCATCACCAACATCACTCCATCACCACTATCACTCCATCACCACAATCACTCCATCACCACTATCACTCCATCACCACTATCACTCCTTCACCACCATCACTCCATCACCATCATCACTCCATCACGACTATTACTCCATCACCACTATCACTCCATCACTACCATCACTCCATCACCACTATCACTCCATCACCACTATCACTCCATCACCATCATCACTCCATCACCACCATCACTCCATCACCACTATCACTCCTTCACCACCATCGCTCCATCACCACTATCACTCCATCACCACTATCACTCCATCACTACCATCACTCCATCACCACTATCACTCCATCACCACTATCACTCCATCACCATCATCACTCCATCACCACCATCACTCCATCACCACTATCACTCCTTCACCACCATCGCTCCATCACCACCATCACTCCATCACCACCATCACTTCTTCACCACCATCACTCCATCACTACCATCACTCCAGCACCACCATCGCTCCATCACCTCCATCACCTCCATCGCTCAATCACCAGCATCACTCCGTCACTACCATCACTTCATCACCACTATCACTCCATCACCACTATCACTCCATCACCATCATCACTCCATCACCATCATCACTCCATCACCACTATTACTCCATCACCACTCTCACTCCTTCACCAGCATCGCTCCATCACCACCATCGCTCCATCACCACCATCGCTCCATCACCACAATCACTCCTTCACCACCATCACTCCTTCTCCACCATCACTCCATCACCACCATCACTCCATCACCACCATCGCTCCATCACCACCATCGCTCCTTCACCACCATCACTCCATCACCACCATCGCTCCATCACCACCATCAGTCCATCACCACTATTACTCCATCACTACCATCGCTCCATCACCACTATCACTCCATCACCACCATCACTCCCACACTACCATCACTCCATCACCACTATTACACCTTCACCACCATCACTCCCTCACCATCATCACTCCATCATCACCATCAAACCATCACCACCATCACTCCATCACCATCATCACTCCATCACCACTATCACTCCATCACCACTATCACTCCTTCACCTCCATCACTCCATCACCACCATCACTCCATCACCACCATCGCTCAATCACCACCATCACTCCATCACTACCATCACTCCATCGCCACTATCACTCCATCACCACTATCACTCCATCACCATCATCACTCGATCACCACCATCACTCCATCACCACTATCACTCCTTTTCCAGCATCGCTACATCACCACCATCACTCCATTACCACTATCACTGCATCACCACTATCACTCCATCACCATCATCACTCCATCAACACTATCACTCCTTCACCACCATCGCTCCATCACCACCATCGCTCCATCACCACCATCGCTCCATCACCACCATAACTCCATCACCACCATTACTCCTTCACCACCATCGCTCCATCACCACCATCGCTCCATCACCACCATCACTCCATCACCACTATCACTCCATCACCACCATCACTCCCACACTACCATCACTCCATCACCACTATTACACCTTCACCACCATCACTCCCTCACCATCATCACTCCATCATCACCATCAAACCATCATGACCATCAAACCATCACCACCATCACTCCATCACCACTATCACTCCATCACCACCATCACACAATCACCACTATCACTCCTTCACCACCATCACTCCATCACCATCATCACTCCATCACGACTATTACTCCATCACCACTATCACTCCTTCACCACCATCACTCCATTACCACCATCACTCCATCACCACCATCGCTCAATCACCACCATCACTCCATCACTACCATCACTCCATCACCACCATCACTCCATCACCACTATCACTCCATCACCACCATCACTCCCACACTACCATCACTCCATCACCACCATCACTCCTTCATCACCATCAAACCATCACCACCATCACTCTACCACCATCACTCCTTCACCACCATCGCTCCATCACCACCATCACTCCATCACCACCATCACTCCATCACCACTATCACTCCATCACCACTATCACTCCTTCACCACCATCACTCCATCACCATCATCACTCCATCACCACTATCACTCCTTCACAACCATCACTCCATTACCACTATCACTCCTTCACCACCATCACTCCATCACAACCATCGCTCCATCACCACCATCGCTCCATCACCACCATCACTCCTTCACCACCATCACTCCATCGCCACCATCACTCCCATCATCACCATCGTTCCATCACCACCATCACTCCTTCACCACCATCACTCCATCACCACTATCACTCCATCACCACTATCACTGCTTCACCACCATCACTCCATCATCATCATCACTCCATCACCACTATGACTCCATCACCACTATCACTCCTTCACCACCATCACTCCATCACCACCATCACTCCATCACCACCATCGCTCAATCACCACCATCACTCCATCACTACCATCACTCCATCGCCACTATCACTCCATCACCACTATCACTCCATCACCATTATCACTCCATCACCACCATCACTCCATCACCATTATCACTCCTTTACCAGCATCGCTACATCACCGCCATCACTGCATCACCACCATCACTCCTTCACCACCATCACTCCATCACCACCATCACTCCATCACCACCATCGCTCCATCACCACCATCACTCCTTCACCACCATCACTCCATCACCACCATCGCTCCATCACCACCATCACTCCATCACCACTATCATTCCATCACCACCATCACTCCCACACTACCATCACTCCAGCACCACTATTACACCTTCACCACCATCACTCCCGCACCATCATCACTCCATCATCACCATCAAACCATCATCACCATCAAACCATCACCACCATCACTCCATCACCACTATCACTCCATCACCATCATCACTCCATCACCACTATCACTCCATCATCACCATCAAATCATCATCACCATCAAACCATCACCACCATCACTCCATCACCACTATCACTCCATCACCACTATCAATCCATCACCACCATCACTCAATCACTACTATCACTCCATCATCACCATCAAACCATCACCACCATCACTCCACCACCAGCACTCCTTCACCACCATTACTCCATCACCACCATCACTCCATCACCACCATCACTCCATCACCACTATCACTCCATCACCTCCATCACTCCATCACCACTATCACTCCTTCACCACGATCGCTCCATCACCACCATCACTCCATCACCACCATCACTCCATCACCACTATCACTCCATCACCACTATCACTGCTTCACCACCATCACTCCATCACCACCATCACTCCATCACCACCATCGCTCAATCACCACCATCACTCCGTCACTACCATCACTCCATCACCACTATCACTCCATCACCACCATCACTCCATCACCACCATCGCTCAATCACCACCATCACTCCATCACCACCATCACTCCATCACCACTATCACTCCTTACCACCATCGCTCCATCACCACCATCACTCCATCACCACCATCACTCCTTCACCACCATCACTCCATCACCACCATCACTCCATCACCACCATCGCTCCATCACCACCATCACTCCTTCACCACCATCACTCCATCACCACTATCGCTCCATCACCACCATCAGTCCATCACCACTATCACTCCATCACCATCATCACTCCATCACCACTATCACTCCTTCACCACCATCGCTCCATCACCACCATCGCTCCATCACCACTATCACTCCATCACCACTATTACTGCTTCACGACTATCACTCCATCACCATCATCACTCCATCACCACTATCACTCCATCACCACTATCACTCCTTCACCACCATCACTCCATCACCATCATCACTCCATCACGACTATTACTCCATCACCACTATCACTCCTTCACCACCATCACTCCATTACCACCATCACTCCATCACCACCATCGCTCAATCACCACCATCACTCCATCACTACCATCACTCCATCACCACCATCACTCCATCACCACTATCACTCCATCACCACCATCACTCCCACACTACCATCACTCCATCACCACCATCACTCCTTCATCACCATCAAACCATCATCACCATCAAACCATCACCACCATCACACCATCACCACTATCACTCCATCACCACTATCACTCCATCACCACCATCACTCAATCACCACTATCACTCCATCACCAACATCACTCCATCACCACTATCACTCCATCACCACAATCACTCCATCACCACTATCACTCCATCACCACTATCACTCCTTCACCACCATCACTCCATCACCATCATCACTCCATCACCACTATCACTCCATCACCAACATCACTCCATCACCACTATCACTCCATCACCACAATCACTCCATCACCACTATCACTCCATCACCACTATCACTCCTTCACCACCATCACTCCATCACCATCATCACTCCATCACGACTATTACTCCATCACCACTATCACTCCATCACTACCATCACTCCATCACCACTATCACTCCATCACCACTATCACTCCATCACCATCATCACTCCATCACCACCATCACTCCATCACCACTATCACTCCTTCACCACCATCGCTCCATCACCACTATCACTCCATCACCACTATCACTCCATCACTACCATCACTCCATCACCACTATCACTCCATCACCACTATCTCTCCATCACCATCATCACTCCATCACCACCATCACTCCATCACCACTATCACTCCTTCACCACCATCGCTCCATCACCACCATCACTCCATCACCACCATCACTTCTTCACCACCA
Source organism: Chiloscyllium plagiosum (assembly GCF_037043375.1). Lineage (NCBI taxonomy): Eukaryota > Metazoa > Chordata > Chondrichthyes > Orectolobiformes > Hemiscylliidae > Chiloscyllium > Chiloscyllium plagiosum. Next base: position 8,569,648 of record NW_028270146.1, read on the forward strand.
TCACTCCATCACTACCATCACTCCAGCACCACCATCGCTCCATCACCTCCATCACCACCATCGCTCCATCACTACCATCTCTCCATCACCACCATCACTCCATCACCACCATCACTCCATCACCACCATAATTCCATCACCACCATCGCTCCATCACCACCATCACTCCATCACCACCATTACTCCATCACCACCATCGCTCCTTCACCACCATCACTCCATCACCACCATCACTCCTTCACCACCATCACTCCATCACCATCATCACTCCATCACCACCATCACTCCTTCACCACCATCACTTCTTCATCACCATCACTCCATCACCACCATCACTCCTTCACCACCATCACTCCATCACCACCATCACTCCATCACCACCATCACTCCTTCACCACAATCACTCCATCACCACTATTACTCCATCACCACTCTCATTCCTTCACCACCATCAATCCATCACCACCATCACTCCATCACCACCATCGATCAATCATCACCATCACTCCATCAATCCATCACCATCATCACTCCTTCACCACCATCACTCCTTCATCACTATCACGCCATCATCACCATCACTCCATCAGCACCATCACTCCATCAACATCATCACTCCATCACCACCATCACTCCATTACCACCATACTCCTTCACCACTATCACTCCTTCACCACCATCACTCCATCACCACCATCACTCCATCACCACTATCACTCCTTCACCACCATGCTACCTTCTACACTGGACCCAACCAACGCCGAAACCACCAATCCTCAAATGCCGTATTTTTCCCCGGGGCCTACCCTGCCAATGTAGCAGTCACTTTGTTGCCTTTCCAATGATATCAGTTTATCCTGGGGACGATGCAGAGCCCTCAATCAGTTGACCTGGCAGCCACCCATCTCTGTCCTTGAATTGACATTTTCGGACTGCCTTTTCAAATCTAGATGTGAAATCCTTCACAGACTCACCTGATTCCTGTTTTAGTTCTTGAATGGTCCTTCCTTTGGCTGGAGTTATCAGCTGAATGCTTCAAACATACTGGCTGCATCTCCACTTACAGGCCGTTCTGCTATATTTTTTTTCTTTCATCTCCTGTTTATTTTTTTTTTCTTTTCGTTTTTTCTTTTTCTTTTTTGTTTTAACCCCCACACTACCACCTTAGTGCGGTAGTGCTTATTTTATCCCCAGCACCCATGGTGTGTGTGTGCGCAGGTGTGAGACACAGTGAAAGACACAAAGTGCACCAATCTTTATTCAAATTCCACCACCAGGAAGATAGGAAAACACCCGGGTGGCCAGTGACAAACACTGCCCTTCACATCAAAGGGCAGTGCTGTGTGATCAAAACAGTGAAGGGGAGGGTAGGGACTAAATCAAAATAGAGTTGGAGCCGTTCTGCTATAATGTGCCTTTCCCCAGCGCCAATTGGCTGCAACGTGATTGAGGAATTGTGGATGTTAAGACCATAAGACGAAGAAGCAGAAGTTAGGCCATTCGACCCATTGAGTCTGCTGTGCCATTCAATCATGGCTGCTAGATTTTTAAATCCCATTTCTCCCCTTCTCGTGACCTTTGATCCCCTTGACAATCAAGAACCAGTCTATCTCTGTTTTAAATACACTCAATGACCTGGCCTCCACAGCCTTCTGTGGCAATGAGCTCTGGCTGAAGAAGATCTCTGTTCTGAAAGGTCCTCCCTTTACTGTGCCTTTGGGTCCTAATCTCTCCTACCAACAGAAACATCTTCCCAATGACCACTCTGTCCAGGCCATTCAGTATTCTGTATGTTTCAGTCAGATCCCCCCTCATCTTGGTGTTTGCCTAACACAAACTTTCTACTGAATGGGTATAGCCATTGTCTATTTGTGATTTTCTAAAGCGTGAGATTGCAGGGGAACACAAACGTCACATTGTGGCAGAATGACCTGTATCCTCTTCACTCAGCTCCGAGCCATTAAATAAACTCTCCTTCCCCTAAAAGGATGGAGGTGATCATTCCCTCTGTACTTATGCTTTTAGAAATTTCCTGAATCCTACCTTAGGTTAAGCCTTTCAAATGCCTGTATGACATTGCAGTTTGCAGATGACACCAAAGTTGGAGGTGTAGTGGACAACGGAGAGGGTTACCTCAGATTACAACAGGATCTTGATCAGATGGGCCGGTGGACCGAGGAGTGGCAGATGGAGTTTTATCTAGATAAATGTGAGGTATTGCATTTTGGAAAGGCAAATCAGGTCAGGGCTTATACACTTAATGGTGTGGCCCAGGGGAGTGTTGCTGAGCAAAGAGCAGGTTGATAGTTCATTGAAAGTGGAGTCGCAGGTGGATAGGAAAGTGAAGAAGGCGTTTGGTATGCTTTCCTTTATTGGTCAAAGTATTGAGTACAGGAGTTGGGAGGTCATGTTGTGGATGTACAGGACATTGGTTAGGCCACATTTGAATATAGCACTCAATTCTGGTCTCCCTGCTATAGAAATCATGTTGCAAAACTTCAAAGGTTTTGAAAAGATTGACAAGGATGTTGACAAGGTTGAAGTGTTTAAGTTATAGGGGGAGGCTGTATAGGCTGGAGCTGTTTTCCCTGGAGCATCGGAGGCTGAGGGGTGACCTTATAGAGATTTATAAAATCATGAGGGACATGGATAGGGTAAATACACAAGGTCTTTTCCCCAGGGTAGAGGAGTCAAAAACTAGAGGTCACAGATTTAAGATGAGAGGGAAAAGATTTAAAAAGATCTAAGAGACTACTTTTTCACGTGGAGGGTGGTGTATGTATAGAATGAGCTGCCAGAGGAAGTGGTGGAGGCTGGTACAATTACAACATTTAAAAGGCATCTGGGTGGGTATATGAATAGGACGGGTTTGGAGGGATATGGGCCAAATGCTGGCAAATGGGACTCGACTTATTTAGGATACCTGGTCAGCACGGGTGAGTTGGACCGCAAGGTCTGTTTCCGTGCTGTACATCTCAATGACTCAATGACATTGTGAGCCTTTTAAATCATAAACCACAGCAGCAGTAAGGTTCCCCTTGTCCTTACCTACCATCCCATCAACATCCACATCCAGAGGATCATCAGCCACCATTTCTGCTATCGATAGCTAGATGCCACCACCAGACACATATCCCCCTCCCCTCCCTTCCACAGGGACCATCCCCTCCGGGGAACCTGGTCCACTCTTCCTTTACTCCCAATGCTCCCCCCACAGCCTCCTAGCACCTTCCCTTGTAACTCCCTCTCACTCTCCAAGGGTTCAGATGCACCTTCCAGGTGAAGCAATGATTTCGCTTCACTTCACTCAGTCTAGCCTAGTGTACTCACTGCTCACAATGTGGTCTCTTCCACACTGGGGAGATGAAGCGCAGATTAGGTGACCCCTTTGTGGAACATCTACATTCAGCTTGCAGAAGTGAACCTGAGCTTCCTGTGATCTGTCACTTCACCACCCCACCCTGTTCCCTGACCAATGTCTCGGTCTCAGGCTTGCTGCAGTGCTCCAGTGAAGCTCAGTGTAAGTTGGAAGAACAGCACCTCATTGCAGCCTTCTGGACTCAACGATTTTATGGTGTGAGCACCTTCTCTCAGGTCTTCACCCCAGTCTTCAAACGCTAGGCCATGTCATCACATGGGCTGCTACCATAAACCAACCCATTGTCAGCTAATAGTCCTCATTAGCAGCTATTCATTCCCCAACACCTTTACCCATTCCTTTATCTGACCAACTATTATTCTATCTCTATCTCCATCTACCGTTTACTCCTTCCCTCTTCACCTATCCCCCCCCCCCCCCCCCCCCCCCCCACCCATCTTCAGCATTTTCCGACGATGTTAGACTGGGGTGGACAAGATGTAAGGTCACATGACACCAGGTTATAGTCCAACAGGTTTATTTGAAATCACAAGCTTTCGGAGCGCTGCTCCTTCATCAGTTGAACTCATGTGACTTCTAAAGTTTTCCTCGCTACCATCAGTTCTGAGGAAGGGTCACCGAGCCCGAAACATTAATCTGCTTTCTCTTCCCAGATGCTGCCAGGCCTGCCGAGCTTTTCTGGTAATTTTTGATTTTGTTTCTGATTGCCAGCATCTTTGGTATTATTTAATTTATTTGCCTTTCAAACTGCCTGCTGAACTTTTGCGTTGACCATCTTCACACGTACACCGTTTCTGTGTGAACACAGACAGTTGCAGGTTTCACACCTCTTTGGCAGTGATCTGCTTTTCTATTTTCATGATAACCTCACACTTCCCCGCACTGTGTTCCAGTTGCTAGCTCGTTGCTTACTCAGTGGGCTCAATGTAACTTTGCAGCTTTTCAACCCTTTGTTCCCCTCCCCAGAGGTTGCTATTCCACCTGAGTTTGCGTCTTCAGCAAACTTCGACGCAATATTACCAGGAACGCGAAGCTCCCGGAGATCCAGCAGAGCACCAGAAAGTGCTGCAGAATCTGTGCAAAGAGAGGAACAAAATTAACATATTGGCAGGGATTCTGTGGCGATGATAATGCAGCTGTGATTGGGCAACTCGGCTTTGTCATTTACATTGAGCAACTTTGCTCTCTTTCGTTGATGATTGCTACAACAATAAACCACTAGGCTTCAAATGAAAGCAGATAGCCAAGTCAGGTTCAATTGAGATTATTGGATGATAATATGGATTGAAATGATGCACAGGGATATGGGGAAGAGGCAGGAGATTGGCGTTAGTGAGCAGAACTGCTGTAGACACGATGCACAGGAACAATACCCGACACCGGGAGAGCAGGAAGGGACGCAGACACAATGTGCATCCCCCTCCCCCTCATCGTTGATCAGCCAGTTGGTGCTGGCGCCTGGGGAAAGCTGTCAGATGATGAACCTCCCACAAAGCTGCCTGTTTGTGCCCTGGGGTCGGACGCTGTGACCTTTGAGAGCAGTTAAAAAAAAGTAAAACAGTAAATAACAGCTGGGTGCGGTGTTTCTGGGAATTAACCCCCGTTGTCAGACCCACCCACCTCACTCCAAGCCCAGGTCTCCACTAGAAACACAATAATCCCTGCCAATTCCCATGTGGATATTAGGAGTTGCCAATTCTCCCAGTGTCATCCTTCCTGATGAATGGCTTTTGCCTGAAACGTCGATTCTTCTGCTCCTCGGATGCTGCCTGACCTACTGTACTTTTCCAACACCACACTCTCCAGTATTCTGGGTTCTGGGTAATCCAAGGTGGAGGATGGGAAAACTTTCTGGCTGTAACAGCTGCTCCTTTTTTTTTGAAGTATTTTAGGTGCTGGAGGTGATTTCCTCGAATTCCAGGAGCAGCAATTCCTGTTTTATACGCTGTTGCATTGTTTTGGAACTTTGGAAAAAAAAAGTCAAAACAACAGCAGTTTTAAAAGGGAGAAGAGCAGAGAAAGGAAGCACATGGTGAGGTCAGTGCAGGAGAGAGAGAGAGAGAGAGAACCTGCACAGTTACTGCCTTTGCTGTTTGAATTCGTGTATCGCTGGACATCGGAGTGCATCTGGGAAAATTAACAAACAGTGAAATTCACAACTAATCTTGGAGGCACTGTTGGGCGAAGTTCACAGCACAGAATCAGATAAGTTAATTGTTGTTTTAAGTCTGTCCAAGAGAAAGGCTGCAGTAGTGAGTACAGTGGATTCTTTCTTGATTATATGTTTTTGGAGATTAGTCTCTTGATTAAACTTAAAATATAAGTCATAGCTATTAGTTTAACCTGGGGCAGTGTTTGAAGAGGAATAAGACGGTGTTATGTTCTGGGTCTGTAGATTGTGAAGGAGCAAAAATGGTCTTTGCAGTGATATGTGGGAGTTTAAAGAGAGTTTAAGGGTTAGCTGCGGATTATATCTGCCATAAATGCTGTTGGATGCGAATCTTATCAGATCGAGTGGATCAGTTGGAGAGACAGATAGAAGCGATGAGGAATTTGCAACAGCAACAGTATGTGATGGATGGCAGTTATAGGAAGGAGGGAAGTCTCAGATACAGTCACATAGATGGGTTAACTCCAGGAAGGGTAAGAGAGGTGGGCAGCTAGGGCAGGAGTCTTTTGTAGATATACCCATTTCAAACAGGTATGCTGTTGTGGAAAATGTAGGGGGTGATGGATTCTCAGGGGAATGTAGCACGAACAGCTAAGTTTCTGGTATTGAGACTGGCTCTAATGCAACGAGGGGTACGTTGGCTTCCAAGAGATCAATTGTGTTAGGGGATTGTGTAGTCAGAGGTACAGACAGACGTTTCTGTGGCCAGCAGACATAAAGCAGAATGGTGTGTTGTTTCCCTGGTGCCAGGATCAAGGATGTCTCAGAGAGGGTGCAGAATGTTCTCACGGGGGAGAGGGGCCAGCAGGAGGTCATTGTCCACATTGGAACCAACGACATTGGAAGGGAAAAGGTTGAGACTCTGAAGGGAGATTACAGAGAGTTAGGCAGAAATTTAAAAAGGAGGCCCTCAAGGGTAGTAATATCTGGATTACTCCCAGTGCTACGAGCTAGTGAGGGCAGGAATAGGAGGATAGAGCAGATGAATGCATGGCTGAGGAGCTGGTGCATGGGAGAAGGATTCACATTTTTGGATCATTGGAATCTCTTTTGGGGTAGAAGTGACCTGTACACGAAGGACGGATTGCACCTACATTGGAAGGGGACTAATATACTGACAGGGAAATTTGCTAGAACTGCTTGGAAGTATTTAAACAAGTAAGGTGGGGGGGGGGTGAGACCCAGAGAGATAGTGAGGAAAGAGATCGATCTGAGTTGGGTACAGCTGAGAACAGAAGTGAGTCAAACAGTCAGGGCAGGCAGGGACAAGGTAGGACTAATAAATTAAACTGCATTTATTTCAATGCAAGGGGCCTAACAGGGAAGGCAGATGAACTCAGGGCATGGTTAGGAACATGGGACTGGGATATCATCGCAATTACAGAAACATGGCTCAGGGATGGGCAGGACTGGCAGCTGAATGTTGCAGGATACAAATACTACAGGAAGGATAGAAAGGGAGGCGAGAGGAGGGGGAGTGGCATTTTTGATAAGGGATAGCATTACAGCTGTGCTGAGGGAGGATATTCCCGGAAATACATCCAGGGAAGTTATTTGGGTGGAACTGAGAAATAAGAAAGGGATGATCACTTTATTGGGATTGTATTATAGACCCCCCAATAGTCAGAGGGAAATTGAGAAACAAACTTGGAAGGAGATCTCAGCTATCTGTAAGAATAATAGGGTGGTTATGGTAGGAGATTTTAACTTTCCAAACATCGACTGGGACTGCCATAGTGTTAAAGGTTTAGATGGAGAGGAATTTCTTAAGTGTGTACAAGACAATTTTCTGATTCAGGATGTGGATGTACCTACTAGAGAAGGTGCAAAACTTGACCTACTCTTGGGAAATAAGGCAGGGCAGGTGACTGAGGTGTCAGTGGGGGAGCACTTTGGGGCCAGCGACCATAATTCTATTCGTTTTAAAATAGTGATGGAAAAGGATAGACCAGATCTAAAAGTTGAAGTTCTAAACTGGAGAAAGGCCAATTTTGACGGCATTAGGCAAGAACTTTCGAAAGCTGATTGGGGGCAGATATTCGCAGGTAAAGGGGCGGCGGAAAATGGGAAGCCTTCAGAAATGAGATAACAAGAATGTAGAGAAAGTATATTCCTGTCAGGGTGAAAGGGAAGGCTGGTAGGTATAGGGAATGCTGGATGACTAAAGAAATTGAGGGTTTGGTTAAGAAAAAGAAGGAAGCATATGTCAGGTATAGACAGGATCGATCGAGTGAATCCTTAGAAGAGTATAAAGGAAGTAGGAGTATACTTAAGAGGGAAATCAGGAGGGAAAAACTGGGACATGAGATTGAGTTGGCAAATAGAATTAAGAGAATCCAAAAGGTTTTTACAAATATATTAAGGACAAAAGGGTAACTAGGGAGAGAATAGGGCCCCACAAAGATCAGCAAGGCGACCTTTGTGTGGAACCACAGAAAATGGGGGAGATACTAAATGAATATTTTGCATCAGTATTTACTGTGGAAAAGGACATGGAAGATATATACTGTAGGGAAATAGATGGTGACATCTTGCAAAATGTCCAGATTACAGAGGAGGAAGTGCTGGATGTCTTGAAACGGTTAAAGGTGTATAAATCCCCAGGACCTGATCAGGTGTACCTGAGAACTCTGTGGGAAGCTAGAGAAGTGATTGCTGGGCCTTTTGCTGAGATATTTGTGTCATCGATAGTCACAGGTGAGGTGCCGGAAGACTGGAGGTTGGCAAACGTGGTGCCACTGTTTGGTGGTAAGGACAAGCCAGGGAACTATAGACTAGTGAGCCTGACCTCGGTGGTGGGCAAGTTGTTGGAGGGAATTTTGAGGGATAGGATGTACATATATTTGGAAAAGCAAGGACTGATTCGGGATAGTCAACATGCTTTGTGCGTGGGAAATCATGTCTCACAAACTTGATTGAGTTTTTTGAAGAAGTAACAAAGAAGATTGATGAGGGCAGAGCGGTAGATGTGATCTATATGGACTTCAGTAAGGTGTTCGACAAGGTTCCCCATGGTAGACTGATTAGCAAGGTTAGATCTCATGGAATACAGGGAGAACTAGCCATTTGGATACAGAACTGGCTCAAAGGTAGAAGACAGAGGGTGGTGGTGGAGGGTTGATTTTCAGACTGGAGGCCATTGACCAGTGGAGTGCCACAAGGATCGGTGCTGGGCCCTCTACTTTTTGTCATTTACATAAATGATTTTGACGCGAGCATAAGCGGTACAGTTAATACTTTTGCAGATGACACCAAAATTGGAGGTGTAGTGGGCAGCGAAGAGGGTTACGTCAGATTACAACAGGATCTGGACCAGATGGGCCAATGGGCTGAGAAGTGGCAGATGGAGTTTAATTCAGATAAATGCGAGGTGCTGCATTTTGGGAAAACAAATCTTAGCAGGACTTATACACTTAATGGTAAGGTTGTAGGGAGTGTTGCTGAACAAAGAGACCTTGGAGTGCAGGTTCATAGCTCCTTGAAAGTGGAGTCGCAGGTAGATAGGATAGTGAAGAAGGCGTTTGGTATGCTTTCATTTATTGGTCAGAGTATTGAGTACAGGAGTTGGGAGGTCATGTTGCGGCTGTACAGGACATTGGTTAGGCCACTGTTGGAATATTGTGTGCAATTCTGGTCTCCTTCCTATTGGAAAGATGTTGTGAAACTTGAAAGGGTTCAGAAAAGATTTACAAGGATGTTGCCAGGGTTGGAGGATCTGAGCTACAGGGAGAGGCTGAACAGGCTGGGGCTCTTTTCCCTGGAGCGTCGGAGGCTGAGGGGTGACCTTATAGAGGTTTATAAAATTATGAGGGGCGTAGATAGGATAAATAGACAAAGTCTTTTCCCTGGGGAGTCCAGAACTAGAGGGCATTGGTTTAGGGTAAGAGGGGAAAGATATAAAAGAGACCTAAGGGGCATCTTTTTCACGCAGAGGGTGGTACATGTATGGAATGAGCTGCCAGAGGAAGTGGTGGAGGCTGGTACAATTACAACATTAAAGAGGCATCTGGATGGGTATATGAATAGGAAGGGTTTGGAGGGATATGGGCCGGGTGCTGGCAGGTGGGACTAGATTGGGTTGGGATAGCTGGTCGGCATGGACGGGTTGGACCGAAGGGTCTGTTTCCATGCTGTACATCTGTATGACTCCACGGCTCTCTTGGCCTGGGGTCTTCAGCATTGATGAGTAATCCCGAGCAAACGACTGCAGGTATAACTCCCATCCGTCACTTGGTGGGGAGGCATGTGGAAAGAGGTCTCAGAATGAGTTCATCCGCCAGATGAGAAAGATTTCACCCACCCCCCCCCACCCCAGGATCCCATTCCAACCTTGGCCTGTATGTGCACAGATCCCTGTCACTGAGAGGACAGGTGGAGACAGCCGTTAGATAGAACACCTTGGCTTCATTACCAAGGTCAGAGAGTACAAGAGCAGGGAGGTGATGTTGCACTTGTACAAGACATTTGTTAGACCCCAGCTGGAGTACTGTGTCCAGTGTTGTGGGCCCCACATTACTGGAGAGATGTGAATGACTTGGAGAGGGCGCAGAAGCGATTGTTAAGAATGACTCCAGGAATGAGAAACATCAGCGATGAGGATAGACTGGGGAAGCTGGGATTGTTTTCCTGGGAGAGAAGGCAGCTACAAGCAGCTTTGATCAAGATTTTCAAAACCATGAGGGGTCTGTACAGAATAGAGAGGGGGAAGCTGTTCACACTCATAAAAGGAAGATCGAGACGGCATGGACGTAAAGTGATATGCAAAGGAAACAAGGATGACATGAGGAAAAAATACTTCACTCAGCGAGTGGTTAGGGTCAGGAATGTGCTATCTGGAAATGTGATGGAGGCTATTTCAACTGAGGCATTCAAGAGGGATGGTTATTTGGATCGAAATGGTGTACAGGGATATGGGGAAAAGGCAGGAGGTTGTCACCTGATGCAGATACAATGCTCTGGAACAATTCTGTGATTCCTGCTGGACACTCTCAGTATGGAGGGAGAGCAGGAAGGGACAGAGGTACAGATCCTCCACGGTCAGTCACCATTCAGGTGACCTTCTCTGGCCTTTGGGCAGGGATACTGGAGAGGTCACAGGTCACAGGGCTGCAGAACACACACGTGGGATGTGTAAGACGGTGTTGGTGGTTGGAGCTGAAGTGGGGGATTGGGGGCAGTCACATTAGAAGTGGAGGAGTCGGAGGGATGGAGGCTGATTGACTGGGCCAGAGGTAGTGACCTCCAAAGTGCTCCAAGACTGAAATAGGGTGAGATTGGAGAATGGAAATCCTCTACCAGCACCCCGCCCCCACACCCTCTCTCTACATGTCTGACACCCCCACACCCCCTACCCCCTCCCTCTCTGTGTCTGACAGCCTCACACACCCCCACCCCCTCCCTCTCCATGTCGGACACCCCCACCCCCCCACCCCCTCCCTCTCTATGTCTGACACCCCCACACCTCCCTACCCCCTCCCTCTCCATGTCTGACATCCCCACACACCTCCCTACCCCCTCCCCCTCCATGTCTGACACCCCCACACCCCCCACCCCCATCCTTTACATGTCTGACACCCCCACACACCCCCACCCCCTCCCTCTACATGTCTGACACTCCCACACACCCCCATCCCCTCCCTCTACATGTCTGACACCCCCACACACCCACCCCCTCCCTCTACATGTCTGACACCCCCACACCACCCACCCCCTCCCTCTACATGTCTGACACCCCCACACCACCCACCCCCTCCCTCTACATGTCTGACACCCCCACACCACCCACCCCCTCCCTCTACATGTCTGACACCCCCACCCCCCCACCCCCTCCCTCTACATGTCTGACACCCCCACAACACCCCACCCCCTCCCTCTACATGTCTGACACCCCCACACCACCCACCCCCTCCCTCTACATGTCTGACACCCCCACACCACCCACCCCCTCTCTCTACATGTCTGACACCCTCACACACCCCCACCCCCTCCCTCTCCATGTCGGACACCCCCACAACACCCCACCCCCTCCCTCTACATGTCTGACACCCTCACACACCCAGCCCCTCCCTGTCCATGTCTGACACCCCTACACCACCCACCCCCTCCCTCTACATGTCTGACATCCTCAAACACCACCCACCCCCTCCCTCTACATGTCTGACACCCTCACACACCCAGCCCCTCCCTGTCCATGTCTGACACCCCCACACCTCCCTACCCCCTCCCTCTCTATGTCTGACACCCCCACACCTCCCTACCCCCTCCCTCGACATGTCTGACACCTCCACACACCCCCACCCCCTCCCTCTACATGTCTAACACCTCCACACCTCCCTACCCCCTCCCTCTACATGTCTGACACCCCCATACCCCTCCATCCCCTCCCTCTACATGTCTGACACTCCAACACCCCCACCCCCTCCCTCTACATGTCTGACACCCCCACACACCCCCACCCCCTCCCTCTACATGTCTGACACCCCCACACACCCCCATCCCCTCCCTCTACCCATCTATCACCCCCACACCCCCCCTACCCTCTCCCTCTATGTGTCTGACACCTCCACACACCCCCACCCCCTCCCTCTACCCATCTATCACCCCCACACACCCCCTACCTTCTCCCTCTATGTGTCTGACACCCCCACACACCCCCACCCCCTCCCTCTACACGTCTATCACCCTCACAACCCCTCCCTGTACATGTCTGACCACCATTCAGCCCTCATTCTTCCCTCTACATGTCTGACACTCCTCACACACACAGTCCCCTCCCTTCCCTGCACAGATGTGACCCTCCAGTTAGTAATTGCCTGAAGATTTGGGAATGTTGGAGCTAACAAGGATGTGCTTGAATGACTCAGTGGGTCATCGAAACAGGAACATCTGGGGAGGCTAACCCCGAACGTCTGCTGCTCAGTTGGATGGCGCTCCTACGGTGGCCTTCAGTTGTTGGAGCAGGAGAAGGGCAGGGTAGCTGGCTGGGCCTTTGGGGGGATTGGGATTAACACTAAAAATCACAAAAGGTTTTCATTACTGGAGGAACGAGAGAAGGAGTGAACTTCATTGAGAAATTTACTGTGGTATGTGATAGGCAGTTGGCACCTCAGAAGTTCTCAACAGTTTCTCACCTTTATCTCCACTGTCTCACTATCTTTTTAATCTTGCACCTCAATACAATGCAGGCGGAACCATCTGCCAGATCAGAATCATCACTCCTTCATTCTCGTTTACTTGTCTCACATCTATGTCACTCTCACAGACTTTCTCTCAAAGCCTTTTCTCTCAGATTCTCATGTTTACATCCTCCCTTGTGCCCTCTGTCTTACATACACACACGTTCACCCCCACTTTCATTAAATCTGATTACCTTCTATATCATTTTCCCTTTTACATGTCTTACCTCTCTCTCTCTTTCTCTCTCTCACTCAGTCTTTCATGGTCAAGATTCAGAGAAGATGACCACTCAGGTGTCCTATCTGTGTAAAAACTATCCAGCCTAACCCCACTTTCAGAAGAACAAAGAAAATTTACAGCCCAGTAACAGGCCCTTCGGCCCTCCAAGCCTGAGCCGATCCAAATCCACTGTCTAAACCTGTCGCCCAATTCCTAAGCATCTGTATCCCTCTGCTCCCCACCTACTCATACATCTGTCCAGATGCATCTTAAATGAATCTACCGTGCCTGCCTCTACCACCTCTGCTGGCAACGCGTTCCAAACACCCACCGCCCTCTGTGTGAAGTACTTACCGTGATAGCTCCCTTAAACTTTTCGCCCCTCACCTTGAACACCTGATCTCTCGTTATTGAATCCTTCACCCTGGGAAAAAGCTTGTCTCTATCCACCCTGTCTATACACTTTATGATTTTGTAAACAGGGTCCATTTATTTGGTCCACATGGTGTGTAGGTTACAGATCTTCACGATATAATCAATATTATTTGAAACGCGATGAGGATTTCTATCTCCTTCCAACCTTTCAGCCAAAGACTTCCAGCTCCCACTTCTCCTCCACTTTCCTCAAATCCTCCCATTAATTCCGATGTCTCCAAGTTTTGTTCCCTTGCCAAGGGAAATACACCCTCCTATTCACTCAATTTCCTCACACCTCCATTATATCTCTCCGTGTTACAAAGAAAGCAAATCCAGTTTATCTCTATTCCCGGCAACATTCTGGTAAATCTGCTGTGTAGTCTCTCTCGTGCAATAACATCCTTCCTGTGATGTGTGACCAGGGCTATACCTGCCGCTAGACTAGTTAAGACTAGGTAAATCTGTTGGTGACAGATAAATAAGTCGGAAGGCAAGTGCTGAATAAGTCACAAAGATTCTGCTGAGGTATATAGACACAGTGGCTCAGTGGTTAACACTGCTGCCTCATAGTGCCAGGGACCCAGGTTCGATTCTATCCTTGGGCGACTGTCTGTATGGAGTTTACACATTCTCCCTGTGTCTGCAGGTTAGGGTAGATTGGCCATACTAAATTGCCCATAGTATCCAGGGATGCCCAGGCTTGATGGATTAGACATGGAAAATGAAGGGTTATAAGGTAGGAGGCTGGGTCTGGGTGGGATGTTGTTTGGAAGATTGGTGCGGACTTGATGGGCTGAGGGAGTAAGGGGTTGTTGAGTTAGGGCTGTGAATGAGGAGGAATGTCTTCTCTCTGAGGGGAGTGGATCTGTGCAATTCTTTCCAACAGAGGGCTGTCGAGGCTGGGTCATTCAATATAGTCAAGGCGGACATAGACAGATTTTTAATCAGTGAGGAGATTAATGGTTATGGTGAAAAGGCAGGAAAGTGGAGTTGAGGATTATTAGATTAGCCATGATCTCATTGAATGATGGGCTGAATGGCCTCAATTTTGCTCCTGTCGATTAGCTTTATCGTCCCATGTGCTTACATGAGTACAGGGAACAGTTTACAAGTTGCCACTTAAGGTACCATGTTCGTTCCCAAGGTACCTAGGTACAGATCCTTGAGGACAATTCTGAGGGAAAAAAGTTCAGAACAATATAATATAATAAACAAAAAGAAATTTTAAAGAAGTGAATTTAAGACAAAGTCCACTCAGACTGTTCCACAGCCAGGCCAGACCCACCATTATGGTCTTAATACAGTTCCATCAAAACCTCCCTGTTCTTACATTCTGTCCTTCAGCTCATAGAGAAAAATGTAATTAACCCCACGTTTAGGTCCAACAGGTTTATTTAAAATCACAAGCTTTTGGAACGTAGTCCCTTTGTTAGGCCACTGTGCTCTGAAAGCTTGTGATTTCAAGTAAGCCTCTGGGAATATAAGCTGGTGTCATGGGCCTTCTCATTTTATCCAGCCCAATCCAACAACGGCACCCCAACAACACCACAAAGGAAAGAATGCCTCTGGACCACCTCACTTCCTCCTACCGTCAAACATATGTTGAAAAAGACAGAAGGTGACTCAGTAACCCCACTGCAAACAGCTCACAAAAGCTGAAGTGGTGACTGATTGGAGAGTGAGACGCACTCAGGGGATTCCTGATTACCTGCTTGCTCTGTCTTGGAAACCTGCCAGCTGCCCATTCCCTCTCTATCCTGACATGTAGCCAAGGAGTACAGCGTGTAACCCAGCAGCCTCTCAGCTCCCCCTGATGTGTAGCATTGATGCCAGCTGTCGTGAAAGTTCAGAAACCCAGGGCTCAAACTCTCTGGACAAATTTTAGATTACATTACTTTAGATTACATTACAGTGTGGAAACAGGCCCTTCGGCCCAACAAGTCCACACCGACCCGCCGAAGCGAAACCCACCCATACCCCTACATTTACCCCTTACCTAACACTACGGGCAATTTAGCATGGCCAATTCACCTGACCCTGCACATCTTTTGGACTGTGGGAGGAAACCGGAGCACCCGGAGGAAACCCACGCAGACACGGGGAGAACGTGCAAACTCCACACAGTCAGTCGCCTGAGGCGGGAATTGAACCCGAGTCTCAGGCGCTGTGAGGCAGCAGTGCTAACCACTGTGCCACCGTGCCGCCCATCCCAAATATTCTCCTGCATGTGATTGTCCAAAACACAAAGGTCTGAACATGGAACAGGGAAGTGCCTCTGGTGGGTCGTAGCTAAACATTACAGAAGTAAATTTAAGAATTGTCCCTTCAGTACGGGCAGCACGGTGGCTCAGTGGTTAGCACTGTTGCCTCACAGCGCCAGGGTCCCAGGTTCGATTCCAGCCTCGGGTGACTGACTGTGTGGAGTTTGCACATTCTCCCAGTGTCTGCGTGGGTTTCCTCCGGGTGCTCCGGTTTCCTCCCACAGTCCAAAGATGTGCAGGTCAGGTGGATTGGCCATGCTAAATTGCCCATAGTGTTAGGTGGATTAGTTAGAGGGGAATGGGTCTGGGTGGGTTACCCTTCGGAGGGTCGGTGTGGATTGGTTGGGCCGAAGGGCCTGTTTCCACACTGCAGGGAATCTAATCTAACCAGCTCAATATCTTCCTTTCACTCTGTAACGTTCTCTGTCACCGACTTGCTCAGTTACTCCTTCTCACTCTCTCTTCTCACTCTCAGTCTTCCTTTATCATTGAAGCTGTCGCACTCGCTTTTATACATGCTCTCGTTCTCTCTATCTCCCACTCTCACAAACTATCTTACTCATTGATCTCCTCCTCTATCACCTTCTCAGTCTCTCCTGCTCAAGGAAACCTAAGTGAAATATGCATAATTCAGGACACAAGGTG
This sequence comes from Chiloscyllium plagiosum, assembly GCF_037043375.1. Lineage (NCBI taxonomy): Eukaryota > Metazoa > Chordata > Chondrichthyes > Orectolobiformes > Hemiscylliidae > Chiloscyllium > Chiloscyllium plagiosum. The sequence goes on from NW_028270146.1 coordinate 8,585,915, forward strand.
GAGAACCATTCTGTCCCTCCTGATGCTGCCTGCCTTGCTGTGTTCCCCCAGCCTCCTGCCTGTCCCTCCTGATGCTGCCTGGCTTGCTGTGTTCCCCCAGACTCCGGCCTGTCCCTCCTGTTGCTGCCTGCCTTGCTGTGTTCCCCCAGCCCCCTGCCTGTCCCTCCTGATGCTGCCTGGCTTGCTGTGTTCCCCCAGACTCCGGCCTGTCCCTCCTGTTGCTGCCTGCCTTGCTGTGTTCCCCCAGCCCCCTGCCTGTCCCTCCTGATGCTGCCTGCCTTGCTGTGTTCCCCCAGCCCCCTGCCTGTCCCTCCTGATGCTGCCTGGCTTGCTGTGTTCCCCCAGTCTCCTGCCTGTCCCTCCTGATGCTGCCTGGCTTGCTGTGTTCCCCCAGCCCCCTGCCTGTCCCTCCTGATGCTGCCTGGCTTGCTGTGTTCCCCCAGCCTCCTGCCTGTCCCTCCTGTTGCTGCCTGGCTTGCTGTGCTCCCCCAGCCTCCTGCCTGTCCCTCCTGATGCTGCCTGGCTTGCTGTGTTCCCCCAGCCTCCTGCCTGTCCCTCCTGTTGCTGCCTGGCTTGCTGTGCTCCCCCAGCCTCCTGCCTGTCCCTCCTGATGCTGCCTGCCTTGCTGTGTTCCCCCAGCCTCCTGCCTGTCCCTCCTGATGCTGCCTGCCTTGCTGTGTTCCCCCAGCCTCCTGCCTGTCCCTCCTGATGCTGCCTGGCTTGCTGTGTTCCCCCAGTCTCCTGCCTGTCCCTCCTGATGCTGCCTGGCTTGCTGTGTTCCCCCAGCCCCCTGCCTGTCCCTCCTGATGCTGCCTGGCTTGCTGTGTTCCCCCAGCCTCCTGCCTGTCCCTCCTGATGCTGCCTGCCTTGCTGTGCTCCCCCAGCCTCCTGCCTGTCCCTCCTGATGCTGCCTGCCTTGCTGTGTTCCCCCAGCCTCCTGCCTGTCCCTCCTGATGCTGCCTGGCTTGCTGTGTTCCCCCAGTCTCCTGCCTGTCCCTCCTGATGCTGCCTGGCTTGCTGTGTTCCCCCAGCCCCCTGCCTGTCCCTCCTGATGCTGCCTGGCTTGCTGTGTTCTCCCAGCCTCCTGCCTGTCTACCTTGGATTCCAGCATCTGCGTTTTTTTTGTCTCGAATTCAGGATCCAGGTAGGGAAATGGGTGATGGAGGTGAAGAGGAGAGCAAGATATGTCTGAATAGTCAACACAATTACAACCACCTTCCTGTCAGAGCAAACTATTGCAGATGTTGGGATCTGTAACTGAAAACCAAAAATGCTGGAGGTCACAGCAGGTCAGGCAGTATCATGGAAAGAGAGCATGTGGCTCTTCCTCAGAGAGGACGTGGAGTGGGGAGGGGGCTGCATTTATGCAATAATGGTGGGGGTGGAGTGCTGGGGGGGAGCGGCTGCTGATTGTGCAGATTAAGTGATTGGAATGTGAGAACAGCAGAACATTGGTGTGTCTAACTCCGAGACTGGAATGTATAGATAGTCCCACTGGAGTGGGGGGTGGGGACAGAGGACATGGTTACAGAGAATGTAACAAATAAAGCTAAAAGAAATGGAAGTAATGGGAGTGCCTTCACAATCTGAAGGTGCTGAACTCAGTATTAAGTCCAGAAGGTTGTACAGTGCCCAGTCTGAAGATGAGACGTTGTTTGTCCAGTTTACACTGTGATTTGTTGGAGCATATTCCTATGTATCAGGGAGTTTGCCCCAACTCTCATTGATTCCAGTTTTGCCAGGGCTCCTTGATGCCGCACTCAGTCGAATCCAGCCTTGATGTCAAGGGCTGTCCCTCTCCCCTCCCCTCTGGAATCCAGCTCTTTCGTCCATGTTTGAACCAAGGCTGGAATGAGGTCAGGAGCTGAGTGACCCTGGCAGAACCCAGATTGAACAGGTTATTGCTGAGCAGGTGCTGTTTGATAGCACTGTTGGTGACCCCTTCCATCACTTTCCTGATGATTTGTAACCTCATGAGGGACATAGAACATGGAACATAGAACAATACAGCACAGAACAGGCCCTTCGGCCCATGATGTTGTGCCAAACATTTGTCCTAGCTTAAGCACCTATCCATGTACCTATCCAATTGCCGCTTAAAGGTCACCAATGATTCTGACTCTGCCACTCCCACAGGCAGCGCATTCCATGCCCCTACCACTCTCTGGGTAAAGAACCTACCCCTGACATCCCCCCTATACCTTCCACCCTTCACCTTAAATTTATGTCCCCTTGTAACACTCTGTTGTACCCGGGGAAAAAGTTTCTGACTGTCTACTCTATCTATTCCCCTGATCATCTTATAAACCTCTATCAAGTCACCCCTCATCCTTCTCCGTTCCAATGAGAAAAGGCCTAGCACTCTCAACCTATCCTCGTACGACCTATTCTCCATTCCAGGCAACATCCTGGTAAATCTCCTCTGCACCCTCTCCAAAGCTTCCACATCTTTCCTAAAGTGAGGCGACCAGAACTGCACACAGTACTCCAAATGTGGCCTTACCAAGGTCCTATACAGCTGCAACATCACCTCACGACTCTTGAATTCAATCCCTCTGCTAATGAACGCTAAAATTGATAGGATAAATAGACAAAGTCTTTTCCCTGGGGTGGGGGAGTCCAGAACTAGAGGGCATAGGTTTAGGGTGAGAGGGGAAAGATATAAAAAGACCTAAGGGGCAACGTTTTCACACAGAGGGTGGTACATGTATGGAATGAGCTGCCAGAGGAAGTGGTGGAGGCTGGTACAATTACAACATTAAAGAGGCATCTGGATGGGTATATGAATAGGAAGGGTTTGGAGGGATATGGGCCGGGTGCTGGCAGGTGGGACTAGATTGGGTTGGGATATCTGGTCGGCATGGACAGGTTGGACCGAAGGGTCTGTTTCCATGCTGTACATCTCTATGACTCTATGAAAAGAGCTGCACCCTATCCAGTCTCTGTCTATGGCTGAATCACTCCATGCCAGGGCAAACTCCCGGGTGAATCTCACCTTACCTGTAGTGTGGTGAGCAAAACTGCACCTCTCACAACAAATAATGCTAAGTCATTTTTAAAACATTGCAACCACACGTGCACCTTACATTTGATTTATTGAATGAAAGCAAATTACAAGGTTTTCTTGAGTGAAAGAATGAGGAATATTATCCCTTATAACTGTATAAAAGTAATAAAAATATGACACAAAATGCATGGACATAAACACAGGCAATAAGCTTCAAAAGAAGGGAAGGGAACGTGTCCAACATTTAGAGTCAGTCCTGGAGTGCTGACTATTGTTGTTTCAATGACTTGGCAGTAGCAAAGTTTAAAGGGATCCTTGAATTCTCAGGAAATTTTTATTTTTTTCTGCTTAATTTTTCACCAGAGCATTGACTTAAAGGTACAGAGAGAGACACAGAGACACACACACATACACACACAGATAGACATATGGAGACAGAGAGACAGACACACAGAAAGACAGACACAGAGAGACAGAGACACACACGCACACATACATTCACACACACACAGATATACATACAGAGATAGAGAGAGAAACAGAGACAGACAGACAGACACACACAAACACACACAGATAGCGAGATAGACACACAGAGAGAAAGAGAGAGACAGAGACAGACAGACACACACACACAAACACACACAGATAGAGAGATAGACATACAGAGAGAAAGAGAGAGACAAGGAGACAGAGACAGACACACATACAGAGACAGAGAGAGAAAGACACACACACAGAGATATAAAAAGAGACATACAGAGATAGAGAGAGAGAGACACGGAGACAGAGAGAGACACAAACACAGACAGAGAGATGCACAGAGAGAGAGGGAGATCGATAGAGAGACATAGAGACAGAGAGAGACACGCACACACATACTGAGACACAGAGACAGAGTGACACACAGAGACAGAGAGAGAGAGAGAATGACAGAGAGACACAGAGATAGAAAGAGATATGCACACGCAGAGACATAGAGAGACACAGAGACAAAGAGAGAGAGAGAATGACAGAGAGATATAGAAAGAAACACAGAGAGAAAAAGTTGCCCCTCAGGTCCCTTTTAACTCTTTCCCCTCTCACCTTAACCCTATGCCCTCTAGTTTTGGACTCCCCTACCCTGGGAAAAAGACCTTGGCTATTTACCCTATTCATGCCCCTAATGATTTTATAAACCTCTATAAGGTCACCACCCCCCCCCCCCCGCCTCAGCCGCCGACACTCCAGGGGAAACAGCCCTAGTCTATTCAGCCTCAAATCCTCCAACCCTGGCAACATCCTTGTAAATCTTTTCTAAACCCTTTCAAGTTTCACCAGAGCCTGACAAGAGCAACTTGCATCAATGCAGAGTCTGTAACATAGTGAAACATCCCAGGGAGACTCACAGAGGGGATTATCAACCTCACAAAAACAAAATACTGCCAATGCTGGAAATCTGAAATAAAAACAAGTGCTGGAGAAGCTCAGCAAATAGCAGTGACAGGGGGGAGAGAGATAGTGACAGGGAGATAGAGAGAGAGAGAAAACAGAGGCATTAATTGACTGGGCTAAGGGTGATCGGAGATCCTGGATGGGATAAGGGTGATCGGAGATCCTGATTGGGCTAAGGGTGATCGGAGATCCTGACTGAGATAAGGGTGATCAGAGATCCTGACTGGGCTAAGGGTGATCGGAGATCCTGACTGGGCTAAGGGTGATCGGAGATCCTGACTGAGATAAGGGTGATCAGAGATCCTGACTGGGATAAGGGTGATCAGAGATCCTGACTGGGATAAGGGTGATCGGAGATCCTGACTGGGCTAAGGGTGATCGGAGATCCTGATTGGGCTAAGGGTGATCGGAGATCCTGACTGGGCTAAGGGTGATCGGAGATCCTGACTGGGATAAGGGTGATCGGAGATCCTGACTGGGATAAAGGTGATCAGAGATCCTGACTGGGATAAGGGTGATCGGAGATCCTGATTGGGATAAGGGTGATCAGAGGTCCTGACTGGGATACGAGTGATCGGAGATCCTGACTGGGCTAAGGGTGATCGGAGATCCTGATTGGGCTAAGGGTGATCGGAGATCCTGACTGGGATAAGGGTGATCGGAGATCCTGATTGGGCTAAGGGTGATCGCAGATCCTGACTGGGCTAAGGGTGATCGGAGATCCTGATAGGGCTAAGGGTGATCAGAGATCCTGACTGGGCTAAGGGTGATCGGAGATCCTGATTGGGCTAAGGGTGATCAGAGATCCTGACTGGGCTAAGGGTGATAAGAGCTCCTGACTGGGCTAAGGGTGATCAGAGATCCTGATTGGGCTAAGGGTGATCAGAGATCCTGACTGGGATAAGGGTGATCGGAGATCCTGACTGGGCTAAGGGTGATCGGAGATCCTGACTGGGATAAGGGTGATCAGAGATCCTGACTGGGCTAAGGGTGATCGGAGATCCTGACTGGGCTAAGGGTGATCGGAGATCCTGACTGGGATAAGGGTGATCAGAGATCCTGACTGGGCTAAGGGTGATCGGAGATCCTGATTGGGCTAAGGGTGATCAGAGATCCTGACTGGGCTAAGGGTGATAAGAGCTCCTGACTGGGCTAAGGGTGATCAGAGATCCTGATTGGGCTAAGGGTGATCAGAGATCCTGACTGGGATAAGGGTGATCGGAGATCCTGACTGGGATAAGGGTGATCGCAGATCCTGACTGGGATACGGGTGATCAGAGATCCTGACTGGGATAAGGGTGATCGGAGATCCTGACTGGGATAAGGGTGATCAGAGATCCTGACTGGGCTAAGGGTGATCAGAGATCCTGACTGGGATAAGGGTGATCGGAGATCCTGACTGGGATAAGGGTGATCAGAGATCCTGACTGGGATAAGGGTGATCGGAGATCCTGACTGGGATAAGGGTGATCAGAGATCCTGACTGGGATAAGGGTGATCGGAGATCCTGACTGGGATAAGGGTGATCAGAGATCCTGACTGGGCTAAGGGTGATCGGAGATCCTGACTGGGATAAGGGTGATCAGAGATCCTGACTGGGATAAGGGTGATCAGAGATCCTGACTGGGCTAAGGGTGATCGGAGATCCTGACTGGGATAAGGGTGATCGCAGATCCTGACTGGGATACGGGTGATCAGAGATCCTGACTGGGATAAGGGTGATCAGAGATCCTGACTGGGATAAGGCTGATCAGAGATCCTGACTGGGATACGGGTGATCGGAGATCCTGACTGGGATAAGGGTGATCAGAGATCCTGACTGGGATAAGGGTGATCGGAGATCCTGACTGGGCTATGGGTGATCAGATGTCCTGACTGGGATAAGGGTGATCGGAGATCCTGACTGGGCTAAGGGTGATCAGAGATCCTGACTGGGATAAGGGTGATCAGAGATCCTGACTGGGATAAGGGTGATCGGAGATCCTGACTGGGATAAGGGTGATCAGAGATCCTGACTGGGATAAGGGTGATCGGAGATCCTGATAGGGCTAAGGGTGATCAGAGATCCTGACTGGGATAAGGGTGATCAGAGATCCTGACTGGAATAAGGGTGATCGGAGATCCTGACTGGGCTAAGGGTGATCAGAGATCCTGACTGGGATAAGGGTGATCGGAGATCCTGACTGGGATACGGGTGATCGGAGATCCTGACTGGGCTAAGGGTGATCGGAGATCCTGACTGGGATAAGGGTGATCAGAGCTCCTGACTGGGCTAAGGGTGATCAGAGATCCTGACTGGAATAAGGGTGATCGGAGATCCTGACTGGGCTAAGGGTGATCAGAGATCCTGACTGGGATAAGGGTGATCGGAGATCCTGACTGGGATACGGGTGATCGGAGATCCTGACTGGGATAAGGGTGATCAGAGATCCTGACTGGGCTAAGGGTGATCAGAGATCCTGACTGGGATACGAGTGATCGGAGATCCTGACTGGGATAAGGCTGATCAGAGATCCTGACTGGGATACGGGTGATCGGAGATCCTGACTGGGCTACGGGTGATCAGAGATCCTGACTGGGATAAGGGTGATCGGAGATCCTGACTGGGATACGGGTGATCAGAGATCCTGACTGGGATAAGGGTGATCAGAGATCCTGACTGGGATATGGGTGATCAGAGATCCTGACTGGGATAAGGGTGATCGGAGGTCCTGACTGGGATAAGGGTGATCAGAGATCCTGACTGGAATAAGGGTGATCGGAGAGCCTGACTGGGATAAGGCTGATCAGAGATCTGGAAAGGGATAGCGACAATGTGCTCCTTCAGCCTTAGGTCTCATTAGTCACAACCTGTGTTACATCAACAAGCTTCCTGTCAGAAAATCCTCTCACTAACAACTCCTAACCACAAAGTTTTGAGGGACATTGCAAAGCAGGGAAGAGGTAGAGGAGTTTAGAGGGGGGATTTCCAGAATGTTGGGCTCAGACAGCTGGACGTGTGGCTACCATGCAGCGTTCGCATTTGGAACGATCTTGAGGTTAGAAATAGAGGAACAAAGAGATCTTGGAGCATGGTGGGACCCGAGGGGATTATTGAATTGGGGAGGGGGTGGAGCTGTGATGGAATTTGAGGATTTGTATCAGGTTTTGATTGGGCCCTGCTGCTTGTTAGGGTTTCGGTCCACACAGAGCAAGCTCCAGTATGACCACTGGGCCTAAGGGATTCTATCCTTGCACCTGAAATGGATGTTACACCGACATTCTCACCCCGGGGTTGCAGACATAATTTTGTTGATGGCTGGAAGTTGGCCCTGAGCTTGGTCTGCCTGCTGCACAACTGAGGGAGATGGTGAGGGAGTGGTTGAGGGAGACGGTGACGGAGGTGGTGAGGGATAGCGTGAGGGAAGTGGTCAGGGAAATGGCGAGTGAGATGATGAGGGAGTGGGTGAGGGAGACGGTGAGGGAGTGGGTGAGGGATATGGTGACGGAGATGGTGATGGAGATGGTGAGGGAGTGGGTGAGGGAGATGATGACGAAGTGGGTGAGGGAGTGGCCAAGGAAAATGGTGAGAGAGATGATGAAGGAGTGCATGAGGGAGAGGATGATGAAGGAGTGGGTGAGGGAGATGATGATGGGGATGGTGAGGGAGTGGGCAAGGAAGATGGTGAGGGAGTGCGTGAGGGAGATTTTGAGAGAGATGGTGAGAGAGTGGGTGAAGGAGAGGGTGAAGTCAGGAACTGACTTGTCCCCAGCTCTCTGTCAGACATGCTGTCTCCCTAAAGGTGAGGCTGTTGGAAATAATTGACAAGCAGCCTCCTGTGTGGTTAGAGGTTGTTAGTGAGAGGATTTCCTGACTGGAAGCTTGTTGATGTAACACAGGTTGTAACTAACGAGACCTAAGGCTGAAGGAGCACATCGTAGCTATCCCTATCCGAGTCTTCGATCACCCTTGTCCCAGTAGGATGTCCCTGGCCTTATCCCTGTCAGGATTTCTGACTGCACTCAGAGTTTTGTCAATTCTTCTTCCCACAAGCAGCACCAGTACGATTTCCAAATCTGTGTCCTGGATCCAAAGTCAATCTAATGAATGGACAGTTTTCCAATTCTCCAGAAATCTGCAGGAATGAAAGCATTATCTCCGTTATGACATAATTCACAGGGGACTTTTAAATAAAAAGGTTTCAATTTAGGCAGTTTGGACCACTCTGTTTGCTTATTAAATGACAATTTGGGATAGGGATCACAGGCCTTTTGACTGGACAAACCAGAGTCTGATTGGCTGGGAAGGTGGATCACCTTGGAGATGGATGTGTCAGGTGACCAATGGGGAATGTTGAGGGGGGGGGACAATTGGAGGACAGGGGGAAGAATCTCTGCGGCAGTGAGCCTGAGGCAGAGATGTTAGCCAGGGGAACAGGGTGGTGTGTGGAAGGGGCTGGCATCTGGAAGCTCAGGGTCAGTTTTGTGGGGGGCAGAGCGTGGGTGTTCTGCAAAGCGGTCACCCCCCCTCCCCAAGTCTGTCCAGGACCCTGCTGCAACATTCCAATGAACCACATAGGGCAACCTCAAGAAACAACATTTTATCTTCCATTGAGCACTCTACAGCCCCTTGGTCTCAACCATTGAATTCCACAATTTCAGAAACTGACCGCATGTTCTCTGCTATCTGACTGCCTCTCCCCATCTCCTCCCCTGCTCAGCACCTTGCCTTTTTAGATTAGATTCCCTATGGTGTGGAAACAGGCCACTCAGCCCAACAAGTCCACACCAACCCTCCGAAGAGTAACCCACCCAAATCTATTCCCCTACTTTATATTTACCCCTGACTAATGTACCTAACACTATGGGCAATTTAGCATGGCCAGTTCACCTGACCTGCACATCTTTGGATTGTGGGAGAAACCGCAGCACCCGGAGGGAATCCTCACAGACACGGGGAGAGCGTGCAAACTCCGCACAGACAGTCGCCCAAGGCGGGGATCAAACCCAGGTCCCTGGTGCTGTGAGGCAGCAGTGCTAACCACTGAGCCATCGTGCCGGTGTCCTGCTCACTGTCAGTAGGGAGAACCCGATCTCTGCTGCAATTCCCTGCTGAATTTCTCTAGCACCCACTCTCTTTCAGATTTCCAGCTGACACAGTAACTTTGCTTTCGAGGGCAGGGTAGGTGAAGCAGGGTCTTGTTCCTCACTCAGTGGGAAACGCTCTGATCTCTGAGGCTAACGTTCACATGCTCAGGACACACTTCAGAAAGCTGAGGAGGACAAATCAAGGCAGAATCTTGTGCAGCACTGAGGGAGTGCTGCACTGCCAAGGAACAGCTTTACAGAGAAGGTTCTAGAACGGGGACCTGAATGCATTTTCAGCAAACACAATCTGTCCGTCTGGCTGATGCCACATCGCCACTTGTGGGATCTTGCTGTGCGCGAAATCGGCTGCCACAGTGACTATCCCTTCAGAAAACTCTTTGGAGGGTCGGTGTGGACTTGTTGGGCCGAAGGGCCAGTTTCCACACTGTAGGGATCCTGTGATTCTGAAACCCGCTTCACCGAATGTGAAGCTCTTTCGGGGTGTCAGGACCGGTGCTACAGAAATTCAAACTTTCTCTCTGCGGAGATCACATGGGGCCAAAATTTCTGAGTTTGATGAGCATGAAAATCCAAATGAAGGGAGTTGTGGAACAGGTTGTAGAAATAGAATTCGCTGCAGGCGATGGTTAAAACCACAGCAGCTGCGATCAACACTGGATCCGAGAGATAGAGAGAGAGAGGGAGAGAGAGGGAGAGAGAGAGGTCTGTTTCCTTCAATAAGAACAGTTGCTGCTCAACAAAAAAACTCCTCCTGCCTGCCTGACAGCATTTGCAGGGACAGAGAATTACATCTAAAGTCCAATCTGCAATTTTTTTTTTAAAGTTTATCTTTTCACAGGATGTGGGTGTCACTGGCTGGGCCCAGGATTTATCGCCCGTCCCTAGTTGCCCCTTGAGAAGGTGGGAGTGAGCTGCCTTCTTGAACCGCTGCAGTCCGTGTGCTGTGGATTGACCCACAATGTCCCTTAGGGAGGGAATTCCAGGATTTTGACCCAGTGGGAGTGAAGGACGGGAACTTGCAGGGGGTGATGTTACCCGCTCTTGACCTTCTGGATGGAAGTGGTCATGGGTTTGGAAGGTGCTTGGAGGAAATGGGAGGTTCTTGGGGAAGGTTATTTTGATGGGCGGGGGTGGGGGGGGTAAGGAAATGTGGAGGAGCAGAGTGATTGAGATGGCCTGTACAGTTATCATTAAAACATTTCAACAGTTGAACAAAATCTGAAAAAAAAATGGAATTAAAAACTGGCAGAATGTCAACTATGTAACCACTATCAATCATTATAAAAAGCTGTCTGGTCCACCAATGTGATTTAGGGAAGGAAATCTTCCTCCCTTCTCCTGGTCTGGCCAACATGTGACTCCAGACCCACAGCAATGTGGTTGACTCTTAACTACCCTCTGAAATGACCAAGCAAGCCACTCAGTTCAAGGAGTTGGGTAATAAATATTGGACCAACCCGTGACACCCACATCGCCTGCATGAATATTCTTTTTAGCCCTGATGGAAATGTGTTGCTGGAAAAGCGCAGCAGGTCAGGCAGCATCTAGGGAACAGGAGAATCGACATTTCGGGCATTAGCCCTTCTTCAGGAATTCTTTTTAGCCCTGTAAAGTAATGGGATGCTGAGCTTTATCTCAGGGGATGGGAACAGCAACAGGAGGAAATTGTTCCGACCTTGTTCAGTTTAGACACTGTGTTCAGTACGGGACACTACAACTTAGGGAGGAGGGTTTAACTTCATAGTGGGTGCAGGATGGTCTCCCCTGAATGTGCTCAGAGCTGAGGGCTTGTCTATGAGGGCAGGGTCTGTGAGCACAGTTAGGGATCTCCTTCATACAAACTGAAAGGACTGCGGATGCTACAAATCAGAAACAAAAACAGAAGTTGCTGGAAAAGCTCAGCAGGACTGACAGCACCTGTGGAGAGAAATCAGAGTTAATATTTTGGGTCACCGGACCTGAAACATGGACTCTGAGTTCTCTCCACAGATGCTGTCAGACCTGCTGAGCTTTTCCAGCAGTTTCTGTTTTAGTTTAGGGTCTCCTCAAGTTCAGAAGATGCGTGAATGGTCTGATCAGGGAGTTTAACCCATCGCAAGGTCCCACAGAATGGAGAACAAGTGAAGCTGACTTAAAACTTAAGAACTGGGTGGATTACTCTTCGGAGGGTCGGTGTGGAGTGGTTGGGCCGAAGGGCCTGTTTCCACACTGTAGGGAATCTAACCTAAAAAAACTGTTGGAAATCTGAAACAGAAACAGGAATCGCTGGAGGAACTCGGCAGGTCTGGCAGCACCTGTGCAGAGAGAGAAACGGAGTTAGTGTTTCGGGTCCAGTGAAATTCTGTTTCTCTTTCTCCATAGATGTTGCCAGACCTGCTGAGTTTCTCCAACAATTCCTGTTTCTGCTTGTGAACATGTGAGACTAATTCCTCAGGTAGGTCTGCACTAGAAATACTTCAGGAAATAATCTACAGGTCCTTGCGGTGCAGTGATAGTGTCCCTTCCTCTGAGCCAGAGGGCCCTGGATTCAATTCCCACCTACTCCAGGGGAGTTTATGGGTTGATTACGGAATAGCTGGAAACTGGGAATTTCGAGTCAGTACCTGCTGGAGTGGTGTCTTTCCTACACAGAAAGGGGAGTGCGAATTGGAATATGCCCCCTCCATAATACAATCCCTTCAGGCCTGGGGGTGTTAGACTGTGAGAGCGTGTTTGTGGGGAAAGCACACAAAAAGGCTCTGGAAGCCAGGACCTTGGACAGAAAGTGCAGATCAGTCATCACCAACAAAGGTACCATGTGGAGCTCAGTGACAGAATCCCCTCCTGCCCCATGCCCCTGGGGCATTGTTACAGAATAAGGGGACCCTGTGAAACAGCTGACTTGTGAAGGAATCTCTTCTCCCAGAGGGTGTTGAATTCCCTCTCCCGGAGAGTAGCAGAGGCTAGATCAATGAAAGTATTGAAAGAGGAGGGAGATGGGTCTTTGAAATAGCAGAGAATTGAGGGCTATGCTGAGCTGGCATGGCAGGAGGAGTTGAGGCCTGAGGGAAATTGGTCACAGTCCTATAGAATGGTGGGGTAACCTGGAAGGATTGAATGGTCCATTCCTGCTCCTTGTGATTCCTGTCTAATGTTTGGTCCTGGAATATGGCACCTATTTGTTCTGAGGATGTGGGCACTGCTGGCAAGGCTGGCATTCAGAGCCCACCTCCAGTTCAGCAGGTGGTAATGGCTATTTCTTGTCCTCAATCAACCAGTGACATCCTGTATGAATTTTTGTTAAGGAGAAAGTGAGGGCTGCAGATGCTGGAGATCAGAGCTGAAAATGTGTTGCTGGAAAAGCGCAGGATTCCTGAAGAAGGGCTTATGCCCGAAATGTCGATTCTCCTGTTCCTTGGATGCTGCCTGACCTGCTGCGCTTTTCCAGCAACACACTTTCAGCTCTGAATTTTTTTTAACCCAATAAGCAGCTCATTCCATACGTGCCACCCTCTGTGTGAAAAAGTTGCCCCACAGGTGCATTTTAAATCTTTCCCCTCTCACCCTGTCTAGCTTTGGACCCCCCTACCCTAGGGAAACAGGCTATTCACGTTGTCTATGTGCCTCACGATTTTATAAACCTGTATAAGGTCACCCCTCAGCCTCTGATGGTCCAGGCTGCTGGGCTTTATCTCAGGGGATGGGAACAGCAACAGGAGGAAACTATTCTGACCTTGTTCAGTTTAGAACAGGAACAGGACAGGACACTACAACTTAGGGAGGACGGTTTAACTTCATAGTGGGTGCAGGATGGCTATAAGGGCTGGCTCTGTGAGCCATTCGGGATCTCCTTAAGTTCAGAAGATGCGTGAATTGTCTGATCAGGGAGTCTAAATCATCAAAAGCTTCCACGCACTGGAGAGCAAGTGAAACAGACACAAAACTAAGAACCGCAGACACTGGAAATCTGAAACAGAAATAGGAATTGCCAGAGAAACTCAGCAGGTCAGGTAGCACCTGTACAGAGAGAGAAACAGAGTTACTGTTTCGGATTCAATAAAACTGGCATTCAGGATTGAGAGGTTCTCAAGACCAGTCCAAAAGGACTTGGTGCTAACTGTTTCTCTCTCCACAGATGCTTGGTGTCAGTAAGCATTAACAGGCCGTTATCAGGGTATTGTTGAGGGAACTTGAGGTGTACAGATTTCCCATGTTTGACCATGAGGTCCTTTAGCACTTCCTGTAGCTTGGGCAGAGTCCTGACTCCAAAACAAGTACATTTCCCCCTCACTCTCACTTCCACATTTCCTTGCTCTGGGGTAGCTACTTGCAGGTGCGCTCACTCACTCTCATTGCTCGAGCTTAAAACCCTCGATCCCATCTGATCTTGGAAGCGAAGCAGATTCAGGCCCGGTGAGCACTGAATGGGAGACTGCCGGGGAATCTCGGGACAGTAGGATCTGAGGGCTATGGAACCGTTAGAAATTGGAACAGGAGTAGCCTGATTGGCCACTTGACCATTCAGTAGGATCATAGCTGGTCTTGTGGGTTACTGGTGGTGTCACTGCCTCTAAGCCATCGAGACGTTAGAGTCGTACAGCACAGAAACAGGCCCTTTAGCCCAACTCACCCATGCTGACCAGGTTTCTAAACTGAACCAGTTCCATTTGCCTACATTTGGCCCATATCCCTCCAAACCTTTCATATCCATGTACCTATCCAAATGTCTTTTAAATACTGTAATTGTACCAGCCTCCACCACTTCCTCTAGCAGCTCATTCCATACACGTACCACCCTCTGTGTGAAAATATTGCCCCTCAGCTGCATTTTAAATCTTTCCCCTCTCATCCTGTTTAGCTTTGGACCCCCCTACCCTAGGGAAACAGGTTATTCACCTTGTCTATGCGCCTCATGATTTTATAAACCTCTATAAGGTCACCCCTCAGCCTCTGATGGACCAGGGAAAAAAAGTCCCAGCGTATTCAGCCTCTTTATAACTCAAACCTTCTAGTCTTGGTAACATCTTTGTAAATCTCTTCTGAACTCTTTCCAAAGTTAAAAATCACACAACACCAGGTTATAGTCCAACAGGTTTAATTGGAAGCACACTAGCTTTCGGAGCACTCCGAAAGCTAGTGCTTCCAATTAAACCTGTTGGACTATAACCTGGTGTTGTGTGATTTTTAACTTTGTACACCCCAGTCCAACACCGGCATCTGCAAATCAGAAATCTTTCCAGTTTCACAACACCTTCCTACAGTCGGGAGACCAGAATTGCCTACAATGTACTGTACAGCCGCAACATGACCTCCCAACTCCTATACTCGATGCTCTGACTGTTGAAGGCAAGCATTTCAAATGCCTTCCTTCACTGTCCTGTCTACCTGCGACTCCATTTTCAAGGAACACTGTACATGTACCTGTAGGTCGCTCTGTTTGGCAACACTCCCCAGGGTCCTACCATGAACTGTATAAGTCCTGCCCTGGTTGTACCAAATTGTAGCACCTTGCATTTATTGGAATTAAACTCTATCTGCTACTCCTGGGCCCATGGGCCCAGTCAATCAAGATCCTGTTGTGACCTTCAGAACCTTCTTCACTGTCCACTATGCCACCAATTTTGATGTTATCCACAAACCTATTAAGCATGCCTCTTATATTCTCATCCAAATCAATTTCATAAAAGCCAGAAGAACAGTGTTCAAGTCCCACCTGCTCCAGAGGTGTGTAAATACATCTCTGTACAGACTGATTACAGAAGGAGGCCATTCAGCCCACTGAGTCCATGCCAGCTCTCTATTGACCATTCCAGTCAGTCCCACTCTCTTGTAATCTCTGGAGAGAGAAGTTCTGAAGAAGGGTCATTGAACTCGAAATGTTAACTCTGCTTCTCTCCCCACAGATGCTGAATTTCTCCAGCAATTCCTGTTTCTGTTTCAGATCCTGCAGCTCTTGTTTGGACGTAATAGACAACCACATTGCTGTGGGTCTGGAGTCACGCGTCACCCAGACTGAGTGAGGAAGGTTGATTTCCTTCCTGTGTTCTGTCTAATTTCTTTCCCTCCTGGGTAGAGTCCGAGATCTGTGCGCAGCAACAACTTCCGAAATTGGGAGTAAAGGCCGGGAAGGCTGCAGGGCCGAGGGATACACAGAACAGCTGCACAGCTCCAAGTGAAGGCTGTTTTCTTCCTTAAAGGATAATAGGGGAACCAGGCAGGACATTTTTGATAAAACTGACAATTGACAGTGGTTACAAGGTCATTGTTACACCAGGTTTTAGTTCCCTGTTCTTCTACTAAACTCTAACAGAGTAATAGAGATGTATAGTACAGAAACAGACCCTTCAGTCCAACTTGTCCACGCTGACTGATATCCAAGATAGATCTAGTTCCATTTGCCAGCACTTGGCCCATATCCCTCTAAACCCTTCCAATCCATGTACCCATCCAGATGCCATTTAAATGTTGTAATTGTACCAGCCTCCACCACTTCCTCTGGCAGCTTATTCCATACATGCACCTCTTTCTGTATGCAAACGTTACCTCTTAGATCCCTTTTAAATCTTCCCCCCTCTCACCTTAAACCTGTTCCCTCTAGCTTTGGACTTCCCTACCCTGGGGAAAAGACCTCGGCTATTCCCCCTATCCATGCCCCTCATGATTTTATAAACCTGCATAATGTCACCTCTGCTATGTGCAGAGACTGCTTTGGGACTTGGGGTTACTGACTCAGTGACACTACCACAAAGCTGGAGTCTGACCAAGTATATGACCGCGCCCCCACACCCCCGCACTCATCACTGACGGAGAGTTTCACAGCCGCAGCACCGCTCAATGCCACGTGAACAGTGGCCACTCAGTCACACGCCAGAGCTGTTGACAGGCGGCACCAAGATCTGTGAGTGAGCATCTGTCAGTGGTTTCTAAACTGGCATGCTGTCTAAACAGGAATCAGCTGATGCATCTCTCCTGCTGATGCCTGTCTCGTGTTCCCTGTGTGAAGGCAGGTCTGAAACACATTCAAAACATCAGGCAAATCCTGACACCTCCCTCACACGGAACTTCACATCAGCTCTGCAATCACCCTGTCAGCTGTGACTGGGCAGGAACATGGACCTCCTCAGAGGGCGGTGAGGAACTCACAACGGTGGGCATGGAGACTGGAGTCACATATGGTCCTGATCAGGTAACTACTTTCAATCTAAAGCAAAGAACTGTGGGTGATAGAACCGAGAACATAGAACATAGAACAGTACAGCACGGTACAGGCCCTTCGGCCCTCAATGTTGTACCGATATTTATCCTACTCTAAGATCTGACATCCCCCCTAAATCTTCCTTCAGTCACCTTAAAATTATGCCCCTCATGATAGCCATTTATGCCCTGGGAAAAAGCCTCTGACTATCCACTCTATCAATATCTCTCAACATCTTGAGCACCTCTATCAAGTCATCTCACCTCCCATCCTTCTTCATTCCAATGAGTGCGGGGGCGTGGGCATATACTTGGTCAGACTCCAGCTTTGTGGTAATGTGACTGAGTCAGTAACCCCAAGTCCCAAAGCGGTCTCTGCACATGGTGATGCTGGAGATCTGAAACAGAAACAGAAATTGCTGGAGAAACTCAGCAGGTCTGGCAGCATCTGTGAGGAGAGAGAAATGGAATTAATGTTTCGAGTTCAGTTGCCCTTCTCCAGAGCTGTCCTGGTTCCTGATCACAGCCCCTCCCTCTCACTCTCCCTCTCTCTCTCTCTCTCTCTGAGCTGCTGCAAGAAGGCTTGGTTGGAATTGATTTATGATACAGAGTGACACCAACACCATGGGTTCAATCCCCACACTGGCTGAGGTTACCATGAAGGAGTCTCCTTGTCAACATCCTCCCTTGCCTGAGGCACAGCCCCCCTCAGGTTAAACCACTGCCAATCATCTCTCTGCAATGAGACTGTGGTGACATTCACTTCCTCATAGATGTTTGCAACACAGAAGGAGGCCATTTGGCCCATCATTTTCATGCAACTCCACAAAAGATTTGTCTGAACTAATCCCATTTTCTACCTATTGCCTCCAAATACCTGGAATCTACGACGATGCAACTGAATATGCAAATGCTGCTGAAATGTTGTGAGAGTTTCTGACTCAACCAGCCTTTCAGGCAATGAGTTCCAGACCCCCATCTCCCTGTGGGTGAAACCATTTCCCCACAACTCACATCTGAGCCCCTCTATCACTTCATTAAATCTAGCCCCCTCCCCGGTTACTGAGTCTTCTACTTCTGGGAAAAGTATCTTCCTATTCAGCCGATAGGTGCCCCCTCACAATCTACACCTCTCTCAGGTCACCTCTCAACCTTCACTGCTCCAAGGTAGGCAATCCCAGCCTAACCAATCGTTCCTCATAGCTCAGACCCTCCAGCCAGGCAACATTCTGGTAAATCCCACTCCCTCCTGTGTAATCACATCCCACCTCTAATGCTGTGACCAGAACCACTCCAATTGTGGCCTAAGCAGTGTTTAATACAGTTCTTGCATAGTCTCTCCCCATTTTACCCCATGTCTTGGCTAATTAAGACAAGTAAATCTTGTTTTCTACCTGCCCTGCTACTTTCAGGGATCTCTGGACATTTATACCAAGGTCCCTCTTCAGTACCTTCCAAAATCTGGGGGTGATTGTTCGTGAAGTCTATATCAGTGGGGGGGGGGGCAAGAGGCTTCAGGAAAACCGGTGGTAAGTTTGACTTTGTAAGTACAAACATAAAAACAGAAAAGGTATGGAAGATTAATAAAATCCCTGCTGCAAAATCTTTGCTCAATTCTGGCAACCACACATCAGCAAGAATATCGATGTGTTGAAGCGTGGGCTGAAGAGGTTTGGCAGCGATGAAGGAGACTGGTGAGATCAGAATGGCGAGCAGAGAAGGCGAAGGGGAGATTTAGTAAACGGTTTTGAAATGATGAAGGTTTTTAATAGAGGAAACTGAAACAGGAAATGTTTCTGTTGGTGAGTGAGTAGGTTGCTTCAGTTCAGAGATTGAAAATAATTATCAAGGGAGCAGAGGGGAAGGAAGGGTTCTCCTTTTACACAGAATTGTTATCATTTGAATACATGTCAACAGCAACTTGTATTTATCGATGTAAACCATTTGAGCAATCAAATCTGCTCTGTCATTCATTATGTTTATGGCTTATCCTCTGTCTCAATGCTATGTTTATGGGTGGCATAGTGACTCAGAGGTTAGCACCAGGGTCCCAGGTTCAATTCCCGCCTCGGGTGACTGTCTGTGTGGAGTTTGCACCTTCTCCCGGTGTCTGCATGGGTCTCCTCTGGGTGCTCCGGTTTCCTCCCACAGTCCAAAGATGTACAAGTCAGGTGAATTGGCCATGCTAAATTGCCCATAGTGTTAGGTGCATTAGTCAGAGGGAAATGGGTCTGGGTGGGTTACTCTTCAGAGGGTCAGTGTGGACTTGTTGGGCTGAAGGGCCTATTTCCACACTGTAGAAAATCTAATTGAATTTCCACTTACCCTCCACATCCCTTGGTGCCTTTAAGATTTTAAATATTTATTGATAATTTTCTTGAATATATTCAATGACTTGGCCTCAACAGCCCTCTGTGGTAAAGAATTCCACAGATTCACTCCCCTCTGAGAGAAGAAATTCCTCTTCATCTCTGTCTGAAATTGGAAACCCTTTACTCCGAGGTTTCGTCTCTCTGGTCCCTGCGTAACATCTCTTACATAATAAAACATCCTATGAGCATTGTAAACCAGGACTCTATGGGAAGGGATTTGGCAAGACTTTGGATTAGAGGTGGCAGGGGTACAGTACCAGCAGGAGTGTAACAAAAGCAGGAATTGTTGGAAAAGCTCAGCAGACCTGGCAGCATCTGTGGAGAGAAATCAGAGTTAATGTTTCAGGTCCTGTGGCCCTTCCTCAAAACTGATGGTAGTGAGGAAAATATGGGTTTATATGCAGGAGATAGGGTGGAGGGGAGGGGATAGGGAGTAAATGATAGGTGGGAACAGGGTCCAAAGTGACAGAAGACAATGGACAGACAAGGGAATGGATAATGAATGGAGAGTGAATATCTTTTAATCAGGATGGTCAGTGACTAACAACGGGTTGTGTGTAATAGCAGACCATGTTGATAATAAGGCCTGGTGTGTGGGGTTTGGATAAGGACAAGGGGGTGGGGGAAGTACCTCACACCCCAGAATTGTTGAACTCAATGTCCAGTCCAGAAGGCTGCAGGGTCCCCAAGTGGAAAATGAGGTGCTGTTCTTCCAGCTTGCATTGAAAGAAGGTGGACATCTCGGAGTCTCCCTGGTCAGAGTTGGCAACATCAGAACAGGTGCCACAGAGACGGAGGAACTGGGAGAATGGAATGGAGTCTTTCCGGGATGCAGGGTGTGAGGATGTGTAGTCACGGTAACTGTGGGCGTCAGTTGGTCTTTAGTGTTTTTTTTCTCTCTTTGGGCTATCTGTCCACCTATAGTTTACTTCTTACCAGCCTAACTTCCGCATTTAAACCTGCATTTTCCCAGCTACCATCAGTTCTAAGGAAGAGTCACTTGACCCAAAACGTTAACTGATTGCTATCCATAGATGCTGCCAAATCTGCTGAGTTTTTCCAGGGATTTCTGTTCTATTTCTGATTTCAAGTGTCTGCAGTCCTTTGGGTTTTTTTTTTAACCATCAGGTGTGCATTGGTCATGGGGTGAAGGATTTAAACTGCAGATGTTGAGGGTTGATGTTGGATGATGTTATGGAGGTGGGGATCGACAGTCTCAGTGATGTTGTGGATTACTGAGCTCAGAAGTTCACCTTAGGGGCAAATATGACGTCAAGGTTGCAATTATTTTAAACTCAGATAGTTACCAAGGAGACAGATGGAGTTGGTACCTAGGGAACAGAGCTTGTCTCAGACAATGGCTTCTGTTTTTCCAACATTTAATCGAAGGAAACTTCTGTTCATTCAATACTCGATGCAGGATAATGAGGAATGCAATTTCTGAAGCAGACTCTGGGGAGACTCCTAAAATGCTATTGAAGGTAAAGTCATAGAGTCAAACTTGTAGATGGTGGACTAATTTACATGGCGATAAATGAGGCCTGCATTGTGCAATTCTCCCACTGTATTGGCAGAGGTATAGCAGTCTGTTCCTGTGCGGCATACTGGGGACTTGAACCCACAACGTTCTTAACTCAGTTCCTACAAAACCCAGTGAACACGGCTGATAGCAGTGTAAAATATCCTGGGTTTAGCCACGGAGATGGGGCAAGTGGGGAAAGGACTGCAAGTGGTTTCTGGAAAATACCCATCAGTTCCTCACAACTTGGTAGTAAATTCCAAGGCAATGCCACGCTGGTCCAGCCCCTGGCATGCCCCCTGTAATCCCATTGAACCAAAGCTGATCCCCTGGCTTGATGGTACTCTGTAGTACTCCTGCTGAGCCACTCTGGGTGGTGGACATTGTAAACCCACCATTCAGAGTATTTGTCGGGTTATGGTGGGTTGGCCATGGGAAATTGCCCTATGGTGTCCAGGAATGTGTAGGTTATGGTGGTTTGGCCATGGGAAATTGCCCTATGGTGTCCAGGACTGTGTAGGTTATGGTGGGTTTACCATGGGAAATTGCCCTATGGTGTCCAGGAATGTGTAGGTTATGGTGGGTTTGCCATGGGAAATTGCCCTATAGTGTCCAGGAATGTGTAGGTTAGGGTGGGTTTGCCAAGGGAAATCGTCCAGTAATGTCCAGGGATGTGCAGGTTAGGGTGAGTTGGCCATGGGAAACGCGGGGTTACAGGGATAGTGGGGGGTTCTGGGTCTTGGAGGGATGTTCGGCCGACAGTTGGTGCAGGACTTGATGGGTAGAATGGCCTTTTTCTGCACTGTCAGGATTCTATGATCTCTGTGCTCCTACATTTCTGGTCTCATGAGCATTTTGGTCTAATTTGTACCACTGCTGGCAGTTATGTCTTGCATTGCCTGAATTCTAAGCTGCGGAATTTCCTCCTCAAACCTTTCCAATACTTTGTCCTCCCCTGGGAAGCTCCTTAAGACCCACCTCCATCCCTGGGGTTTTGGACGGGTGCCTGAGCAATTCCGTCTGTGGCTTGATGCCCAATTGGATTTGATGATGTTTCCTTGGGATATTTGAAAGGTGCTACGTAAATGCAAGCTGAAACTGCTGTTATGTTTTGATGCGGAGGGGCCAGTGTTGGACTGGGCCGGACAAAGTCAGAAGTCACATGGTACCAGGTTATAGTCTAACAGCTTCCTGCGCTCCGAAAGCTTGTGATTTCAAATAAACCTGTTGGACTATAACCTGGTCTCGTGCGATTTCTGACGCTGTTAATTTTGGAACAGAAAAGGACTTTAGCTTGAGTTAGATATCTTTACACAGGATGCAACGTGAAGTAACCACAGTTTGCTGAAGACTGTGAAGACACTTGATCAAGTGCTTGATAGAAAATGACCCTAAAAGCTAATCACTTCATAGTTAAGTATTGACGGTGTGAGAGGCAAACTGAAGAGTAAAAAGATCCAAAGAAAGTAACAGGGTGTGTGAAAAGATTACACAAAGACTTTTCAAAGCTAACAGATCAGTTTTTAGGGATATATGACTGCAGAATGTGGCTCAGGGAATATCAAATCTATGAAAGATAAACACATGGAATATTGAAAATGTCTTTAAGAAATGGCAGGGTTATTGAGTGAGTGTTTCACGGAGGAAGAGGACTCAATCCCAATGGTATGGGAAATCTAAATATAAAACATGGGAGGAAATGATTGGAATCCTGTAAACTCCTCTTCCTCCAAAACCTATCCAACTCTCTTAAAAAAAATATTCATGGAACCAGCTTCCGCTACATTTTCAGGAAGAATGTTCCTGCTCCACAAACTCTCAGAGTGACGTTTTCTTTCTCATTTCCCCTCTGGATAACCTTGCAGTGATTTTGAATCCCTGACTTAAATACAAAAATAGGGAGATTGTGCTTTAATCAAACTGGGGCCTGGGGACCACATCTGGAATGTTGGTCTCCTTATTTCGGGAGGTATGTTAGTGCATTAGAGGCAGTTCCAAGATGGTTTACCAGACTAGCACTTGGGATGCCCTCTGAGGGAAGGCGACAGAGGTTGGGCTTGTTTCCCCTGGAGTTTAGAAGTGTCAGAGGGCGGAAACCAGAGGTCTTGAGGCGTTGTGACCGGGCGGATGTGGAAAGGATGTTTCCTCCCGTGGGAAAATCTAGGACAAAAAGACGATGTTTAAAAATCAACTGGAGACCCCTTAAGTCCTACCGAGGTGTTCTGGAGAAGGGTCACTGGACCCGAAACATTAACTCTGCTTTCTCTCCGCTGCCAGACCTGCTGAGTTTTTCCAGCAGTTTCTATTTTTGTTTCTGATTTCCAGCACCCACAGTTCTGTTTGTCCATATCCAGGTGATAATGCGGCTTCAGCTATAGAGAGTCTTGTTAAGGTGCGATCATGGGTAACTGTCTTCTGCCCTGATTACAACACTTCCAGGCAGAGACATTGATGTTGAAAGGGCACTGACATCCAGCACTGAAAGAGTTAAACTGTGAGGTGTGGTGGCACCCGAACTGAATTGTCTTGAAAACAGAAACATGAGGTGGAGCTCAAATTGAGGAACTTAATGTTATTTGCATATTCAAGGGGACTGCTGCAGAAACACGTTTTCCTGAAATGTATAAGTCCACAAAGGGCCAAGATTTTATCAGGTAAAAACAATGACTGCAGATGCTGGAAACCAGATTCTGGATCAGTGGCGCTGGAAGAGCACAGCAGTTCAGGCAGCATCCGAGGAGCAGTAAAATCGACATTTCGGGCAAAAGCCCTTCATCAGGAATAGAGGCAGAGAGCCTGAAGCGTGGAGAGATAAGGTAGAGGAGGGTGGGGTTGGGGAGAAAGTAGCATAGAGTACAATAGGTGAGTGGGGGAGGGGATGAAGGTGATAGGTCTGGGAGGAGAGGGTGGAGTGGATAGGTGGAAAAGGAGATAGGCAGGTAGGACAAGTCCGGGCAAGTCATGGGGACAGTGCTGAGCTGGAAGTTTAGAACTAGGGTGAGGTGGGGGAAGGGGAAATGAGGAAACTGTTGAAGTCCACATTGATGCCCTGGGGTTGAAGTGTTCCGAGGCGGAAGATGAGGCGTTCTTCCTCCAGGCATCTGGTGGTGAGGGAGCGGCGGTGAAGGAGGCCCAGGACCTCCATGTCCTCGGCAGAGTGGGAGGGGGAGTTGAAATGTTGGGCCATGGGGCGATGTAGTTGATTTGTGCGGGTGTCTCGGAGATGTTCCCTAAAGCGCTCTGCGAGGAGGCGCCCAGTCTCCCCAATGTAGAGGAGACCGCATCGGGAGCAACGGATACAATAAATGATATTGGTGGATGTGCAGGTAAAACTTTGATGGATGTGGAAGGCTCCTTTGCTCTTCCAGCACCACTAATCCAGGATTTTATCAGGTCAGCCACACAACACGCAGTTCAACAAACGTGGCATCAGGAAGTGCAGAAATCTGGGCTATCAATCCCAAAAGGGTTCTGACAGTGATTCTGAATGGTACTGTTCAGGATTATGATGAGGAGGTGTTGAACCTGCAAAAGGTGTGAGGCCAGTCAGGATAAACAGCATCAGGGTTGACAGCTTGTTCACAAGTTCCCAATTCTCTCCACACCCCCTTCCCCAGACCACACCCACTTCTTCCTAAATCTGCTATCAGCCCTCTCGCTCTGTCTCATCTGAATCGGAAAGTAAACTAGATCGTGGTCCACAAAGAGAAAGTTTCCATTTAAACTGACAAGCACATTGTTGACAACTTTCAACAGGTTCTGAGGAAAAGTAAATTCACCTGGGACTGTTTAATGGGGACAGTGTAGGGGAAACTTCACTCTGTAACTAACCCCATGCTGTCCCTGTCCCTGGGAGTGTTTGATGGGGGACAGTGTAGAGGGAGCTTCACTCTGTAACTAACCCCATGCTGTCCCTGTCTTGTGAGTGTGTGATGGGGACAGTGTATAGGAAGGCTTACTTCCTGTTTAACAAAAAAGGGAGATTTTCTCTCTCTCTAACCTTGTGCTGTCCCTGCCCTGTGAGTGTGTGATGGGGGACGATGTAGAGGGCACTTTACTCTGTATCTAATCCTGTGCTGTCCCTGTCCTGGGAGTGTTTGATGGGGACAGTGTAGAGGGAGCTTTACTCTGTATCTAACCCTGGGCTGTCCCTGTCCTGGGAGTGTTTGATGGGGACAGTGTAGAGAGAGCTTTACTCTGTATCTAACCCCGAGCTGTCCTTGTCCTGGGAGTGTTTGATGGGGACAGTGTAGAGGTAGCTTTACTCTGTATCTAACCCTGTGATGTCCCTGTCCTGGGAGTGCTTGATGGGGGACAGTGTAGAGGGAGCTTTACTCTGTATGTAACCCCGTGCTGTCACTGTCCTGTGGGTGTTTGATGGGGGACAGTGTAGAGGGAGCTTTACTCTGTATCTAACCCTGTGCTGTCCCTGTCCTGGGAGTGCTTGATGGGGGACAGTGTAGAGGGAGCTTTACTCTGTATCTAACCCTGTGCTGTCCCTGTCCTGGGAGTGTTTGATGGAGGACAGTGTAGAGGGAGCTTTACTCTGTATCTAACCCTGTGATGTCCCTGTCCTGGGAGTGTATGATGGGGACAGTGTAGAGGGAGCTTTACTTTATGTTTAAAACAGTAAGGGGAGATTTTCTCTCTCACTAACCTTGTGCTGTACCTGTCCTGTGAGTGTTTGGATGGGGACAGTGTTTTTAGTTTTAAAGAGTGGAGACTACTTTACTCTGTATCTAACCCTGTGCTGTCCCTGTCCTGGGAGTGTTTGATGGGGGACAGTGTAGAGGGAGCTTTACTCTGTATCTAACCCTGTGCCTGTGTCTAACCCTCTTTGTTCCTGTCCAGGGAATGTTTGATGGAAACAGTGTGAAGGGAGATATACTCTGTATTTAACCCCATGCTGTACTGGTATTGGGAGTGTCAAGGGAAATGGTACTGAGTAAATTGTTGCAATTCTGGGCTGAAAGGTGCCCAAGTCTTGATGGACTTCCTCCCTGGGCCTGAAAAGAAATGGCAAATGAGAACATTGCTGCGATATAATTTTCTAAAGCTCCCAGGTCATGGGAGGTGGAAGGTGCCATTAGATTGTGAAGTCACATGTGTGACTTTATGGCTCGATAAAGGAGGGATGCAGAAAACAGGAAACGTGCGGCGAGTTCACTGTTCGAAACCATTCTGAAAGACATGACAGCAGAGCACTTAGAAATAATTGAGATGATCAGGCAGAGTCTGCTTTTGTAATTAGATTACTTACAGTGTGGAAACTGGCCCTTCAGCCCAACAAGTCCACACTGACCCGCCACCCATCCAGACCCATTCCCCTACATTTACCCCTGCCCCTAACACTATGGGCAATTCACCTAACCTGCACATTTTTGGACTGTGGGAGGAAACCGGAGCACCCAGAGGAAACCCACGCAGACACGGGGAGAACGTGCAAACTCCACACAGTCAGTCGCCTGAGGCGGGAATTGAACCCGGGTCTCTGGCGCTGTGAGGCAGCAGTGCTAACCACTGTGCCACTGTGCCGCCCACTGTGGCGCAGTGAAAGGGAAATCATAATAGACCAATTGATTGAGGAAGGAATGTTTGTTGTGTCAAAACAGAAATCCAGAAGGCATTTAATAAGGTGCAACATCAAAACATGTTGTGGAAAAATAGATGTTCATTGTGTAGGAAAATGGCTAGCTAACAGGAGAGTCACTGTAAACGAGTCACTTTCTGCCTGGATAGACAGAACATGTAGTGTAGCAGCAGTGTGTACCATTTACAGGAAATTCATCAAAGATCCTCAGACAGTACCTTCAAAACCCACAACCACTTCCATCGAGAAGAGCAAGGGCAGCAGATACATGGGAACACCACCCCCTGCAAGTTCCTCTTCAAGTCACTCACCATCCCGACTTGGAAATATATCGCCGTTCCTTCACTGTCACTGGGTCAAAATCCTAGAATTCCCTCCCTAAGGGCATTGTGGGTCTAACTACATGACATAGACTGCAGTGGTTCAAGGAGACAGCTCACCCCCACCTTCTCAAGGGGCAACTAGGGACGGGCAATTAATGCTGGGCCCAGCCAGTGACATTCATGTCCCATGAGTGAATAAAAATGAGTGGTCTGTCGAAGGGATCAGTGCAGGGACCTTAACCTTTTACACATTAAAATGAATTGATTAAATGACTCAAATTATGCTTCACTACTTTTGCTGATGACACAAAGTTGATCAGAAAGTAGAATCTGAAGAGGACACGTGATGGCTGTAAACGGATATAGATCAGTAAAATGATTGTGCAAAGATCTGGTAAATGGGGTTTAATTAGGAAAATATGAAATTGTTCATTTTGTTGGTGTTATCCAAATGTTTTGTATTTAATATGTGCTAACAATTTAGATGATGGTAGACAATGGGATCTATTTCATGCTTGGTGTAAATAGCTAAATTTGTTTCTCAAAAACGAGTCACTGCGAGTTCACTTTGGACACTAGATTATTATCTGAAGAAGGCTTCCTTGAAATCAAGTGACTGGTGATAACCACTTGCTTTGCTATAGTCTCTCACTCAGGTGACTAGTTGGAGAGGTGCTTGTTATTGTCTGATTGAGGTGGAGGAAGGTTTGCTATTAACAAGCTGATCAGCTGATCTCTCCCATTTCTGAAAAGGAATCCCTCGACATCACATCAGGGTGAAACCTACTGGCTCTTTTGAAAGAGTGTTCACACTAGGGGGTGAGCAACAAAGGTCTTACTCAGCAGAGACATCATCGTCCCTTAGAACAATAGAGAAAACGTCCATACATTCCTGGCTTCATGTCCAAAGATGCCCAGATCCCTCTGCACCTGCGAGCTCTGTGATCTCTCAACAATTGGAATATTAAACCAACTTGTAAGGAGATCTCAGCTATCTGTAAGAATAATAGGGTGTTTATGGTAAGGGATTTTAACTTTCCAAACATAGACTGGGACTGCCATAGTGTTAAGGGTTTAGATGGAGAGGAATTTGTTAAGCGTGTACAAGACAATTTTCTGACTCAGGATGTGGATGTACCGACTAGAGAAGGTGCAAACCTTGACCTACTCTTGAAAAATAAGGCAGGGCAGGTGACTGAGGTGTCAGTGGGGGAGCACTTTGGGGCCAGCGACCATAACTCTATTAGATTTAAAATAGTGATGGAGAAGGATAGACCAGATCTAAAAGTTGAAGTTCAAAATTGGAGATAGGCCAATTTTTATGGTATTAAGCAAGAACTTTCAAAAGCTGATTGGGGGCAGATGTTCACAGGTAAAGGGACGGCTGGAAAATGGGAAGCCTTCAGAAATGAGATAACGAGAATCCAGAGAAAGTCTGTCAGGGTGAAAGGGAAGGCTAGTAGGTATAGGGAATGCTGGATGACTAAAGAAATTGAGGGTTTGGTTAAGAAAAAGAAGGAAGCATATGTCAGGTACAGACAGGATAGATCGAGTGAATTCTTAGAAGAGTATAAAGGAAGTAGGAGTATACTTAAGAGAGAAATCAGGAGGGAAAAACGGGGACATGAGATAGAGTTGGCAAATAGAATTAAGAGAATCCAAAAGGTTTTTACAAATATATTAAGGACAAAAGGGTAACTAGGGAGAGAATAGGGCCCCACAAAGATCAGCAAGGCGGCCTTTGTGTGGAACCACAGAAAATGGGGGAGATACTAAATGAGTATTTGCATCAGTATTTACTGTGGAAAAGGATATGGAAGATATAGACCGTAGGGAAATAGATGGTGACATCGAGCAAAATGTCCAGATTACAGAGGAGGAAGTGCTGGATGTCTTGAAATGCATAAAGGTGGATAAATCCCCAGGACCTGATCAGGTGTACCTGAGAACTCTGTGGGAAGCTAGAGTATGGTTACTGGGCCTCTTGCTGAGATATTTGTATCATCGATAGTCACAGGTGAGGTGCCGGAAGACTGGAGGTTGGCAAATGTGGTGCCACTGTTTAAGAAGGGCGGTAAAGACAAGCCAGGGAACTATAGACCGGTGAGCCTGACCTCGGGTGGTGGGCAAGTTGTTGGAGGGAATCCTGAGGGACAGGATGTACATGTATTTGGAAAGGCAAGGACTGATTCGGGATAGTCAACATGGCTTTGTGCATGGGAAATTATGTCTCACAAACTTAATTGAGTTTTTTGAAGAAATAACAAAGAGGATTGATGAGGACAGAGCAGTAGATATGATCTATATGGACTTCAGTAAGACGTTCGACAAGATTCCCCATGGGAGACTGATTAGCAAGGTTAGATCGCATGGAATAAAGGGAGAACTAACCATTTGGATACAGAACTGGCTCAAAGTCAGAAGACAGAGGGTGGTGGTGGAGGGTTGTTTTTCAGACTGGAGACCTGTGACCAGTGGAGTGCCACAAGGATCGGTGCTGGATCCGCTATTTTTTGTCATTTACATAAATGATTTGGTTGCGAGCATAAGAGGTACAGTTAGTAATTTGCAGATAACACCAAAATTGGAGGTGTCGTGGACAGCGATGAGGGTTACCTCAGGTTACAACAGAATCTTGATCAGATGGGCCAATGGGCCGAGATCTTGTGAGCTTGTGGTGCAATGGTAGCGCGTCTGACTCCAGATCAGCAGGTTGCGTGTTTAACTCACGTCAGGCTCACTGCAGTCAACTTCTAAGGGTGGCACGGTGGTACAGTGGTTAGCACTACTGCCTCACAGCGCCAGAGACCCGGGTTCAATTCCCACCTCAGGCAATTGTCTGTGTGGAGTTTGCACATTCTCCCTGTGTCTGCGTGGGTTTCCTCCCACAGTCCAAAGATGTGCAGGTTAGGTGAATTGGCCATGCTAAATTGCCCGTAGTGTTAGGTAAAAGGGGTAAATGTAGGGGTATGGGTGGGTTACGCTTCGGCGGGTCGGTGTGGACTTGTTGGGCCGAAGGGCCTGTTTCCACACTGTAAGTAATCTAATCTAATCTAAACTGCCCATGGTGTTAGGTGAAGGGATAAATGTAGGGGAATGGGTCTGGGTGGGTTGCTTTTTGGAGGGTCGGTGTGGACTTGTTGGGCCGAAGGGCCTGTTTCCACACTGTAGGGAATCTAATCTAAAAAAAAAGAAGTGGCAGATGGAGTTTAATTCCAATAAATGCGAGGTGCTGCATTTTGGGAAAGCAAATCTTAGCAGGACTTATACACTTAATGCTAAGGTCCTAGAGTGTGTGCTGAACAAAGAGACCTTGGAGTACAGGTTCACAGTTCCTTGAAAGTGGAGTCGCAGGTCGACAGGATAGTGAAGAAGGTGTTTGATATGCTTTCCATTATTGGTCAGAGTATTGAGTACAGGAGTTGGGAGGTCATGTTGCGGCTGTACAGGATTTTAGTTAGGCCATTGTAAGTATATTGCGTGCAATTCTGGTCTCCTTCCTATTGGAAAGATGTTGTGAAACTTGAAAGGGTTCAGCAAAGATTCACAAGAATGTTGCCAGGGTTGGAGGATCTGAGCTACAGGGAGAGGCTGAACAGGCTGGGACTGTTTTCCCTGGAGGGTCGGAGGAGGGGTTATTGCCTAGCCCTACCGTTTGCTGTCTGTGGGTTTGGAAGATGAGGATCCAGTTGCAGAGGGAATCCTCTGCGGGATATCGGAGGACAGTTTAGAGTTGGTTACATTGCTGTAGATCTGGAGTTACGTGAAGATCAGATCAGGTAGGGAAAGCAGATTTCCCTCCCTAAAGAACGTTTGGTGGACCAAAGGGTTTTTAAAACGACCGAGAGTGGTTACACAGTCGCTATTGGACTGGCTTTTAATTTCCAGACTTAATGATCTCAGATTTCACCTTCTGCTCCAGTGAGATTCAAATCCATGTGCCTGCAACATTAACTTGGGGTTCTGTCCAGTCACTATCACTATGTAAAACTATCACTACGTCACCAGCTAGGAACATTAGGTGAATGATTTGCTTCATTGTAAGACCATATAACATGGTCAGAGTAGACCATTCTGTCCAGTGAGTCTGCTCTGATCCTCATTCTTCTATATTCAAATAAGTACAGGTCCAATCTTCTCAGCCTCTCCTCAATCCCTCCCTACCTGGGATCAGCCGAATATACCTTTTCTGGATACCTCTAGTGTATCTTTCCTTAGGTGACAATCCAAAATTGTTCACAGTATTCCAACTGCGGTCTGACCCGGCCTTGTACAGTTTTATCATTATATTTATATTCCATTCCCTTTGAAATAAAGACCAATATTCCATTTGCCTTCCCTATTACCCACTGAACTTGGATGATATTTATTCATTTTTGTGGGATGTGGGTGTCACTGTCTGGGCCCAGCATTAATTGCCCGTCCCTAGTTGCCCCTTGAGAAGGTGGGGGTGAGCTGCCTTCTTGAACCACTGCAGTCTATGTCATGTAGTTAGACCCACAATGCCCTTAGGGAGGGAATTCTAGGATTTTGACCCAGTGACACTGAAGGAATGGCGATATATTTCCAAGTCGGGATGGTGAGTAGCTCGAAGGGGAACTTGCAAGAGATAGTGTTCCCATGTATCTGCTGCCATCATCCTTCTAGATGGAAGGGGTTGTGGGTTTGGAAGGTGCTGTCTGAGGATTTTTGATGAATTTCTGCAGTGCATCTTGTAGATGGTCCACACTGCTGCAACTGAGTGTCGGTGGGGGAGAGAGTGGTTATTGAAGAAGGTGGATGGAGTGATTATGCTGCTTTGTCCTGGATGGTGTCCAGGGTCAAATGCATGTTAGATTACACCACAATGAATTGCCTTGGGATGTTTTACTATGTTTAAAGGACTTGTTGTTATAATGCCTGTTGCCTGTTACCCAGATCTTTCTGCACCTGTAAGCTGTCAGCCAACTTGTTTATGCCGGATCTCCTTGACCAGGGATCCTAAATTAGTCTCGTCCCGTTTGCCAGCACTTAACCCTCTAAACCCTTCCTATTCATGTACCCATCCTGACGCCTTTTAAATGTTGTTATTGTACCCAAACATTAGTCTGTGACTCACTCTTGTGTTTGAAGGCCAGACGTGAATTATGTCACTATGAAGCTCATTTCTGTGAAGGTGTGAAACTAATGATATCTATACAGTGTACCAGCAGGCGATCTCTCACCCAATCTGACTTTAATGAGTTTCTTTCTTCCTCAAATTACTCTCTTTGGGTCACAGTTGTTGACTTCTCCTCAATAACCATTTTGCTTCGATTTAGGCTTTGATTATGGTCAAGCTGATGGTAATTCTAGACAAGTCATAGGTCACAAGTTCGATCCCAATACTCGCCCACATTGTCAGCTTCCAAACCAGCCTTTAATTCCCTGGGTTGTTCTGTTGCAGTGGTAGCATCCCAAACTCTGAGCCAGGAGGCCAGGATCCAAGAAGGTGTGTAACGACATCTGTCCAATACAATATCTGTCTTAGAGTGAGGCCTGGCTTGACAGAACATAGTCTTTCTTCACAATGTGATTACCATGGTAACCAGTCAGTGAGCATATTCACATTAGGCTGTTAATTCTACTTTAACAAAAGAACACAAATTTATTACACAGTGAAGAACAATCATGAAGGTACCTCTCATCTGATGGCTGTGAGTCTTTGGAACTCCCTGCCACAGAGCGCTGTGGGGCAAAGTATTTGTGTATATTTAAGACTGAGACAGACAGATTGTTCATCTGTTGGGAAATCCAGGAAAAGGGCAGGAAATAGGACATGAGGAATTTTGGATCAGCCATGACCTTACAGAATGGCATAGCAAGCTTGAGGAGCTGAACAGCCTCCTCCTGTTCATATCTCCTATCACCCTATGGTCTTCTATTTATGACAATGTGGAAATATATTATTGCAAACAGCAAAAAGGAAGATTCAGTGCTTTAACCCAGGAAGATGGTGCCACTGTTTAAGAAGGGTGGTAAGGACAAGCCAGGGAACTATAGACCGGTGAGCCTGACCTCGGTGGTGGGCAAGTTGTTGGAGGGAATCCTGAGGGACAGGATGTACATGTATTTGGAAAGGCAAGGACTGATTAGGGATAGTCAACATGGCTTTGTGCGTGGGAAATCATGTCTCACAAACTTGATTGAGTTTTATGAAGAAGTAACAAAGAGGATTGATGAGGGCAGAGTGGTAGATGTGATCTATATGGACTTCAGTAAAGCGTTCGACAAGGTTCCCCATGGGAGACTGGTTAGCAAGGTTAGATCTCATGGAATACAGGGAGAACTAGCCATTTGGAGACTGGAGGCCTGTGACCAGTGGAGTGCCACAAGGAGTCCTCTACTTTTTGTCATTTATATAAATGATTTGGATATGAACATAAGAGGTACAGTTAGTAAGTTTGCAGATTACACCAAAATTAGAGGTGTAGCGGACAGCGAAGAAGGTTATCTCAGATTACAACAGGATCTTGATCAGATGGGCCAATGGGCTGAGAAGTGGCAGATGGAGTTAGAACATAGAACATAGAACAATATAGCACAGAACAGCCCTCAATGTTGCGCCGACCTGTGAACTATTCTCGTCCCCCTACACTATCCCAAAATCATCCATGTGCTTATCTAAGGATTGTTTAAATCTCCCTAATGTGGCTGAGTTAACTACATTAGCAGGTTCTGGATTAGTGGTGCTGGAAGAGCACAGCAGTTCAGGCAGCATCCAAGGAGCAGCGCAGGTAGGGCATTCCACACCCTTACCACTCTCTGCGTAAAGAACCTGCCTCTGACATCTGTCTTAAATCTATCACCCCTCAATTTGTAGTTAAGCCCCCTCGTACATGCTGACATCATCATCCTAGGAAAAAGACTGTCACTGTCTATCCTATCTAATCCTCTGATCATCTTGTATGTCTCAATCAATCCCCTCTTAAGCCTTCTTCTTTCCAATGAGAACTGACTCAAGTCTCTCAGCCTTTCCTCATAAGACCTTCTCTCCAGACCAGGCAACATCCTGGTAAATCTCCTCTGCACCTTTTCCAATGCTTCCATATCCTTTCTGTAACGGGGTGACCAGAAATGTACACAATATTCCAAGTGTGGCCGCACCAGTGTTTTGTATAGTTGCAGCATGATATTGTGGCTCCGGAACTCAATCCCTCTAAGAATGAAACCTAACATACCGTATGCCTTCTTAACAGCACTATCCACCTGGATAGTTTAATTCAGATAAATGCGAGGTGCTGCATTTTGGGAAAGTAAATCTTAGCAGGACTTATACACTTAATGGTAAGGTCCTAGGGAGTGTTGCTGAAGAAAGAGACCTTGGAGTGCAGGTTCATAGCTCCTTGAAAGTGGAGTTGCAGGTAGATAGAATAGTGAAGAAGGCATTTGGTATGCTTTCCTTTATTGGTTGGAGTATTGAGTACAGGAATTTGGTGGTCATGTTGTGGCTGTACAGGACATTGGTTGGGCCACTTTTGGCATATTGTGTGCAATTTGTGAAACTTGAAAGGGTTCAGAAAAGATTTACAAGGATGTTGCCAGGGTTGGAGGGTTTGAGCTACAGGGAGAGATTGAATAGGCTGGGGCTGTATCGCTGGAGCTGAGGGGTGAGGGGTGACCTTATAGAGGTTTATGAAATCATGAGGGGCATGGATAGAATAAATAGACAATTTTTTTCCCTGGGGTGGGGGAGTCCAGAACTAAAGAGCATAGATTTAGGGTCAGAGGGGAAAAATATAAAAGAGACCTAAGGGGCAACTTTTTCACACAGAAAGTGGTGGAATGAGCTGCTAGAGGAAGTGGTGGAGGCTGGTACAATTGCAACATTTAAGAGGCATTTGGATGGGTATGTGAATAGGAAGGGTTTGGAGGGATATGGGCCGGGTGCTGGCAGGTGGAACTAGATTGGGTTGGGATATCTGGTCGGCATGGAGGAGTTAGACTGAAGGGTCTGTTTCTGTGCTGTACATGACCCTATTTTAGCAAACATTCAGTCTGAGTCAGACATCTTTCCTATTTTTACTGTTTAACTTTTTAACTCATCTTTTTTTTAGAGATTGTCTGCACATTTGCTGGTTGTGATTCTCTCTTTTCCCCGCTCTTCAGCAGACGGCCAGCAGCTAACTCACTGATCTTTCTCACCAAACCCTCGGGAAGAGAACTCTGGTTTTCCAGTTACTTTGACTATTTTTGGACTGTCAAACAGCACACCTGCTAGAATTGATCTGCCGCTGGCCTCTGGTTTCTCTCTTTCCTGGCTTGCAAAAGCTCAACACAGGAAACATCTCACACATTACCACAACGGGTAACTTGAAGGGTTATGTAAAAACAGTCATACCTTCTTGGGATCCCTGGCTGTGATTCACTGGTGATATTGATGCATTTCTGATCCTTGGAAATTAAGCACGATGTCTTCACAGAATTGGAAATCCAAAAACTGCTGAGCTCTGCTTTCGAACCCAAGTTTCCATTTGGGTAACGATAAATATAAACTTTCAGCACACTTTTCAGATCTCGCTCCCATTATTTCGGACCCTACTTATCAAAAGTCCCTCCAACACCGTCCTGGCAGAGTTTTCCAAGCCCTTACGAGAAGGATAGACAGTTTGAGGGAATTGAGGAGACTGGTGTAGCTGGGGCAGTCCTTAAGGTAGAGAAATAACCAACAATTGTGTCCTGGACCTCCCGCGTCAAGATGGCACAACGACGCCTCTTCTTCCTCAGGAGTCTCAGGAAATTCCACATGTCCGTACGGCACCTCACCAACGTTTACAGATGCACCATCGACAGCATACTGTCTGGGTGCATAACAGCCTGGTACAGCAGCTGGTCTGTCCAGGACTGTAAGAAACTACAGAAGGCTGCGTGCACAGCCCAGACCATCACTGAAGCCAACCTCCCATCCATGGACTCCATCTGCACTCCTCGTTGCTGTGAAGACGTTGCCAACATCAAAGACCCCTCCCACCCCGGTAATGATTTCCTATGACCTCTCCCACCAGGCTGACGACACAGAAGCTTGAACACACACACCAACAGGTTCTAGAACAGCGTCTTCCCCGCTGTTAATGGACTGATGAATGGACCTGTCTAATTTCAATCGAATATTGATCTTGCTCCGTGCCCCTCCTGTGCAGTGTAACCTTGTATGCCCCGCTCTGATTAAGTAACCTATGCTCAGAATGTCCTTGTTTAATATGATCTGTCTGTACTGCTCGCAAGACAAAACTTTCCCCTGTGCTTAGTTAAACATTGCACAACACCAGATTATAAAGTTAAAAATCACACGACACCGGGTTATAGTCTAACAGGTTTATTTGGAAGCACTAGCTTTCGGAACGCTGCTCCTTCATCAGATGGGCTACTGAAAGCTAGTGCTCCCAATTAAACCTGTTGGACTATAACCTGGTGTTGTGTGATTTTTAACTTTGTACACCCCAGTCCAACACCGACATCTCCAAATCATCACCGTACTTAGGTACACATAACAACAACAAATCAAATCAAACCAATTGAAGGTGGGGGTGGTTCGTAATCAGGGGACCATTGGCACAAGAAGCAGAGTTTAAACAAGAAAATGTTTTTTAGGGAATGAGTTTCAATGATCTGGAAGGGCGATGGAAGCAGATTCAGCAATAGTTTTCAGATGTTAGAATGCTTGATAAAGGAGAGATTGCAGAGCTCTTGTAGAAAGTGCAACGGAGTTTATTTAATTCAAAGCTGTTACAAACAGCTGGAGCAGGTAGAATAGCTATATATCCTGCTGTTGGAATCTGGAATCATAGAATCCCTACAGGCCATTCAGCCCATCAAGTACCCAGTGGAACGCTGAAGAGCATCCCACCCACTCGTGTAACCCTGCAATTCTCATGGCCAACCCACCTAGCCAGACATTATGGGCAATTGAGTGTGTGACCAATGCACCTAACCTGCACATCTTTGGGCTTTGGGAGGAAACCAGAGCTGCCAGAGGAAACAAACACAGACACGGGGAGAATGTGCAAACTCCATGCGGTCACCTGAGGCTGGAATTGAACCCCGGTCTCTGGCACTGTGAGGCAGTAGTACTAACTATTGAGCCACGATGCCACCCTGGAGATCTGGAATTTTCAATTCCAGTTTGTAAAATGGAGTGAGGACAGAATTTGGCCACACAGTCTGAGTGTATGGGGAGTATAGTAGGGAGCTGAGTCACAGCCTTGCGGGACACAGGTGTGGAGGGTTATTGTGGAGGAGGTGTTGCTGTCTGTTCTTACTGATTGTGATCTATGGGGCAGGAAGTCGAGGATCCAGTTACAGACGGGGGGGGGGGGGGGGGGGGGGACCCGAGACCGAGGTCTCAGGGTTTAGAGACGGGTTTGTTTGGAATTATGGTGTTGATGGCAGAACTTAAACCAATACGTAGGAGCCTGACGTAGGTATCCTTGTTACCCCGATGTTCCAGGGATGGTGTAGGGCCAGGGGGATGGTGTCTGCCCTGTTACACTGGTAGACAAAGTGTGAAGGATCGAGGCAGGCTGGGAGGCTGGAGCTGATGTCAGCCATGACTCACCTCTCAAAGCATTTCATAACGATGTTAGCCAGAGCTACCGGGCGGGATGCATTGAGGCACGCCGCAGGATATTGCATTGACACTGGGATGATGGTGGTCTTCTTAAAGCAGGTCAGGACTTCTGATCGTAGTGAAGAGAGGTTAAAGACATCTGCGAATACACCCACCAGCTGGTCAGTCCTGGATCTGAGTGCATGGCTGGAGACTCCACCCACGCCAGTCGCTTTCCGCGGGTTCACTCTCCAAAAGCCGATCTGACCTTAGCAGCAGTGACTGTGGGGACAGGGACACCTGAGGCTGTCTGAATAGGTCACATTGTTTCACTGCGTTCTGTTCACAGCAAGGCTAGAATGCATTGAGCTCAGTACGGATGGTCTGTTGCCTGCGATTCTGATCGATTTTGCTTTGTAGCCTGTTGTGTCACATAAGCCTTGTCACAAATGACAGGTGACGATCTGATTGGTCTAGGACTCAAGCTTAGATTGATATTGCCTCACAGCATCTCTCATGCCTTTATGAAGGTCGAACCTGGATTTCCTGTGTAGATCAGGGTTGCCTGACTTTACGTCTCAGACCTGGACTTCAGTAGGGAGGGGATTTCCCGGTTCATTCATAGTTTCCAGTTAGGAATCATTCCACAACACCAGGTTATAATCCAACAGGTTTAATTGGAAGCACTAGCTTTCGGAGCACTGCTCCTTCATCAGGTGGCTGTGGAGTATAAGATTGTAGGACACAGAATTTATAGCAAAAGTTTACAGTGTAATGTTAATGAAGATTAGATTAGATTACGTACAGTGTGGAAACAGGCCCTTCGGCCCAACAAGTCCACACCGACCCGCCGAAGTGAAACCCACCCATACCCTTAACCTAACACTACGGGCAATTTAGCCTGGCCAATTCACCTGACCTGCACATCTTTGGACTGTGGGGGGAAACCGGAGCACCCGGAGGAAACCCACACAGACACGGGGAGAATGTACAAACTCCACACAGTCGGTCACCTGAGGCAGGAATTGAACCCGGGTCTCTGGCGCTGTGAGGCAGCAGTGCTAACCACTGTGCCACCGTGCCGCCCACATTATACATTGAAATTAGACATTGAAAAATACCTTGATTGTTTGTTAAGTCTCTAATCCGTTAGAGATTGCACACCCCAGTCCAACACCGGCATCTCCAAATCTTGGGAATCATTCCCATTAATTTCTTGGGCATGCAGTCTTCTGTACACTTACTAATGAAGTCTGGCCTGGAGCTGAGATGACTGACCCTCCAACAACCACAGCCATCTTCCTATGTGCCAGATATGACTCCAACCAGCGGAGTGTTTTCCCCCGGAATCCATTGATTCCATCTTTGCTAGGGCTCCTCGATGTCCAGGGCTATCCCTCTCCCCTCCCCTCTGGAATTCCGCTCTTTTATCCATGTTTGAGCCAAGGCTGTAATGAGGTCAGGAGCTGAGTGACCCTGGTAGAACCCAAACTGGGCGTCACTGAGCAGGTTATTGCTGAGCAGGTGCTGCTTGATAGCACTGTTGGTGACCCCTTCCATCACTTTCCTGATGATCGAGAGTAGACTGATGGGGCAGTAATTGGCCGGGTTGGATTTGTCCTGGTTTTTGTGTACAGGACACACCTGGACAATTGTCCACATTGTCGGGTAGGTGCCAGTGTTGTAACTGTACTGGAACAGCTTGGCTAGGGGAGCGGCAAGGTCTGGAGCACAGGTCTTCAGTACTATTGCTGGAATGTTGTCAGGGCCCGCAGTCTTTGCAGTATCCTGTACCTCCAGTTGTTTCTTGATATCATAGAGTTATAGAGATGTACAACATGGATCCGCTCCACCCTCCTCTCTGACCTATCACCTTCATTCCCACTCCCACTACCTGGTCAGGTCCAAGCCCTCCTACAACCCACCCTCCCATCCTGGCACCTTCCCCTGCCACCGCAGGAACTGCAAAACCTGCGCCCACACCTCCTCCCTCACCTCCATCCAAGGCCCCAAAGGAGCCTTCCACATCCATCAAAGTTTTACCTGCACATCCACCAATATCATTTATTGTATCCATTGCTCCCGATGCAGTCTCCTCTACATTGGGGAGACTGGACGCCTCGTAGCAGAGCGCTTCAGGGAACATCTCCGGGACACCCGCACCAATCAACCACACCGCCCCATGGCCCAACATTTCAACTCCCCCTCCCACTCTGCCGAGGACATGGAGGTCCTGGGCCTCCTTCACCGCCGCTCACTCACCACCCGATGTCTGGAGGAAGAACGCCTCATCTTCCACCTCAAAACACTTCAACCCCAGGGCATCAGTGTGGACTTCAACAGTTTCCTCATTTCCCCTCCCCCCACCTTACCTCAGTTCCAACCTTCCAGCTCAGCACCGTCCCCATGACCTGTCCTACCTGACAACCTCCCTTCCCACCTATCCACTCCACCCTCCTCTCTGACCTATCACCTTCATCCCCCACCCCCATTCACCTATTGTACTGTTTGCTATCTTCTCCCCACCCCCACCCATTTATCTCTCCACCCTGGAGGCTCCCTGTCTTCATTCCTGATTAAGGGCTTTTGCCCGAAACGTTGATTTTCCTGCTCCTCGGATGCTGCCTGGCCTGTTGTGCTTTTCCAGCACCACTCTGACCTAAACTCTGGTTTCCAGCATCTGCAGTCCTCACTTCTGCCTATGTACAACATGGAACAGATCCTTTGGTCCAACGCGTCCATGCCGACCCAATCTAGTCCCACCTTCCAGCACCCGGCCCATATCCCTCCAAACCCTTCCTAATCATATACCCGGAGGAGAAAGTGAGGTCTGCCGATGCTGGAGATCAGAGCTGAAAATGTGTTGCTGGAAAAGCGCAGCAGGTCAGGCAGCATCCAGGGAACAGGAGAATCGACGTATCGGGCATAAGCCCTTCTTCAGGATTCCTGTTCTCGATTCTCCTGTTCCCTGGATGCTGCCTGACCTCCTAATCATATACCCGTCTAGCTGCCTCTTAAATGTTATAATTGTACCAGCCTCCACCACTTCCTCTGGCAGCTCGTTCCACACACGCACCACCCTCTGTGTGAAAATGTTGCCCCTTGGGTCCCTTTAACATCTTTTCCCGCTCACCCTAAACCAATGCCCTCTAGTTCTGGACTCCCCCACCCCAGGGAAAAGACCTAGTCTGTTTACCCTATCCGTGCCCCTCCTGATTTTATAAACCTCTATAAGGTCACCCCTCAGCCTCCGACGCTCCAGGGAAAACAGCCCCAGCCTGTTCAGCCTCTCCCTATAGCTCAAACCCTCAACCCTGGCAACATCCTTGTAAATCTTTTCTGAACCCTTTCAAGTTTCACAAGAACCTCTTCAAGTTCCACAACATCCTTCCAATAGGAGGGAGACCAGAATTGCACACAGTATTCTGAAAATGGCCTAACCAATGTCCTGTAATTGATTGGCTGAAGACTGATATCTGGAATGCTGGGGTCCTTGGAGGAGAAACGGGACTGGGTGTGGGTTCTGGGTGTAGCAGAATGACCCATTCTCCCATCCCTTGCATTCTCACTGATCTACACACACTGGCTCAAGTCCAGCAAAACTTTAATTTTAAAATTCTCCTGCTTGTCTTCTCCAGACTGGAGGAAACTCTCATTGAGGCCTCTCGACTATCTCTGATTTCCTTCACTCTGGCACTGAGGACTGAGCTTTGTGCTGTCTGAGCAATAGACTTGCAAAGGATTTGGACCAAATGCAGGCAAGTGGCACTCAATTAGTTTGGGAAACTTGTTCAGTAAAGACGAGGTGAACTGAAAGGTCTGTTTCCACATTCTATGACCCTATGACTATAACTGTCCCTCTCAAATCCTCTTCCTGCGTGGCACGGTGCCTTAGTGGTTAGCACTGCTGCCTCACAGCGCCAGGGACCTGGGTTGGATTCCAGCCTCGGGTGACTATCTGTGTGGAGTTTGCACATTCTCCCTGTGTCTGTGTGGGTTTCCTCCGGGTGCTCCGGTTTCCTACCTCAGACCAGGTGAATTGGCCATGCTAAATTGGCCATAGTGTTAGGTACAATAGTCAGGGGTAAATGTAACATGGGGGAATGGGTCTGGGTGGGTTGCTCTTCAGAGGGTTGGTGTGGACTTGTTGAGCCGAAGGGCCTGTTTTCATTCTGTAGGGAACCTAAATATTAATATTTTAGATCGACTGGGCTCGTACTCACTGGAATTTAGAAAAATGAGGTTGTGGAGTCTCACAGAAACACATAATATCCTGATGGGACTGGACAGGCTAAGTGCGGGAAGAATGTTCCTGTTTTTGGGGAAGTGCAGAACTAGGGAGTTACAGTCTAAGAATAAAGGGTAAGCCATTCAGGACTGAGATGAGGAAGAATTTCTTCAGTCGGAGAGTTGTGAACCTGTGGAATTCTATCCCACAGGAAGCTGTGGGGCCAGTTTGTTAGATTTATTCAAGAGGGAGCTGGATGTAGCCCTTGTGGCTAAAGAGATATAGGGGTATTGAGAGTAAGCTGGAATGGGATACTGTGATTGCGTAATCAGCCCCAATTATACTGAGTGGTGGTGCAGGCTTGAGGGGCCGAATGGCCTACTCCTATGTTTCTAGATGCTCCTTAAAACTGACCTCTTTGACCATCCTCTTGGTCACCTGACCTGCTACCTCATTTTGAAATGACTCAGTAAAGCTCTCTGGAGAGAGGAGAAAGTGATGCTGGAGATTCCTGAAGAAGGGCTTATGGCAAAAACGTCGATTCTCCTATTCCCTGGATGCTGCCTGACCTGCTGCACTGTTCCAGCAACACATTTTCAGCTCCTCTCTGTAGAGAGCCTGGCAAGGTGGTGCTATGTGAAAGGTGCTACATCAATGTTTTGTTGTTGTTGTTGTTGCAGCACTGGGAGTAGTCAAGCCGGCTTTTTGAAGTGGTGTTGTCACGGC
The DNA here is from genome assembly GCF_037043375.1 of Chiloscyllium plagiosum. Lineage (NCBI taxonomy): Eukaryota > Metazoa > Chordata > Chondrichthyes > Orectolobiformes > Hemiscylliidae > Chiloscyllium > Chiloscyllium plagiosum. Next base: position 8,627,939 of record NW_028270146.1, read on the forward strand.
TCAGTTGCGTTTGAGGTGGTTGCTAGATTCACCAATGAGAACCTGGCAAACGGTTAAAACAAACACTTCCTACGAAGTCCTTGGGGAAGGAAACTGTCCTTAACCAGGCAGCCTGTTTCCCTTCCTCCCCAAACAAAGGCAGCTTCAGACTCAGCCTTCAGGCAGTGAGATTGCAATGGGAACAATTCGCCTTGCTGCAGAGAATCTTAGCGAGGAGGTCAGTGTGGATGGTGTATGCCTCTCACACTCTGCATGTTTCCGAATGTTTCCAGTGAGAGCTCCTGTTCTCCAAGTGTATTGCTGTTTTCCAACACGTGGAGGTTTGATACTCGTTTCTATCACAGCCGTGTGCTATTGAACATGCACCTGGCTGGGTGCTGTCAGTCGCACCCTATGCACGGACACACAGCTTTGCAGAGATAAAACTAAAGAATGGCAGATGCTGGGAATCCAAGATAAAACCAGAAACTGCTGGAGAAACTCAAAAAGGTTCGGAGAATCTGTGGAGGGAGAAATAGTAACCGCTTTGAGTCCAGTGATCCTTCTTTGTGTCTGTTTTGTTTCTCCAGAATTTTCGTTGCTTGCTTTAGATTTTGAACACATGCAATGTTTTACTTTAATTGCAGCGTCAATAGAGCTGTACTCTGTATCTAACCCTGTGCTGCCCCTGTCCTGGGAGTGTTTGATGGGGGACAGTGTAGAGGGAGCTTTACTATGTATCTAACCCTGTGCTGCCCCTGTCCTGGGAGTGTTTGATGGGGACAGTGTAGAGGGGGCTTTACTCTGTATCTAACCCCGTGCTGTCCCTGTCCTGGGAGTGTTTGATGGGGACAGTGTAGAGGGAGCTTTACTCTGTATCTAACTCTGTGCTGTCCCTGTCCAGGGAGTGTTTGATGGGGACAGTGTAGAGGGAGCTTTACTCTGTATCTAACCCCATGCTGTCCCTGTCCTAGGAGTGTTTGATGGGGACAGTGTAGAGGGAGCTTTACTCTGTATCTAACCCCCGTGATGACCCTGTCCTGGGAGTGTTTGATAGGGACAGTGTAAAGGGAGCTGTATTCTGTATCTAACCCCGTGCTGCCCCTGTCCTGGGAGTATTTGATGGGGACAGGGTAGAGGGAGCTTTAATCTGTATCTGACCCCGTGCTGCCCCTGTCCTGGGAGTATTTGATGGGGACAGTGTAGAGGAAGCTGTATTCTGTATCTAAGCCTGTGCTGTCCCTGTCCTGGGAGTGTTTGATGGGGACAGTGTAGAGGGAGCTGTATTCTGTATCTAACCCCGTGCTGTCCCTGTCCTGTGAGTGTTTGATGGGGACAGTGTAGAGGGAGCTTTACTCTGTATCTAACCCCATGCTGTCCCTGTCCTAGGAGTGTTTGATGGGGACAGTGTAGAGGGAGCTTTACTCTGTATCTAACCCCCGTGATGACCCTGTCCTGGGAGTGTTTGATAGGGACAGTGTAAAGGGAGCTGTATTCTGTATCTAACCCCGTGCTGCCCCTGTCCTGGGAGTATTTGATGGGGACAGGGTAGAGGGAGCTTTAATCTGTATCTGACCCCGTGCTGCCCCTGTCCTGGGAGTATTTGATGGGGACAGGGTAGAGGGAGCTTTAATCTGTATCTGACCCCGTGCTGTCCCTGTCCTGGGAGTGTTTGATGGGGGACAGTGTAGAGGTAGCTGTACTCTGTATCTAACACCGTGCTGTCCCTGTCCTGGGATTGTTTGATGGGGGACAATGTAGAGAGAGCTGTACTCTGTACCTAACCCTGTGCTGTGCCTGTCCTGGGAGTGTTTGAGAGGGGACACTGTAGAGGGAGCTTTACTCTGTATCTAACCCCGTGCTGTCCCTGTCCTGGGAGTGTTTGATGGGGGACAATGTAGAGGGAGTTGTACTGTGTACCTAACCCTTGCTGTCCCTGTCCTGGGAGTGTTTGAGGGGGGACAGTGTAGAGGGAGCTTTACTCTGTATCTAACCCCAGGCTGTCCCTGTCCTGGGAGTGTTTGATAGGGGACAGTGTCGAGGAAGCTTTACTCTGTATCCAACCCCGTGCTGCCCCTGTCCTGGGGGTGTTTGATGGGGACAGTGTAGAGGGAGCTTTACTCTGTATCTAACCCCGTGCTGTCCCTGTCCTGGGAGTGTTTGATAGGGGACAGTGTAGAGGGAGCTTTACTCTGTATCCAACCCCGTGCTGAACCTATCCTGGGGGTGTTTGATGGGGACAGTGTAGAGGGAGCTTTACTCTGTATCTAACCCCGTGCTGTTTTTGTCCTGGGGGTGTTTGATAGGGGACAGTGTAGAGGGAGCTTTACTCTGTATCCAACCCCATGCTGTCCCTGTCCTGGGAGTGTTTGATGGGGGATAGTGTAGAGGGAGCTTTACTCTGTATCCAACCCCGTGCTGTACCTGTCCTGGGAGTGTTTGATGGGGACAGTGTAGAGGGAGCTTTACTCTGTATCCAACCCCGTGCTGTCCCTGTCCTGGGAGTGTTTGATAGGGGACAGTGTAGAGGGAGCTTTACTCTGTATCTAACCCCGTGCTGTTTTTGTCCTGGGAGTGTTTGATAGGGGACAGTGTAGAGTGAGCTTTACTCTGTATCTAACCCCGTGCTGTTTTTGTCCTGGGGGTGTTTGATAGGGGACAGTGTAGAGGGAGCTTTACTCTGTATCCAACCCCATGCTGTCCCTGTCCTGGGGGTGTTTGACAGGGACAGTATCGAGGTGAGCAAACAGAAAATGTTGGAGAATCCAGATTTGTCTGATGGCACGTGTGGAGAGAAACGCAGGTGAAACATTTCTGATGGTATGCCACTCCATCAGAATGCTGGTTCTCTGAGCCTTTCTTCTTTTCAATGTCCTGAGTGTCTTCCTGTGAATAGTTTCTGCATCTTCTCATGGGTCCTTTCTGTCCAACCCTCTTCGTTTCCACTTGTCTGCAGCATCCATTCTCATTCCTGCTGTAACTCTTGCTATATCTCTGCCTCCCTCCCATCCTCTCATCTCCTGCATTTCAGAGAACATCTCTGGGATATACACACCAAACAACCCATCCGCCCTGTGGCCGACCATTTCAACTCCCCCTCCCACTCCGGCAAGGATTCACAAATCCTGGGCCTCCTCCATTGCCAAATCCTAGCTACCCGCGCCTGGAGGAAGAACGCCTCATCTTCCACCTTGGGACCCTCCAACCCCATGGCATCAATGTCAATTTCACCAGTTTCCTCATCTCCCCTCCCCCCACCTCATCCCAGATCCAACCCTCCAACTCGGCACCGCCTTCTTGAACGGTCCCAACTGTCCACCCTCCTTCCCACCTATCCACTCCACCCTCCTCTCTGACCTATCCTCATCTTCCCCAGCTGCATCTACTACCACCTTCCCAGCTACCTTCCCCCCAGCCCCACCCTTCCTATTTACCTCTCAGCCCCCTTTCCCCACCCCCAACATTCCTGATGAAGGGCTTAGGCCAGAAACGTCGACTCTCCTGCTCCTCGGTTGCTTCCTGACCTGTTGTGCTTTTCCAGCGCCATACTTTTCGACTCTTGCGTCTCTCAGTCTGTTGAAACTTACCTTTGCTGCTTAAGTATAAACAGTAAATCAGGGACAGGTTGAACCAATATGTCACTCCTGACATATTTTCACAGTCTCTCCCTCTCTCCTTCACCCGGGACCTCACCCTGTCTCTCCAGCCATCTCCTTGTTCATCTCTTGATACCTTCTGGACGTTCAAACTCTGGTTCTCTCTCTCTTGGTCTCTCTCCAACATCTCACACTTTCTCTGTCAGTCTCCCTCTTTACTGTCCCACACTTGCCATTCCATTTTGTGAGCAGACAGGCAGGGGGCTGGGAGAACACAGCAAGCCAGGCAGCATCAGGAGGGACAGGCAGGGGGCTGGGAGAACACAGCAAGGCAGGCAGCATCAGGAGGGATAGGCAGGGGGCTGGGAGAACACAGCAAGGCAGGCAGCATCAGGAGGGATAGGCAGGGGGCTGGGAGAACACAGCAAGCCAGGCAGCATCAGGAGGGACAGGCAGGGGGCTGGGAGAACACAGCAAGCCAGGCAGCATCAGGAGGGATAGGCAGGGGGCTGGAGGAACACAGCAAGGTAGGCAGCATCAGGAGGGACAGGCAGGAGGCTGGGAGAACACAGCAAGCCAGGCAGCATCAGGAGGGACAGGCAGGGGGCTGGGAGAACACAGCAAGGCAGGCAGCATCAGGAGGGACAGGCAGGAGGCTGGGGGAACACAGCAAGCCAGGCAGCATCAGGAGGGATAGGCAGGGGGCTGGGGGAACACAGCAAGGCAGGCAGCATCAGGAGGGACAGACAGGAGGCTGGAGGAACAGAGCAAGGCAGGCAGCATCAGGAGGGACAGGCAGGGGGCTGGGAGAACACAGCAAGGCAGGCAGCATCAGGAGGGACAGGCAGGGGGCTGGGGGAACACAGCAAGCCAGGCAGCATCAGGAGGGACAGGCAGGAGGCTGGGGGAACACAGCAAGCCAGGCAGCATCAGGAGGGACAGGCAGGAGGCTGGAGGTACACAGCAAGCCAGGCAGCATCAGGAGGGATAGGCAGGGGGCTGGGAGAACACAGCAAGCCAGGCAGCATCAGGAGGGACAGGCAGGGGGCTGGGAGAACACAGCAAGGCAGGCAGCATCAGGAGGGACAGGCAGGAGGCTGGGGGAACACAGCAAGGCAGGCAGCTTCAGGAGGGACAGGCAGGAGGCTGGGAGAACACAGCAAGCCAGGCAGCATCAGGAGGGACAGGCAGGGGGCTGGGAGAACACAGCAAGGCAGGCAGCATCAGGAGGGATAGGCAGGGGGCTGGGAGAACACAGCAAGCCAGGCAGCATCAGGAGGGACAGGCAGGGGGCTGGGAGAACACAGCAAGGCAGGCAGCATCAGGAGGGATAGGCAGGGGGCTGGAGGAACACAGCAAGGTAGGCAGCATCAGGAGGGACAGGCAGGAGGCTGGGAGAACACAGCAAGCCAGGCAGCATCAGGAGGGACAGGCAGGGGGCTGGGAGAACACAGCAAGGCAGGCAGCATCAGGAGGGATAGGCAGGGGGCTGGAGGAACACAGCAAGGCAGGCAGCATCAGGAGGGACAGGCAGGGGGCTGGGAGAACACAGCAAGCCAGGCAGCATCAGGAGGGACAGGCAGGGGGCTGGGAGAACACAGCAAGGCAGGCAGCATCAGGAGGGATAGGCAGGGGGCTGGAGGAACACAGCAAGGCAGGCAGCATCAGGAGGGACAGGCAGGAGGCTGGGGGAACACAGCAAGGCAGGCAGCATCAGGAGGGACAGGCAGGGGGCTGGGAGAACACAGCAAGCCAGGCAGCATCAGGAGGGACAGGCAGGGGGCTGGGAGAACACAGCAAGCCAGGCAGCATCAGGAGGTGGAGAAGTCAGCGTTTTGGGTGTAACCCTTCTTCGGGACTGGGAGGAGCTGTAGATAAAAGGGGAGATGGGCGCAGGGTAGAGAAATAGGGATAGGTAAAGACAGGTGGAGGGTATGACCTGGTCAATGGGAGGAATGAATCCAGTTGGTGGCTGGAATGAAGGGTCTGTCAGAGGAATGGAAGGGAGAGGGAGGGGCTGGAAAGGGAGGGGGAGGGGCTGGTAAGGGATGGGGAGGGAGGCTATTTGAAATTGGAGAACTCAATGTTGATTCTTCAGGGCTGTAGGCTGCCCAGGCGGAAGATGAGGTGTTGTCTTTCCAATTTACACTGTGGTTCGTTGTGACAACAGATGAGGCCAAGGATGGTCACGTCAGAAAGGGAGTGGTTGGGGGAATTGAAATGGGCAGTAACTGGGAGGTCCGGTCATCCCCTGTGGGCCCGGCTGAGATCCGCGGTGAACCGTTCCCGAAGTTTACGTTCGGTCTCCCTGATGTAGAGAAGACCACATCGGGAGCACCTGATGCAGTAAACTCGGTTGGAGGAGAGACGGGTGAACCTCTGTCTCACTTGGGAGGGCTGTTTGGGGGGGCTCTGGATAGAGGTGAGGGGAGTGGGGTACCGGCAGGATTTACATCTTTTCCGGTTGCAGGGGAAGGTACCTGGGGCTTCGGGGGAGAGTGGCACAAACCAAAGACTGTCGATGGGAACAGTCCTGGCGGAAGGCAGAGAGGGATGGGGAAGGGAAGAGGCTCTTGGTGGTGGGGTCTAGTTGGAGCTGGCAGAGGTGTTTAAGGATGATCTGTTGGATGTGGAGATGGGTGGGGTGGTAGGTGAAGACAAGGGGGACTCTGTCTTTATTGCATTGGGATGGGGAGATTTAGAGTAGGGGAATGGAGGTGGTGTGGTGGAGGTGTGTCTGGATGACATAGGGAGGAAAAACATGTTGTTCGAAATAGGCGGACATCTGGGAAGCTTGTGAGTGGAATGCCTCCTTGCCCAAGCAGATGCAGCAGAGACAGAGGAATTGGGAAAACGGGATGGAGTCCTTGCACGACATGGGGTGGGAGGAGGCATAGTCCAGGTAGTTGTGAGAGTCTGTGGGTTTGTAGTTAATCTCTGCCCAGAGACTGTCACCAAAGATGGAAATGGAGAGATCGAGAAAGGGCAGGGAGGTGTCCGAGATGGACCAAGTGAATTCGAGGGCAGGGTGGATATTGTGGGTGAAGTTGATAAACGGCTCCAGTTCAGGCTGGGTGCACGAGGCTGCATCGATGCAGCCATCGATCTAACGGTGGAGGAGTTGGGATCCAGTGCCTGTCCCGACTCCCTTCCCAGCCCCTCCCCCTCCCTTCCACTCCTCCCTGCCACCAACCGGATTCATCCCTCCCGTTGACCAACCAGGTCGTACGCTCTACCTGTCTTCACCTATCCCCACTTCACCACCCTGCCCCCGGCACCCCCTTTATCTGCAGCTCCCCCCACACCCACCCCCAGCCCTAAAGATGGGTTGCACCCAAAACACCGACTTCCCCCCCTCCTGATGCTGCCTGGCTTGCTGTGTTCCCCCAGCCTCTTGCCCATCTACCTTGGATTCCAGCACCTGGAACCTTTTTGACTCATTCCCTTTCGTGAGGGCATGAAAGGACCTTTCTTCAAAGGGGAAGTAAACTCTGTCCAAAGGTCATTCAATTGGAAAAGTTTGCAAGGGGTTTTCCGGGAGTGTTGAAGCATGTTGATGGCTGATAATGATATAAAATTTGAAAAAAAAGTATTTTTCTTTTAAATTTGAGGTTTTCTGAGATGAGTTTATTTCTTGCCACAAGGGAAAACCCAACAGAAACTGTGCTGTGGGAAACAAAGCCTGTGAAGCAATTCTGCCAGTTTGTTAGCAGACACAGGACTATGTTATGCAAATAAAACAGACACACACAAATAATTCTTCTGACACATTAGCATTAATATTCAGAGTTATTCTGTAGATGTCAGTGTGATGGTGTGCTATGTCCCTGGCACTGACGTAGAATGTTTTATATTCAAGAGACTTGGCCATACTGAACGAGCGCAGTGCTGAGGGAGTGCTGCACTGACAGGAGCAATGGTCCAGGTCAGACATTCAACTCTGTCTGCCCTTTGAGGTGGATAAAGAAGGTGCTCTCCTGAAGAGCAAGTTGTGAATATCTAAGTGACTGGACTGATATTTATCCCTGACTCAAAACCACAAAATTGGCCTATCTGGGTATCGTTGCATTGCTAATTGTGGGATCTTGCTTTGCACAAGCTGGCTTCTGTGTCTCTCACACGACCACCTTGGCGCTCCACCAAAATTATTTAGTTGGCTCTAAAGCAAACAAGGACATCCTAAGGGGGCAAAAACTTCTTCCTTTCTGTAACATAACTTATAAAGGTTTTCATTAATTTCTGCACAATGTCACACTAAAACACATCGATTCAGCTGTTTTACACATCTTTGTTCTTCCTTCATTTGCGTAATCCTGAACTAATCCCACAAGCTCTCTCCCATAGTCCTGTATCAATCCCCAAACTAATCCCACTACTCCCCACTCTCTCTCCCCATCACCCTGCATCAATCCCCACACTAGTCCCACTGCCCCGCTCTCTTCCCATAGCCCTGCATCAATCCCCAAACTAATCCCACTGCCTCGCTCTCTCCCCATAGCCCTGCATCAATCCCCAAACTAATCCCACTGCCTCGCTCTCTCCCCATAGCCCTGCATCAATTCCCAAACTAATCCCACTGCCCCGCTCTGAAGAAGGGCTTATGCCCGAAACGTCGATTCTCCTGTTCCCTGGATGCTGCCTGACCTGCTGCGCTGTTCCAGCAACACATTTTCAGCTCTCTCCCCATAGACCTGTATCAATCCCCACACTAATCCCACTGTCCCCGCGCTCTCCCCATAGTCCTGTATCAATCCCCAAACTAATCCCACTGTCCCCGCGCTCTCCCCATAGCCCTGCATCAATCCCCAAACTAATCCCACTGCCCCGCTCTCTCCCCAGAGCCCTGTATCGAACCCCAAACTAATCCCATGTCCCCACTCTCCTGATAACCCTGTATCAGTCCCCAAACTGATGAAGAGTTTTTGCCTGAAACGTCGATTTTCCTATTCCTCGGATGCTGCCTGACCTGCTATGCTTTTCCAGCACCACTCTAATCTAGACTCTGGTTTCCAGCATCTGCAGTCCTTGTTTTTACCTAAACTAATCCCACTGCCCCACTCTCTCCCCATTGCCCTGTATCAATCCCCAAACTAATCCCACTGCCTCGCTCTCTCCCCATTGCCCTGTATCAATCCACAAACTAATCCCACTTCCCCACTCTCCTGATAACCCTGTATCAATCCCCAATTAATCCCACTGTCCCATTCTCTCCTCATAGCCTTGTATCAATCCCCAAACTAATCCCACTGCTCCACTCTCTTCCCATAGCCCTGTATCAATCCCCACACTAATCCCACTGCCCCACTCTCTCCCCATAGCCCTGTATCAATCCCCACACTAATCCCACTGCCCCACTCTCTCCCCTTCTCTCCCCATAGCCCTATATCAAACCTCACACTAATACCACTGCCCCATTCTGTCTCCATAGTCATGTAGCAATTCCCTAACTAATCCCACTTCCCAGCAAGTAACTCCTGACTCCCCAAAGCCTGTCCTCCATCGACAAGGCAAAAGTCAGGAGTGTGATGGAATATTCCTCACTTACTGGATGGGGGCAGCTCCAACAACACTCAAAAAGTTTCTCACCTTCCAGAACAAAGCAGCCACCTGATTGGCACCACATCCACAAATGTACACTCCCTCCATCATCGTAGGCTTCAGTCCTGATGAAGGGCTTTTGTCCGAAACATCGATTCTCCTGCTCCTCGGATGCTGCCTGACCTGTTGTGTTTTTCCAGCACCACTCTGATATAGATGATGGTCAATAGCAGCCTCTGTCCTACCTGTAAGATGCATTGCAGAAATTTGTCAAGATTTCTTATACATCACCTTGCAAACCCATGACCACTTCCAGCTAGAAGGACAAGCAGATAGATGGGAACACCACCCCCTGCAAGTTCCCTTCCAATCATCTGACTTGGAAATATATCACCATTCCTTCAGTGTCACTGGGTCAAAATAAGAACTTCAAAACTAGGAGCAGGCATAGACAGTTCAGCTCCTGAGCCTGCTCTGTCATTTAATACGATCATGGCTGACCTCATCTCGGCCTCAACTCCACTTTCCTACCTGCTGTCCATAACTCTTCAATCCTTTACTAATTAAAAATCTATCTTCTCCTTAACTTACTCAAAGTCCCAACATCTCCAGCACTATGGGGGAGTGAACTCCACAGATTTATGACCTTTCGAGAGCAGTAATCTCTTCTCATCTCACTTTTAAGCCTGCCACCCCTGCTTCTAAAACGATCACCTGTCAATCTAGATTGTCCCACGTGAGGAAACAGCCTCTCTGCAACTACTTTGTCAGCCCTCTTTCGCATCTTATAGACCTCGATTAGATCTCCACTCATTCTTCCAAAACCTTGGAATTTCCTCCCTAAGGGCATTGTGAATAAACCTCTAGCACAGGGATGGCAGCAATTCCTGAATGTGAAGGTGTTGGACTGAGGTGCAAAAGGTCAGGAATCACACAACACCCGGTTAAGAGTCCACGGGTTTGTTTGAACACACAAGCTTTCAGAGCACCGTTCCTCTGTCAGCTGATGAAGAGGCAGCGCTCCGAAAGCTTGTGATTTCAAATAAACCTGTTAGGCTATAACCTAGTATCTTTTGAATTCTGACAGTCAATAAATGCAGGTCCATGGGTGAATGAAAACAAATCTCATTTAAAGTTGACATCTCGAGTGTCGCTGATTTAACCACCTCACTGCAGGTGCTCTGCCCTCATCCCCAGCTCGTCAGCTCTGAAATTCTCAAACTGAACCTCTCCAACTTGTGGGCGGCACGGTGGCACAGTGGTTAGCACTGCTGCCTCACAGCGCCAGAGACCCGGGTTCAATTCCCGACTCAGGCGACTGACTGTGTGGAGTTTGCACGTTCTCCCCGTGTCTGCGTGGGTTTCCTCCGGGTGCTCCGGTTTCCTCCCACAGTCCAAAAATGTGCAGGGTCAGGTGAATTGGCCATGCTAAATTGCCCGTAGTGTTAGGTTAAAGGGATAAATGTAGGGGTATGGGTGGGTTGCGCTTCGGCGGGTTGGTGTGGACTTGTTGGGCCGAAGGGCCTGTTTCCACACTGTAAGTAATCTAATCTAATCAAAAACTTTCCAGCTGTCCCACTTCCTTTAACACGCTTTTTCCAACCTATTTCCTTAACCAAGTCAATGGTCTTTAGCTTGATGTCAGGTATTGTCCAATGATGTTGGAGGCCTGTGACCAGCGGCATGCCACAAGCATTAGTGCTGGGTCCACTACTTTTTGTCATTAACATAAATGATGTGGGTGTGAACATAGGGGATATAGTTAGTAAGTTTGCAGATTACACCAAAATTGGAGGTGTAGTGGATAAGGTTACCACAGAATCTTGATCAGATGGACCAATGGGCTGAGGAGTGGCAGATGGAGTTTAGATAAGATTTCTTACAGTGTGGAAACAGGCCTTTCGGCCCAACAAGTCCACACTGACCCTCCGAAGAGCAACACACCCATTCCCTTACATTTACCCCTTTGCCTAACACTATGGGCAATTTAGCATGGCCAATTCACCTAACCTGCACTTTTTTGGACCGTGGGAGGAAACCCACGCAGACACAGGGAGAATGTGCAAACTCCACACAGTCAGTCGCCTGAGGTGGGAATTGAACCCAGGTCTCTGGCGCTGTGAGGCAGCAGTGCTAACCACTATGCCGCCCACTGCCACCGTGCCACCCATGGAGTTTAATTCAGATAAATGCGAGGTGCTGCATTTTGGAAAGGCATATCAGGGCAGGACTTATACACTTAATAGTAAGGTCCTATGGAGTGTTGCTGAACAAAGAGACCTTGGAGTGTGGGTTCATAGCTCCTTGAAAGTGGAGTCGCAGGTAGATAGGATAGTGAAGAAGGCGTTTGATATATTTTCCTTTATTGGTCAGAGTATTGAGTGCAGGAGTTGGGAGGTCATGTTGCAGCTGCACAGGACATTAATTAGGCCACTTTTGGTATACTGTGTGCAATTTTGGTTTCCTTCCTATCAGAAGGATATTGTGAAAGTTGAAATGTTTCAGAAAAGATTTACAAGGATGTTACCGGGGTTGGAGGGTTTGAGCTATAGGGAGAGGCTGAACAGGCTGGGGCTGTTTTCCCTGGAGCGTCGGAGGCTGAGGGGTGACCTTATAGAGGGGCATGGATATGGTAAGTATGCAAGAACTCCCCCTGGGGTGGGGGAGTCCAGAACTGGAGGTCACAGGTTTAAGGTGAGAGGGGAAAGATTTAAAAGGGACCTAAGGGGCAACTTTTTCACACAGAGGGTGGTGTGTGTATGGAATGAGCTGCCAGAGGAAGTGGTGGAGGCTGGTATAATTGCAACATTTAAAAGGCATCTGGATGGGTATATGAATAGGAAGGGTTTGGAGGGATATGGACCAAGTGCTGGAAAATGGGACTAGATTAATTTAGGATATCTGGTTAGTGTGGACGAGTTGGGTGTGTTTCTGAACTGTATATCTCTACGACTCATTGATCCTATGCAGTGCCTTGGGACAACTTGCTATGTTACTGGTGCTATGTAAATGCAGATTATTGTTGGTGGAACTATGCTTTGCGTGGTTTGCTGCAGTGTCAGCCCCCTCCCAGTAGCGCAGTGAGCTGTACTTGCTGGATTGATGGTGTGTCTGCAGCCTCAGAGGTACCACATTTACACTGGGGAACCTGGGCAGCCACAAAATCCGGCTTGGACCTTCAGAGATGCCAGTGTTTGAAGATGAGCAGGAGGTTGGCAGGAAGTTTTGGAATGTCCGGGGAGAAACGATTCTCTATGATGAAGGCCATCTGGAACTGCCCACCCATCCCAGAGTTCCTCCTCTGTGGCTAATGACTCTTGAGGACTGTGTGGTTATCTACATAACCACAACTACGTCATTATGTGGGGAACTTTGAGATCTTGCTCTGGCATGTGATACACAATGTCGAAGCAAAGCCTTGTCTTTTCCACTACTAATCATTATCTCCAACAGTATGAGCTGAAATGACCTTATTGAACTCAATACGGTTACTCAGGTTCTATATCGAGTACAATTTTTGGGGAGGCTATTGAACTATTGGCAAAAATTTGAGTTTGCTTTGTAGTGGGAAACTATGATAAACCAATCCCTAACACACAGTTTTGTCCCATTTCTAATGAGGGTCTGTAATTAGAAGTTGTGGGATTATGATAACAATCATTTTACCACCAAGTGGCTGAGTGTTTAATAAACCTTATCTCACAACAGAGGCAAGGCCAGCTTTATAAAAACGTGTAAGTGCATCAATATGTAAACAGGTAAACATGTAAATATAAATTAGGACAAATTCAGCCCCTCGAACCTGCTGTACCACTAAATAAGATCACAGCTGTTCCAATTACTCCACACTCCTGCCCTCGATAACCTTTCACCCTCCGTCTTATCACAAATCTATTCCTTAAAAATATTCAAAGGCTCCGATTCCGCTGCCCTTTGGGGAAGAGAGTTTCTGTGAGAAACTTTTCCCCACATCTTTGTCTTAAGAGATTGACCCCTAATTCTAGATTCTCCCACGAGAGGAAATATGCTCTGCATATCTGCCCAGTCAAAACCGTTCAGGATCTTATACGTAGCCATCAGGTTGACTGGTATGCCTCAAAACTCCAGTGGATACAAGCCCATCCTGTCTCTCCTTTCTTAATGAGACAATGTACCCATCCCAGACATCGGTCTGGAAGACCTTCCCTGAACTGCGTCCAATGTTCGACTCCTTAAAGAAGGAGATGGATATTCTCCATGCCACTCCAGATCCTTGGATAACCTGAAAGAACTGCTGCAGTTCTCACAGAGGTACCTATGCAAGATCTTTCAAATCCAGGGTCAAGGCAGATGGTCCTCTACTAAGTCAAGATCTGAAAGTTCAAAGTGTAAAACACTCAAACACTACCAGGTCATTCATGTCCTCTCAGTGTTAGTGCTCCACAAAAGCACCAGCAGGAATAAGTCCCAGGAGGACAGGGAAATTCTTTAGGGAGGTCTTCAAAACCCCCTGATGTGGTCAATAACCCCACTGACTCATGGGAGACCCAGTCTTGAGACAGAACCAAACCGGAGAATGTTGATCAGATCAGACAGGAACAAGGTGTGAAAGGAAGAATAGAAACCTTTCAATATCTCATCTACCTGATCCTTCAAGCATCACCTGCCCAAAGTGTGACAAGGTCTGCAGATTGGATGTTGGACTTAAGAATCATCCAGAGACCTACTGAACCCGAGAGAACTCTCCATCCAGAAAGCCTGTCTAAAGGGAACATTGACCCACAATGCCCTTAGGGAGGGAATTCCAGGATTCTGACCCAGTGACACTGAAGGAACGGCGATATATTTCCAAGTCAGGATGGTGAGGGGCTTGGAGGACAACTTGCAGGGGTGGTGTTCCCATGTGTCTGCTGCCCTTGTCCTTCTAGATGGATGGTCCTGGGTTTGGAAGCTGCTGTCTGAGGATTTTTGAAGAATTTCTGCAGTGCATCTTGTAGATGGTACACACTGCTGTTACTGAGCATTGGTGGTGGAGGGAGTGGGTGTTTGTGGATGCGGGGCCAATCAAGTGGCTGCTTTGTCCTGGATGGTGTCAAGCTTCTTGAGTGATGTTGGAGCTGCCCCCATCCAGGGCAAGTGGGGAGTATTCCATCACACTCCTGACTTCTGCCTTGTAGATGGTGGACAGGCAGGGTAGGGTCGGGGGCAGGATGGGTGGGAACAGAGTGGGGTGGGGCAGGATGTGGTGGGGGCAGAGTGGGGTGGGGGCAGTGTGGGGTTGGGGCAGTGGGGTGGGAGCAGAGTGAGGTGGAGGCAAAATGGGGTCATGGGTGGAGTGGGACAGAATGAGGTGAGGGACAGAATGGTGGCTGCCCTCCACCGCACCTTGCAGTGTCTATATATAGGGGAAAGTGAGGACTGCAGATGCTGGAGATCAGTGCTGGAAAAGCACAGCAGGTCAGGCAGCATCCGAGGAGCAGGAGAATCGATGTTTCGGGCAAAAGGCCTCCATCAGGAATGAGGTTTGTGGGCCATGAGGGGCTGAGAGATAAATAGGTGGGTTTGGGGGGAAGGCAGCTGGGAAAGCGATAGGGAGATGGAGATGGGGTGGGGAAGAAGGTGATAGGTCAGAGAGGAGGGTGGAGTAGCTAGATGGGAAAGATGGTGGACAGGTCAGGAGGATGGTGCTGAGTTGGACGCTTGGGACTGGGATAAGTTGGGGGGGGAGGGGAAATGAGGAAGCTGTTGAAATCCACATTGATCCGGTTGCAGGGTCATTCATCCAGGTGATATCTATTTCCGGAAGATTGGTCACGTTGCAGAGAGCATACAGGCTCTGGGATAAATGTCACACAGATGTTGGGTCCTCATGATGGCATGTTCAGGTTCTCTCGACATGAGTTCACATGATGTCAGCTGGTCTTTGTGATAAATGAGGCTGTGCAGGTTTGAAAGCAATGCAGTGAGTAACTGTTTCCGAGAGTTGATTTGGTGAAGCTGACACTAACACAGTGTTTCCTATCCAACAGTACTCTGCCACGTCCTGCGCCGCACTCTCTGAAGCCGGTTTGATCATGAGAGGACAGTAATCAGAGAGACTCCCTGTCGATTACCTTCTGCGCAAAACATTGCTTTGAAAAGGTAAATGCTTCACTTTGTTTTGTCCCATCTCTGTTGGAGGTATTTTGGACTCGGCAGAGTCTGTCTAATGTATTGTCTGATTTACTGCAAGTGTTTAGTGGAGGAGTGAGCTCAGTCTGGGTGCTGTGGGTCTCTCAGCAACACGTGCAGTGAACAGGATACTCCGAGATAGACAGAGAGACAGAGGAAAGCGGAGCACGGGGAGCAGGAGTAGAAATTAAAGAGGATCAGGTGGAAAGGGGGAATGAAAGAGTAAGTGAAAGAGAGAAGTGAAGGGAGACTGAGAGAGAAAAGGGGAAGAGGACTGACAGAGACATGTGTTGCGGAGAGGATGGAAAATAATAGTCTCTGTTTTCATTGATGACATTAGCGGCACGATTGAACAAGGGAACAGGTGGCACAGTGGTTAGCACTGCTGCCTCACAGTGCCAGAGACCCGGGTTCAATTCCCGCCTCAGGCGACTGACTGTGTGGAGTTTGCACGTTCTCCCCGTGTCTGTGTGGGTTTCCTCCAGGTGCTCCGGTTTCCTCCCACAGTCCAAAGATGTGCAGGGTCAGGTGAATTGGCCATGCTAAATTGCCCCTAGTGTTAGGTAAGGGGTAAATGTAGGGGTATGGGTGGGTTGCGCTTCGGCGGGTCGGTGTGGGCTTGTTGGCCCGAAGGGCCTGTTTCCACACTGTAAGTAATCTAAAAAAAATTTGGAATAAACAGGGCTAGTGCCACCCCTCCCCCAGTCCCCCGCTCTCCTCAAGTCCCCCCACCCTCCTCCAGAACCCCCATTCTTCCCCAGACCCTCACCCTCCCCCAGTACCCCTCTCCCCCCACCTTCCCCCAGACACCACCCTATTCCTGCCCCCCCACCCACCCCCAGATCCCTACCCTCACCCAGTCCCCCCATCCTTCCACATCCCCTCCCCCTCGCCCAGTAACCGCCCTCCCCGAGTAACACCCCCTCCCCAGGTCCCCCCTGGCCCCCGTAATTCGCAGAGGGTGGATATGAGGGTGCAGGACTTTGTAAGGCCCGTGTAACTGCTTCCTTCCCACCTGCTGAGCTACCTGTTGTCCTGGGGAGTCCGGTCCCCGAGGACCTGAAAGTGGGGCTGAGGTTAGCTGTGGGTCAGCGCTCTTTCATCGCTGAGTCAGAATGTGAGGAGTTGGAACCCTGTCTCTGAGCACTGGGGTCTCTGAAGAGAGTGCTGCACTTTCAGGGGAGCTCGCTCAGCTGTCCAACCTATCTGCCCTCACCAGGAATCCCACTGTGCTGTCCCAAACAACAGCAGGACTATGCTTTGTGTACTTTGTGGGGTCTTTGCGTGTGCAATGCGGTGATCGGTGTATGGACTATCAGAGCAGCTACATGTGAAGCTTACAGGGAACATGATAGACTGAGCTGAAGGGACTGTCACAAGACACATGTCCCTCTGAGCCTGGTGAGGGTCACTAATCCTCACCCTGCCACACTTTGGAGGCTTCGGTGAAGGGATCATCGAGATCAGAAGAGCACAGACTTCACATCAAATAATCAGTGTGCTTGGGAATAAAGGTTAAAATAATACAAAATTAAAACATGCAAAACACAGGAAAACAGAAATAAGGAAGCAAGTCAGAAGCAAAATTTTTTAACTCTCTTGAGTTACAAATACATTTTGCTTATTGCTCAACAGAATGAAGACCGACTCACAAGGTCATCCTGTCATATTGAGATGTTCTGTATGAGCCAGAGAATGTGGGAAGTGACATTCTGCGACTTTAAGGCTGAGATTGTAAATACAGTAAATGGGAATAATTGCACGATCATTTCGTAAAGCAGACTTTAAAAAACACAAGCAGAGCATTCAGGTCTGTGCTGGTAGAACATGGAACAGTACAGAGCAGGACAGGCCCTTCGGCCCTCGATGTTGCGGCCCTTGAGTGCCAACACTCAGCACGAGATTCCACCCACACCTCTTCTTCTCAATTCTAGAGACCTGGATTTGAATCCCAGATGGTGATGTTTTGAATTTCGTTCAAAACTGACACGGGGAGTATGTGCAAACAAACCCGCACTGACACGGGGAGTATGTGCAAACAAACCCGCACTGACACGGGGAGTATGTGCAAACAAACCCACACTGACACGGGGAGTATGTGCAAACAAACCTGCACTGACACGGGGAGTATGTGGAATTAAAGGCTGGTTGAATGATTACCATCATTGCTTGTAGGGCGGCATGGTATCTCAGTGGTTAGCACTGCTGCCTCACAGTGCCAGGGACCTGGGTTTGATTCCGTCCTCGGGCGACTGTCTGTGTGGAGTTTGCACATACTCCCCGTGTCAGTGTGGGTTTGTTTGCACATACTCCCCGTGTCAGTGCAGGTTTGTTTGCACAAACTCCCCGTGTCAGTGTGGGTTTGTTTGCACATACTCCCCGTGTCAGTGCAGGTTTGTTTGCACATACTCCCCGTGTCAGTGCAGGTTTGTTTGCACATACTCCCCGTGTCAGTGCGGGTTTGCACATACTCCCCGTGTCAGTGCGGGTTTGTTTGCACATACTCCCCGTGTCAGTGCGGGTTTGTTTGCACATACTCCCCGTGTCAGTGCGGGTTTGTTCAGGTTTCCTCCCATGATCCAAAGACGTGCACATTGGGGTAGATAAGCCCATAGGTGTATAGGTTAGATATTTAGTCAGGGGGAAGTGTAGAGCAATAGGGGAGGGAAATGGGTCTGGGTGGGTGGGAAGGGGTCAGTGTGTACTTGTTGGGCCAAATGGCCTGTTCCCGCAGTGTCGGGATAGCAGTGCTAACCACTGTGCTGCTTGGTTTATAATGATGGCCTGTTGTTTTGGGAAGTGGAAATGTTTTCTCTATGCATACTACTATCGAATTTCCTCATAACTTTAAAAGACTAGATTACCCATTTGCCTTCTGTTTTGTAAAGAGAAGGGCTCTACCCAGCTCAGTCTTTATTGACAATTAGAACATTTAATTGCATCCTTGTATTCGGGGATCAATGTTGTAAATCCATCGAGCAGTTTCTCCATTCAAATATGCAGACCAGAGTATGCACAATACTCCAAATGTAATTGGACTGAGGGTTGATCCAAATTCACCTGAACTATGGTATGGGGCTTAGACCAGCTCCCCCCATCACCTTCCTGACAGCAACTAGGGAAAGGCATCAGATGTTGGTCTTATCAATTACACCACAGCCTGTGAATGACAACAATACTGTGTATCTGTGGGGATGAGATTAAACCAGTAAACCATCCGGGATAAGGTAGGAATGTGGCTCTGGGATAAGGCAGGAATGTGGCTCTGGGGCAGGAATGTGGCTCTGGGACAAGGCAGGAATGTGGCTCTGGGGCAGGAATATGGCTCCGGGATAAGGCAGAAATGTGGCTCTGGGATAAGGCAAGAATGTGGCTCTGGAGTAAGGCAGGAATGTGGCTCTGGGGCAGGAATGTGGCTCTGGGATAAGGTAGAAATATGCTCCAGGGCCGGTAGGAATGTGGCTCTGGAATAGGCAGGAATGTGACTCCAGGATAAGGCAGGAATGTGGACAATTGGCTCAGACTGCCCAGGTGAAACTGGATGGACCACCTGGCACGACCTTGGAACTGGAAAAGACAACGGCAAAAACAGAAACAGCCCTGTAGACCCTGTGAAAGTACTCCTCACTAACATCTGGGAGCTAGTGCTGAAACTGGGGGAGCTGTCTCCCAGCCTGACATAGCCACTCTTATGGAATCATACCTTATAGATAATACCTCAAACACCACATCATCATCCCTGGACATGTCCTGTCCCACCGGCAGAGGTGGTGGCACAGTGGGATACAGTCAGGAGGGAGGTGCTCTGGGAGTCCCTAACATTGACTCCGGACCCCATGAAGTCTCATGGCTTCAGGTTAAACACAGGCACGGAAACCTCTTACTGGTTACCACATACCGTCCTCCCTCGGCTGATGAGTCAGTACTCCTCCATCTTGAACAACACTTGGAGGGAGCACTGAGGGTGGAAAGGGCACAAAATGTACTGTGGGAGGAGGATTTCAATGTCCATCACCAAGAGTGGCTCAGCAGCAGCATTACTGATCGAACTGGCCAGGTCCTAAAGGACATAACTGCGAGACTGAGTCTGCGGCAGGTGGGGAGGGAACCAACAAGAGGGCAAAACATACTTCACCTCATCCTTGCTAATCTGCCAGCTGCAGATGAATCTGTCCATGCCAGTATTGGTAAGAGTGACCACCGCACAGTCCTTGTGGAGACAAAGTCCCTTCACATTGAGAATACCCTCCATTGTATTGTGTGGCACTATCACCGTGCTAAGTGGGACAGACATCAAACCGATCTAGCAACTCAAGACTGGGCATCTATGAGGTGCTATGGACCATCACCAGCAGCAGAACTCTATTCCAGCACAGTCTGTAACCTTATGGCCAGTCATATCTCCCACTCAACCATTACCATCAAGGCAGGGGATCAACCCTGGTTCAGTGGAGAGTGCAGGAGGGCATGCCAGGAGCAGCACCAGGTATACCTGAAGATGAGGCATCAACCTGGGGAAACCACCAATCAGGACTACTTGCATACCCAACAGGATAAACAGTAAATGATAGACAGAGCTAAGTGATCCCACAACCAATGAATCCGAACTAAGCTCTGCAGTCCTTCCACATCCAGTTGTGAATGGTGGTGGGTGATTAAACAACCCAATGGAGGAGGAGGCTCCACAAATATCCCCCTCCTCAATGATCGAGGAGCCCAGCACATCAGGGCAAAAGATAGGGCTGAAGCTTTCACAGCAATCTTCAGTCAGAAGTGCCGAGTCGATGATCCACCTCAGCCTCCTCCAGCGTTACAGATACCAGTCTCCAGCCAATTCGATTGACTCCTCATGATATCAAGAAACAGCTGGAGGCACTCGATACAGCAAAGACTATGGGCCCTGATAACATCTCAGCAATAGTACTGAAGACGTGTGCTCCAGAACTCACCGCTCCCCTAGCCAAACTCTTCCAGTTACAACACTCGCATCTACCCGACAATGTGGAAAATTGCCCAGGTATGTCCTGTATATAAACAGCAGGACACATCCAAGCCATCCAATTACCATCCCATCAGTCTACTCTCCATCATCAGGAAAGTGATGGAAGGGGTCACCAACAGTGCTATCAAGCAGCACCTGCTCAGCAATAACCTGCTCAGTGACACCCAGTTTGGGTTCTGCCAGGGCCACTCAGCTCCTGACCTCATTACAGCCTTGGGTCAAACATGGACAAAAGAGCTGGATTCCAGACGGGAGGGGAGAGGGACAGCTCCTGATATCAAGGCCACATTCACCTGCGTGCAGCATCAAGGAGCCCTGGCAAAACTGGAATCAGTGGGTATCAGACCTCTCTGCTGGTTGGAGTCACACCAAGAATGTGGATGTGGTTGTTGGAGGTCACTCATCTCAGTTCCAGGATACCTGTGTGGGAGTTCCTCGGGGTAGTGTCCAAGACCCAATCACCTTCAGGTGCTTCATCAATGACCTTTCTTCCATCATAATGCTCACCGATGATTGCACAATGTTCAGCACCACTCAGATACTGAAGCAGTCCCTGCTCAAATGCAACAAGATCTGGGCAATATCCAGGCTTGGGCTGACAAGTGGCAATTAACATTCACATCACACAAATGCCAGGCTATGATCATCACCAATAAGAGACACTCTAACCACTGCCCCTTGACATTCAATGGTATGACCATCACTGAATCCCCTACTGTCAGCATCCTTGGGGTTACCATTGACCAGAAACTCAACTGGACTCACCACATAAACACTGTGGCTACACGAGCAGGTCAGAGGCTGGGAATACTGCGATGAATAACTCACCTCCTGACTCCCCAAAGATTGTCCACCATCTACAAGGCACAAGCCAGGAGTGTGATGGAATACTCCCCATTTGCCCTGGATGGGGGGAGCTCCAGCAACACTCAAGAAGCTTAACACCATCCAGGACAAAGCAGCCGCTTGATTGGCACCACATCCACAAACATCCACTCCCTCCATCACTGACGCTCAGTAGCAGCAGTGGGTACTATCCAGAAGATGCACTGCAGAAACTCACCAAAGATTCTCAGACAGCACCTTCCAAACCCACAGCCACTTCCATCTAGAAGGACAAGGGCAGCAGATACATGGGAACACCACCCTCTGCAAGTTCCCCTCCGATCGACTCACCATCCTGACTTGGAAATATATCGCCATTCCTTCACAGTCGTTGGGTCAAAATCCTGGAATTCCCTCCCTAAGGGCATTGTGGATCAACCTACAGGACATGGACTGCAGTGGTTCAAGAAGGCAGCTCACTCCCACCTTCTCAAGGGGCAACTAGGGATGGGCAGTAAATGTTGACCCAGCCAGCGACACCCAAGTCCCACAAATGAATGAGGAAAAGCCATGGTCTTATTGAACAGTGCAGCAGCTTTCAACTACTCATTGTACTCATTATTGACTTAAGACGGCGTGCTAGAAAGCAACCTTTACTAGTTTAGTGAGGAAAAAGAAACGTGCAGGGTAATAAACAGTATCGGTGGATGTGTGGGATTACAGACAGAAATCCTTGCCTTTCCAGTCTCTCCGCATGAGCTGCAGGAATAGACTCTGTGCCCTGTGAGAAGGAAGTGTGTGTAGATTGGGGCACCAGGAGAAACTACAGAGATACTGTGAAGGCGACTCAGAAGTATCAGGAACGGGGGAGGCTACTCTTGAGCCGAGTCTACGTAAGGGGGCCAGTTAGCTCAGTTAGCAACAC
Organism: Chiloscyllium plagiosum; assembly: GCF_037043375.1. NCBI lineage: Eukaryota > Metazoa > Chordata > Chondrichthyes > Orectolobiformes > Hemiscylliidae > Chiloscyllium > Chiloscyllium plagiosum. The sequence goes on from NW_028270146.1 coordinate 8,649,954, forward strand.
TGATGGGGGTTTGTTCCCACACTGACTGAGATTACCAAGAAAATCCCACCTACCCAAGCCTCCTGTTGCCTGCCGTGCATGAATCGCAAGTTAAACCACCTCCAGTTGTATGTCTCTCTCGGTCTCTATCTCTGCTTCGCGCTCTCTAATGAGGGAGCAGTCCTATGGTGATTTTAACCTTTATTCTATCATTCACTGAGATTGTGGGTCATGTGTTTACTAATTCCATCCACCTACGCTGGCTGTTTGATCTTTTATACTATCACTCAGCAAATATCTATTATCGTAAGATTTAAAATTAATTGGATATTTAATAGGAGACAGGATCAGACTTCTATCAGCTTTTGGAAAAGTTTCCAACTTCTCTCCAGAATAATTAAAGCAAATTACTGTGGGTGCTGAAAATATGAAATAAATAAAACAGAAAAAACTGGAGAAATTGAACAGGCCTGGCAGCATCCATCTGTGGAGAGAGAAACAGAGTTAACCCCAGGCTTGATTAGATTCCCTACAGTGTGGAAACAGGCCCTTCAACCCAACAAGTCCACACCCACCCTCCAAAGAGTAACCCACCCAGACCCATTTCCCTCTGACTAAGGCACCTAACACAATGAGCAATTTAGCCTGGCCAATTCACCCGACCTGCACATCTTTGGATTGAGGGAGGAAACCAGAGCATCTGTAGGAAACCCACGCAGAGGATGTGCCTGAGGCTGGAATTAAACCTGGGACTCTGATGCTATGAGGCAGTAGTGCTAACCACTGAGCCACTGTACCGCCATTGCCACTTATTAAGAAACTATCCAGCTCTGCTTTTAACCTTCTCCAGGCTCAGATTCCACCACCTTTTGAGAAAGAGAATTCCAAGAATTCTTGACCCTCTGTGAGAAAAATAATTCTTATTGTCTGTGTTTCGATGTGGGTGACTCCTGATTTGGAAATATTGGCCCTTAATTCTTAATTCTCCCACAAGAGGAAACATCCTATCAATACCACTCAGGATTTTATATGTTTCAATCAAGTTACCTCTTACTGTTCTAAACTGCAACAGATGCAAGCTAGTCCACTCTTTCGTCATAAGACAACACACTAATTTAAAGTATTGATCTAGTAAATCTTTGAACTGCCTCTAAAGCCTTCCTTAATAAATAACAATACTGTGCATATCGTTCAGTAATGCCCTGATTAACTGAAACATAACTTCCCTTTCAATTCCCCTTGCAGTAAATTAATACATTCTATTAGTTTTTCTAATTACTTGTTGTACCTGCATATTAGCCTTTAGTGATTTATGCACAAGGGCACACAGATAAAATATCATTAAGATGTTTACATTTCATTCTTCCAGTCAAAATTGACAGTTTGATGTTTTTCAACATTCTATTACATTTATGTCCTCTTCATAACTTAATTTCTGATCCATAAAAAAGTGTCATCAGGAAGCTGAACAACTATATCTTCTATCCCTTTTCTGAGCCTTTTATATATATTTTAAGACATTGTAGCCTCAGCATTACCTGTGTGGTACACCACTCACTGCAAAACAGCAAATAACTCCTTTATGCCTACCCTCTGCTTCCTGTCTGAAGTAGCCAATCTTCTATCCATGCTAGTATGTAACCCCTACATCACAAATTTTTATTTTCCACAATAGTCTTTGATGTGGCATCTTATAAAATGCCTTCTAGAAATTTACGTACATTCTATCCATCCGTTCCACTTTCTCTGCAGCCTGTTTTTTTCTCCTCAGGGACCCGGTAAATTGGTGAAACGTGATTTCCCTTTTACAAAATTACGTTGATTCGGACTTCTCTCGGTGCTCTGCTCTTTCAGATGGATTCTAACGTCTTCCCTAAAGCCTCTTAGTTTCCTGCTTTCTGTTTCCCTACTGTTTTGAATCATCACTTTTTTAATAAACTATTTGCTATTTTCCAATCTAGTCGACATTTCCTTGAATCTAGGGAGTTTGAAAATAAAAGATTATGCATCAACTATCTCACTAGATACATCTTCTAGGCCTTGAGGGTGAAGTCCATTAGAACCTGGTTACTTGTCAGCCTCTAGCACCAACAACTGGCTCAGTACCACTTCGCTGGTGATTGTAACTTTCTTGAGTCATTCCCTCCCTTTCATTTCCTGATTTGTAGCTATTTCTGAAATGTTACATATTCTTCTATTGTGAACTCTTATCCGTTTAAAATATCAATAGAAACTCTTAATAACTGGTTTTACGTTTCTAGCGAGCTTTGTGTTGTATTCTAATTTTCCTTCCTTCTTTGTTATTTTTTATATTCTGTCCAATCTTCTGATGAGCCATTTATCTTTATGCAACTATCTGCTTTTTAAAAAAAATTTGATTCAAGATTTACCAGTTCCAGTTAACCATGGATGCTGGGTCCTCCTTTGAAATTTTTCTTCCTTGTTGAAATATGTCAACTCTGTGTATTCTAAAATATCCCCTTGTGCGTCTATCTCTGTGTCTCTATTAATGTATCTCTTAACCTAGTTTGCCAGTTCACTCTGCTTTCATGCCCATGTAGCTGCCCTTATTTAAGTTTAAAATGCTAATGTTAGACCCTTCTCTGCCTCAACTTGAATGTCCAAAACAATCACTGTTACCTAGGTGTCCCCTCATTAAGAGTTCATCAGTTATTCTGATTGTGTTGCATAATGCTAGGTCTGTACCAGCTCTCTGGTCAGCTCCAGAATATGATGCTCTAAGAAATTATTCTGGCTCATTCAATTACTTGGAAGTCCGGATTCTGGGATTCCTTCTGTGCATTTCTCCATTCCCTCTTCCTTTAAGATGCGCCTTTAGACCTATTACTTTGACTGAGCTTCTGGTCCCCTGCACTCTCATCTCATTACGTTCCTGTGAAGCACCTTGTGGTATTTCATTAAAGGTGATATATAAGTGCTATAAACAGGTCCAGGTTGCAGGCTGTGGAGGGGCCATCTCTACTGACTCTCTGCCTCTCTTCTGTGGTTATGTATGAGCCCAGGTGTCACTGGAGAGGGAGGTATGCGGTGTCCATCAGTGCTCTCGAAGCCTTTAGAGAAGGTAGCCTAGCACAGGAGATACAGTGCTTTGTTTTCCCCTTCCAACTCCATTTTGATTTCATCCCCTCTCTCCCTACCCTCCTCACTTTTTTGATGTCAGCATTGCCCTCAACAGAATTTGCTTGTTAATATACAATTGGCCACAAAGATGTCTTCCTGGTAGTGGAAAAGAGCATACATAATAAAGTCTACTCACAACGGTACAAATATATGCAAGTTGGTGTTCTGTTATTGGAGAATTCTGTCACCATTTAACAGAGAGTTTCTATCCCCAGTATTCTGGAACACACTGAGTGCAACTTGGAGCTGAAGTGATTCAGAGGTCGGAGGGAGAGAGGCTGTAGAGTGTTTTGAACACAAGAATCAAAAGGCAAATGTTGAGGAGTGACTGAAGGTGAAAGCACCAGGAAATCAGATGGGACTATGGCGGTGGCCCAGTTAGTGTGGAGGAGTTTGACTGGAATGGAATAATGAACAGGGAGTGAAATCATCAGGAAGTGAGTGGGTTCGGGATTTACAAGGTGTGAGGGGTGGGCAGATAGAATAGAATTGGACAGTGGGGAGCCCTCAAAACTGTGAGGACATAGCCTGTGAACCAGAGATTGCAGTAATGCAGATTAAAGCCTATGTTTCCATAGTAATGATGCAACTCATGCAAGTTGCGTCTGCTTACCCTTGATTTCCCAGTCTTTAGCAATCTTGCTTTATTCTTGGTCTACTATTTTTGCTTTAATTTGACCTAATATCACAGAATGGTCACAGTGCAGAACGAGATCACTTGGTTTATAGTGTCTGTGCAGCATGAAAAATGTGTTGCTGGAAAAGCGCAGCAGGTCAGGCAGCATCCAAGGAGCAGGAGAATCGACGTTTCGGGCATAAGCATGTCTGTGCAGCATCTCACTTACAGCTTTCTGCTGCCTACCATTCACACACTCTTCCCCTTCAAACAACCATCACGTTCCCTTTTGAAAGACTCGATGAACCTGCCTCCACCACACCTTCAGACAGCACAGACTAAACCCTCACACTCACTGCTTGGAAAAGATGGTCATCTGGTCACTTTTACTGCTTTTACTAATTACTTTGACTCGTTCTCAATCATTCCATGAGCAGGAACATGTAATCCCTTTTTACTCTGTCTTGACCTCTTATGATTTTGAAAACTTTAATCAGACCTTATCTCAGCCTGTTCCAAAAAGATCTTGATTCTGTTGAATCTAATCTCTCCATCTCTCTCTCTCTCCTTCCTGTTTTCACTGCAGATGAGATAGTGTGGGTGTGAGGTCTGAGATCTCAAAATACCCACCAATTGCCGAGGGGTTGGCTATATCAGTATGAGACCAGAAGAACTTTAAGTGGCAATTGGATAGGTACATGGATGGGTGCTTAAGCTAGGACAAATGTTCGGCACAACATCGTGGGCCGAAAGGCCTGTTCTGTGCTGTATTGTTCTATGTTCTATGTTCTAAGACTAAGGGCAGACGTAGACCATTCAGCCCATCGAGTCTGCTCCATCATCCAATGAGATCATGGCTGATCCGATAATCCTCCTGCCTTTTCCCCATAACCCTTAATTCCTTCCTAATTAAACATCTGTCTGTCTCAGCCTTGAATATACTTAATGACCCAGCCATGACAGCCCTGACCAGTAAAGACTATCACAGGTTCACTACTGTCTGACAGAAGAAATTCCAGCTCATCTCTGTCTCAAATGTCAACCCCTTATTCTGAGATGATGCCCGTTTGGCCCCAGACTCCCCCACAAGGGGATGCATCCTCTCCACATCTCCCCTGTCAAGGCCCCGAAGATACTTGTCTGTTTCAATTAGGTCACCTCTCATTCTTCTAAACTCCAATGAGCACAGGCCCCAACCTCCTCAACATCTCCACATAATGCAGTCCCTCCCTGCCTGGGATTGTCCTCTGGATGGCCTTCAGTGACATTAAATCTTTCCTTCAATAAGGAGACAAAAGTTCTCAATATTCTAGCTGTAGTCTAGCGAGTGCTTTGTACAACTTTAGCAAGACCGCTCTATTTTAATACTCTGTTCCCTTTGAAATAAAGGCCAACATTCCAGTGGCCTTCCCTATCACCTGCTGAACTTGGATGCTAGTTTTTTTTTGATTCATAGGCAAAGACTTCCAGATCTCTCTGCTGTGTAGCGTTCTGTAGTTCTGTTTGGTGCTATCTTGTAAGGTACAGGGCCTGTCAGGTACAACAAGGCGGGCCAGGTAGCCATTCAGAATACACATAATGCTACACCCTCGTCCCATGAAGTCAAGGTTCCCTCTCACACACACTCATTTACAGTTATAGAGTCATAGAGATGTACAGCACGGAAACAGACCCTTTGGTCCAACTTGTCCATGCTGACCAGATATCCCAACCCAATCTAGTCCCATCCGGAATTTAGAAAAGGCAAAAGTTAGGCCGAGAGATAAAACTAAAAGGATTGTGTAGGAACATAAAAAATAGGAGCAGGAGTAGGCCATTTGGCCCTTCAAGCCTGCTGCACCATTCGGTATGATCATGACTGATCAGCTAACTCAGCCCTCCGTTCCCACCTTGTCCCCATATCCTTTGATCTCTTTAGCTTCAAGAGGATGAGTTTCCGTCTCTATAAGGGTCTGACTCTATAACTATATCTAACTCTTTTGTGGAAACATTCAATGTTTTGGCCTCAACTGTTTTCTGTGGCAGAGGATTCCACAGGGTCACCACTCTCTGGGTGAAGACGTTTATCCTAATTTTGTACAACTCTTCCCATGTAATTACACTTCTAATGGATCATTGCTGGGTTGAGCTGGGGTTGAATTTTAAAGCGTCGAGCCAAGTGGGTTTCGGATCAGCTGGGGGAGTAGGGGAAGGGTGGGTTAACGGTGAGTAAACTGAGCGTGAAACTGCAATGATGCAGCAGCTCTGACATTACCCAATGGGGAGGTCATCCCTCTCTTATTGTCCAGCTGCTTTCTGGCTGAATTGTGTGAAGGGGTTTGTTTAGACTGTGCTGGGGAATTCATCCTCACCATATGGCAGTGGGAGGGGGTGGGAGAAGGGCTGGTAAGGGGGTGGTAGCTGCATTGGGATAGCTTCCTGATACATTTTCGCTGTTGGGATGCATTCCCAGTGCCTTGCTGGGATTGCAATTAGTGAACCGAGGATGATTGAGCGTCATCACCGGGCTGCCTGTAACAGAGACAGGAAAGATGATTGAGGCAGTTCCTCCACATCAAGGCTGGAGGCATCTCGGAGCTGGATGGGCCCATGGTCTGGAAGACAGAGAGGCCACATAGAGGGGCTAACACCTCTGACCCCTGGAATATTTTACACCTTCCTTATCTCCAAATCTCCAGTCTGTCTGCCATAGGTCAGAGAATGCTCCCCCAGAACTATTCAGTGGTAGCAGGGAATGGCATAGTTAGGGGAAGAGATAACTGTCCTCTGCAGCAAGGTTAGAGACTCCCAAAGTCAATATTGTCAACCTGATCGCAAGGTTCAGGTTATCTCTTCTGAGCTGGGGAGCAACCTGAGAAGGGCAGGATCCAGCTGTGGTGATCCACATAGGTACTAATGGTACAAGTAGGATTAGCAAAGAGGTTCCACTAAGAGATTGCAAGCAGCTTGGAGCTACACTCAGAGGTAGAACCATTCTCAAAAAGCGTCACTGGACCTGAAACATTAACTCTATTTCTCTCTCCACAGGTGCTGCCAGACCTGCTGAGTTTCTCCAGTAATTTCTGTTTTTGTTTCTGATTTCCAGAACCCACAGTTTTTTTTTTAAAGAGTTAAATGTGTGGCTGAAAGATTGGTGTGAGAAGTGGGTTCAGATTCACCAGCACCAGTGCTGGGGAAAGAGAGAGTTATTCCACTGGGACAGGCTTCATCTGAACCATGGTGGATGGTCTCCTGGTGAATTCGGTTGGAGATAGAGCCTTAAATTAATTAGGCAGGGTGTGGAGGTGCTGGTGTGGACAAAGTCAGATGCCACACGACACCACGTTATAGTCCAACAGGTTTATTTGAAATCACAAGCTTTCGAAGCGCTGCTCCTTCGTCAAGTGTTGCGTGATTCCTAACTTTAAACGAATTAGTGCCGAGGAGGATTCAATTAAAGGGAAGTTTAAAAAAATCAACAAGAAACGAGACAGGCTGATGAAGAGATGAAAGTTAATTAAAGTGTGTCAGGAAGGGCTAGGAAGGACCCACAGAAAATTGCAATTGAAAATAGAACCAGAATAAGAAATAATGGTAGAAGTTCAAGGCTTAAATGCTCTTTATCTGAATTTGCACAACATTTGTAACAAGGTAGATGATTTTACGCCACAAATAGAAATAAAAGAATATGACTTGATTGCTAAATAGCAATCCAGAGATCTAGCTGAAGGGTGATCCAAAGTGAGGGCACAATATTAGACATTCTGGAAAAATACATCAAAAAGTGAAAGAGGGTGAAGTCTTTATTTGTTAAATAAAGGGAAGTACTGTTGTGGCAGTGAGTAGGTACAAATGTATTGTTACAAATTGTACAGGGATTAGTAGGGCCACAGCTGGAGGATTGTACCAGTTGGAGCACGTGATCGAATGGTGGAGCAGACATGATGGACTGAGTGGCCTGATTCTGCTGTTATACTGTGTGGTTTTTCGGTTCCGATCCCTGTATTTTAAGAAAGAGTAGACTGGCATTGGGGTTTGCTCAGAAGAGATTCACTTGACTGATTCCTGGGATGAAGGGGTTGACTTGTTTAGAACAGTACTCATTTAAAACTGAAATGCAAAGGAATTTCTTCTCTCAGAGGGTAGTGATGGTCTGGAACTCTCTAGCCCAGAGAGTCATGGAGGTTAGATCAAGGAAAACATTTAACGAGGAGGTAGTTAGATTTTTGAAATTGAGACTGAGAGCTACAAGCACCTGGGACAGTAGGGGCTTGGGCTAGATCAGCCATGATTTTGTACAACGGCAGGGCCAGGCTTGAGGGGCTGAATGGCCTACTCCCGCTCGTATTTCTCATGTCCTTGTGTTCTCAAGAAATCAAACACAGACAACTTGGGGGAGTAGTGGAAACAAATTTTACTTAAGTGGGTCACATAAAATGGAAATTTGCACATTTAACGTTGTGTGTCACACCCAGCTTTAAAATGTGTCCTCTTCCTCTTCTTACTGAATACTAACCTCTGTGGGTTTTGCAATTGTTGAGAGAGATTTCTCTTCAACAGCAATAACAGTTCTTATTTCTCTAATCTCTCAACATAACTGACGTTCCTTATCTGTGGAATAACGAATATTTTCTGTACCCTCCCTTAAGCTTTCTCCATTGTAAAGTCTGACAGCCAGAATTGAACACAATCCTCCAGATGAGGTCAAACGTGCGTTTTATTCAAGTTTGACTTGCCCTCCTTATTGCTGGGTTCAATGCCTCTGTGGTGGTCTGTTTGCTCTCAGTCTCTCTCCCAGCCCCTCTGTTCCTGCATTCCTTTTAGAATTGTACCCTCTGTTTTATTCTGTCTTGCCCCATCGTTCCTATCAATGTCAATCATTTCCCACTGTTCTGAATTCAACTGTGTCTGCCACTGGGCCACCCATAACAATCTATAATCTTTGGAAACCGAAAGAACTGTGAATACTATAAATCAGAAACAAAACCAAAAGTTGCTGGTAAAGCTCAGCAGGTCTGGCAGCATCTGTGGAGAGAGATCAGTATTAACGTTTCAGGTTGAATGACCCTTCCTCAGGATTGATGCTCAGTATGATTCCCCTCACAGTTACCACCATGTTTTGCATCAGCTGCAGATTTTGAAATTGTACCGTGTGCAGTGAGGTCTAGGTGAAGGATATTTATCAGGCAGAGCATGGGCTTGGACAGTGATCCCTCTGGAACCTCATGCTAAACCTCCTCCCAGCTAAAAGCAGCCATTCATCATTCCGGCTGAAGGGCTTTTGCCCGAAACGTCGATTTCCCTGCTCCTCAGATGCTGCCTGACCTGCTGTGCTTTTCCAGCACCACTCTAACCTAGTTAAAAATCATAAAACACCAAGGTTATAGTTCAACGTGTTAAACTGAAAGCACCAGCTTTTGGAGCGCCGCTCCTTCATCAGGTGGTTGTGGAGTATACGATTGTAAGACACAGAATTTATAGCAAAAGTTTACAGTGTGATGTAACTGAATTTATACATTGAAAAATATCTTGATTGTGTTCGAATACCATGTGTAAATCACAAAACTTTTTTAAAAAAAATTGCATTCTCAGATTAACTGTAACAATTGGTGTTAGCCAGATAATATATTGAAGGTGTTAGCCCCCTGTGTTCCCTGTCTGTGCCATCGTGTTTAGACTGATTCTAATCTAAAAAGTGAGATAACAGAGTCTTACATGGATTCATGCAGTTTTTGAGCAAAGTACAATGTAACTCTGCAAGTACAAATTCACCCCACATATGTATGTGTGTGTGTGTGTGCATGTGCTCTGTGTGTTTGTCTGGGTTGGGGGGTTTTGAGTGTGAGAGAGAGTGTATATGTGTGTGTAGAGTGTCTTAGGTCTGTGAAAGGGTGCATGTGTGAGAATGGGAGTGTGTGTGTGCGTGTGTGTGTCTGGGGTGGGGGAGGGTTGTGAGTGTCTGTGAGAGACAATGTCCAAATCACTCTAATCTAGACTCTGACCTCCAGCATTTGCAATATTCACTTTCGCCATTCACCCTGACTCTCTGGCTCTTACTCAGACCATCTCATTTCCATGTTGTTGCATATCCTTCCATTCTTTGAGCCCCAATTGCTCAGAATTCTCTTCATCCTAATAAATAATATGAACTCTCATAGTAACCACACTTTAGGAAGATCCTAAAGTCCTAGACAGAGCACAGGTAAGTTCTGTTCGACTGTCCCTCAATTTGAGAATGATATCTACTCTTTTTTTAAATTATTCATTCATGGGATGTTGGTGTTGCTGGTTAGGCCAATGTGAGAGGATGCATTTTGGATGGTCAAGTCCAGGTGGAAATTATACAGTGAATGGCAGAACCCTTAGGCGTATTGATGTGCAGAGGGATCTGGGTGTGCGGGTCCTCAGATCACTGAAGGTGGCAGTGCCGGGAGATAATGGAGTAAAAAAGGCCTACGCCATGCTTGCCTTCATTGGAAGGGGCATTGAGTATCAGGATAGACAAGTCATGCTGCAGCTTTATAGAACTTTAGTCAGGCCACACTTAGAATACTGCATCCAGTTCTGGTCACTACACTACCAGAAGGATGTGAATGTTTTGGAGAGGGCACAGAGAAGGTTTACCAGGATGTTGCCTGGTCTGGGGGATTTTAGAGATGAAGTAAGGTTGGATAGACTGGGTTTGTTTTCACTGGAACGCGGGAGGTTGAGGGGTGACCTGATAGAAGCTTAAAAGATTGCGAATGGTGTAGATAGAATGGGAAGTATGAGTCTTTTTTCCGGGTGGAAGGTCAGTTACTAGGGTTCAAGGTGAAAGGGGGAAAGTTTAAAAGAGATGTGCCAGGCAGGTTTTTCACACAAAGGGTGGGGAGTGCCTGGAACACGCTGCCTGAGGAGGTGGTGGAAGCAGACACAATAGCAGCAATCAAGAAGCACCTGGTCGGATACATGAATAGGAGGGGAATAGAGGGATACGGATCCTGTAAGGGCAGACAGTTGTGTCAGTGCAGGCTTGGAGGGTCGAAGAGCCTGTTCCTAAGCTGCATTGTTTTTGTTCTTATTGCCCACCCAGAGGGCATCCAAGAGTCAACTACACTGCTGTGGGTCTGGAGTCACATGTAGGCCAGACCAGATAAGGATGGCAGATTTCTTCCCTAAAGGGCATTACTGACCCAGATGCCATTTTCCAACAATCGACAATGAATTTATGGTCATCACTTGACTCAATTCCAGGTCCCCAGAGCATTATCTGGGTCTGGATTAGCAGTTCTGTGATAATACCACTAGGCCATCACTTTCTGGGATCCTGCTCTGGGCCTTTATGGGAGATTTCTCCAACTGCAGGATTTTGGGTACATGGGGCAGGGCGGTCATGTGATAGCAAGAGCAGGATCTGCTCTGTCTCTATCCGTTCCTGCCACCAGTTTACCTCATCATGAGGTCCTTTAGACTAAGGCCTGATGTAGCATGAGGAACGTGACCTCTCCTTGGGCATCCAAACACAGGGGGAGAGTAGGCGATGTACAGGGGGAAGAGTGGGGGATGTACGAGGGAGAGAGTAAAGACCTGAATTGTGTTGAGGGGCTGGACTGTACCTGGATTTAACCTTCACCCTGTCTGGAAGTGAGTGGAAACCCAGAGAGGGGAGGGGCTTTGATGGGAGGGAAAGGAATGGTGATAAGAGAAATTAAGACAAGCTCTTGTTATTTTGGCAGGTAGTAAAGTGTATTTTCCCTGCTGGCACCCGTTTCTGGTTGTTTGACGCTAACACCATTTTTCCTCCTGCCCTCTATAACAGTCTCAGGGCTGATGTTTATGGGGCGGGGGAGGGGGGAAATGCCACACGCAAAGGGGAAGTTGAAATGTGATTTCATGTTGGGTTGTTACAGTAAAGATTTTCCTTTTCTTTCAGTGTGTTCCCGGGAGTCTGTGGCTAGGATGCTCCCAGGGTTCCCTTTGCAATGATGAACAGCAGCCAAGGTGCGATGCTAACCTGTAACATCAGCTACGACCAGGGCACAGTGCCACTGGTCACTGTCTACAGCCTGGTTCTTGCCATTGGGGCCCCTGCCAACCTCGTGACCTTGTGCCTGTCCTTGGTGAAGATCTGCAGGAAGAACGTCCTGTCTGTGTACCTGTTCACCCTCTCGCTGTCTGACCTGCTCTACATGGGCACCATTCCCCAGTGGATCCTGTACGTCAAGAACCACAATAAGTGGACGCAGAGCGACACAGCCTGTCAGCTGACTGGCTTCATCTTCTTCAACAACTTGTACATCAGCATCCTCCTGCTGTGCTGCATTTCCACTGACCGCTGCTTGGTCGTCCTCTACCCCATCGAGTCCCAGTGGCGACGTCGACGAAGGACAGCGGTGATGGTGTGCATTGGCGTCTGGCTCCTCGTGATGATGGTCCACCTGCCAGTCTTCTTCCTGTCCAGTGTGAAGAGCGCCAAGGAGAAGAACGACTCCTGCTTCGAGACTATCCCCATGCCCCCGCTCGTGGCCAAGTTCAACTATGCCCGTTTTAGCGTGGGCTTCTGCATCCCCTTGTTCATCCTGGCTCTCACCAACCTGCTGATCTTCCGAAGGATCCAGGCCAGCCCGTGCCTCAACGTCCGTGAAAAGACCAAGGTGAAGTACCTGGCTATCGCCATCATATTGATCTTCCTCGGTTGCTTTGCACCATACCACCTCGTCCTCCTCAGCAGAGCCATCGCCTTCTCCCTGTATAAGGACAGCTGCTGGTTTGAGGAAAAGATCTACAACGCCTCCACCCTCTTCCTCTGCCTGTGCACCATTAACAGTGCCATCAACCCGATTCTCTACATGTTCTCCTGTGAGAGTGTCAGGCAGGAGTTCTGCAGAGAGGTCCAGTCCATCAGGAACCACTCCAGTCGCCGGAGCAACAGGACAGAGAGTTACATTCTGAGGAACGGACAGACCTCAGGGACATCTGTGTATAGAATGGAACATATTGCCAGTGAAAACTGACCCGAGATTGGACTAAGAACTTGCCTTCGCAAACCGACACTTAACATCATCTTGTTCTCATTAAACGCGACTGGATTGCAGAGTAAGCTTCAACAGACTCACGTTAGTGGGCAGCTAGGAATGGTGTGCAAATTTCAGCGAGCACACAAAACAGTGGAGTCTTCTGTGTGTTCCATGCTGCCTGGAAGCACCCCAGCAATTCCGTCTCAGCATTGCTCATGTGCTGGAACCCCTTGTCTTACTACCTCAACCCAGGACCAATGCCCACACTGGGAAGGAGATTGGGGTGAGACTTGCTCCCAGTCTCACCTGAAGGTCGTCTTGAGACCACTCCAAGTGATGTGAACAGTGTACTGGGACATAGCCTGTGTTTCCAGTGGTTTGTCTGTTACTGTGGGATTATCGAACTGGGAATCATTGGGAGCGATAATCGACATGGGACGGTGCGACTCCAAAATTGGTCAGAGCAAACCATGTGCCCTGTCAGCAAATCTCGTGCTTCCTTCAGCCCCTGGGACAATGAGCAATGGTGATGTGGGTCAGTCAGCCTGACTTCAACCACTCCAACATCACTTTGACCAATGTCCATCTGTTCACTCCTTAATGCCAGCAATAGTCAGGCAATACAGCCTGCCTGAGAGTCTAGTCAAAGAGCAAAGTCAATGCCAAGGATTGTACCTTTGGGATAGTCTGGATCAATTCCCAGTTGCTTACAATAGTCAGTGTCCAGAATTCTGTGCAGGTTGGCCATTTCCTTCAGGGAGGTGTGTGCAGCAATGTTATTGAACACTGGGTGATGATTTGCTCTTTTCACTGGGTACATCTAGTTTCTAGAAGGTTCTTAACAGCCACGAAGCCTGCCATTCAGTGGGGCAATGGCTGTCTTTATTTAAACTCTCTGAGTTAGCTCAACATCTTTGAACACTGCTGGCCAGCAAAAATCTAAAACTTGCCATTATCCATCGAGTGAACACCAATTGTATTTAATGCACACAGTTCACAGATCCTACCCTTTGAATGAACACACAGTTCCCAAATTCCCTCCTGAATACCGTCACTCTGGGGCCTCAGGCTGTAAGGTCTTAGGAGGTATGAGCATGATCTTCTTACTCAGTTCCTCAAACCTGCCCCGACATTCCATACAATCTGTTCTGCAGAAGGGTCACGGTCTGAAATGTAAGCTTTGTTTTCTGTCTCCACAGACGCTGCTAGACCTGCTGAGTTCCTCCAGCCATTTCCATTTCTGTTTCGGATTTCCAGCATCTACTGCTCTTTTGCTTTATCAATGCAACCCAAATTTTGTCAGCTGTACCAGAATTCCATAAAAGATTAAGAATCTATCTCAGCCTCAAATAAACTCAATGATGGGCCAACCACTACTCTCAGGAGCCCTCAAGATATTTAACAAGTACTTTGATAAGTGTATACAACACCACAGCAGACAAGGTAACAAACCAAGTGCTAGGAACTGGGGTTAGAATAGATGGCTGTTTGATGATCAGCATGGCATGATGGGCCGAAGGGCCTCTTTCCTCAATGTAACAACTTTTTATGACTCTCTAGAAAACAGAATTCCAAACATTCACAACAACGAAGGAAAGAAATTGCTCTTCATCTCAGTGGTCAATGACCTCTAACCTTGGGACTGCGACCCATGCCCTCTATTGTCCAACAAGGGGGCAAACAATCTCTTAGCTCTTGATGGGGACAGTGTAGAGGAAGTTTTACTCTGCTTCTAACCCCATGCTGTCTCTGCTTGGAAGTGTTTGGTAGGGGACAGTGTAGGGGAAGCTTTACTCTGTATCTAACCCTGTGCTGTCCCTGTCCTGAGATGGAACCTTTGGTATCTCACCCTCAGAGTTGTTGGCACAAGCACTGATTATTTCCTTTGTCGGTTCTGACAATATTGATGTCAACTTAACATTTTTTAATCATTCACAAGATAAGGGTGTCACTGGCTAGGCAGCATTAATTGCCCATCCCTAATTGCCCAGATGGCAGGTGAGAGTCACCCATATTGCTGTGGGTTTGGAGTCAAATGTAGGCCAGACCAGGTAAGGATGGCAATTTCCCTCCCCAAAGGACATTAATGAACCAGATGGGCTTTCCCGACAATCGACAATGGATTCATGGTCATCATTAGACTCTTAATTCCAGATTTTAAAAAATTCAGATTCCATAATCTGCCACAATGGAATTTGAACCCAACTCCCCAGAACATTACTTGGATCTCTGGATTAAAGGTTTAGCGATAACATCACTGGACCATCACCTTCCCCATGAGAAAGTGGAAACAAAAATTGATAAGATCATCTGAAAGAACTGAATTGCACAATCAGATACTGTGTGGTGAGGAGTGTCTGAACTGAAGTGTACTACCTTGAATGATTATTGCTGTATATTCAGATAGAGCACATATTGTAGATAGTGTTATATAAACTCAGCAATGCAATGAGATATCGTTTATCATGGGTTTTAATAAATATCTTCTCAGGTACTCTGGTCAACCTCTCAGAGATAATGTCTCAGGGACTGCGGTTTGCCTCTTGTTGACTGTGCTTGGATCACATAGAGGTTCAGACACACTTATAAACAAGTGCTGATATTGAAAACTCACCAACACTCACCGTCACATACTACTGGCTCAATTACAATAAGAACCACATTAGCCAAGCCCAGTTAATCCTCGGAGCGTTCCCTCAGGCTGGAAGCTCACTTGATTCAGAGGAAGATCGAGAGGGGATGTCATGGGATTCCTGGACTCTGGTGATGGAGTCTCAATTATGTTCATTAATAAGACCATAAGAAGCAGGAGCATAAGAAAGCCACTGAGCCCATCAAGTATACTCTACCATTCATTGAGATGTAATAAACCTCCAACTCCACTTTCCTGCCTTTTCCTTATAACCATTGCTCTCTTCCTGATTAACGGCCAAATGACAACCATTATCTTTGAGACCCCCACAATCTCATGATGCCACAAGAATCATGGGCCATGGGGCAAACTCTTAGGTTAGAGTCGTTCCTGACACATAGGAAGATGGTTGTGATTGTTGGAGATCAGTCATCTCAGCTCCAGGACATCTCTGCAGGAGTTCCTCAGGGTAGTGTCCTAGGCCCAACCATCTCTAGCTGCTGCATCAATGACCTTCTCTCCAACATAAGGTCAGAAGTAGGGATGTTTATCGATTATTGCATAATGTTCAGCGCCATTCGCAACTCTTCAGATAAGGAAGCAGTCCGTGTCCAAATGCAACAAGATCTGGACAATACCCAGGCTTGGGCTGACAAATGGCAAGTAAACTTTGTGCCACACAAATGCCAGGTGAAGATCATCACCACCAAGACACAATCTAACCACCACCCCTTGACATTCAACAGTGTAACCATCACTGAAGTCTCCCGCTATCAATATCCTGGGAGTTATCAATGACCAGAAACTCAACTGGACTCACCACATAAACACAGTGGTTACCAGAGCAGGTCAGAGGCTGGGAATCCTGCAGCAAGTAACTCATCTCCTGACTCCCCAAAGTGTCCACTATCTCCAAGACACAAGTCAGGAGTGTGATGGAATCCTCCCCACTTGCCCTGGATGGGGGCAGCTCCAACAACACTCAAGAAGCTTGACACCATCCAGGACAAAGCAGCCACTTAATTGGCCCCACATCCACAAACACCCACTCCCTTCACCACCAACACTCAGTAGCAGCAGTGTGTACCATCTACAAGATGCACTGCAGAAACTCACCAAAGATCCTCAGACAGCACCTTCCAAACCCACATCCACTTCCATCTAGAAGGACAAGGGCAGCAGATACATAGGAACACCACCCCCTGCAAGTTCCCCTCCAAGCCCCTCACCATCCTGACTTGGAAATATATCACCGTTCCTTCGCTGTCACTGGGTCAAAGTCCTGGAATTCCCTCCCTAAGGGCATTGTGGGTCAACCCACAGCACATGGACTGCAGTGGCTCAAGAAGGCAGCTCACCCCCACCTTCTCAAGGGGCAACTAGGGGCGGGTAAGAAATGCTGGGGCCAGCCAGCGATGCCCACATCCCACAAAAAGTAATGCCCACATCCCACAATAAATAAAAAGAAATAATTTCATTGGATCCATATGCTTGGAAGGCTGCTCAGAGCCATCTGCTCACACTGCCCTGATTTATATCACTGTCCCTTGACTGTGGGGCAGTGGGTCCAAATCCTGGGTCTCCTGAACACTGTTGTGGCTGCTCCTCCAGGTGAAGGGCTGGTTCAAGAAGATGGTCCCTATCTCCCCGGGACAATTAGGGCAGTACCAGAAAAAGCCCTCGAGCGCTCAGACACTTAGGTGAGTTCTCAGAGGCTGTTGGTTTCCATGGTGGGACCCAACATTGATAGGAAAGGAGTGAGTGAGAAAGCTGTTAGAGTGGGTGGGGAAACTTAATCAAAAGTACCGGTGTATACTAAATATCAGAAAGTAAGCCACATCACAGGATTTACCAAACTTTGTGCATCAACAAAGCTAATACCTCTTGTTGAAATTATCACCAGCCTGAGCAAAACCACATATGTATTTCCATAACTATTGTAAGTTCACATCGAATCTGGGTGAATGTAGCACATTCAGTCACACGATAATCGGGAATACAGATCCTGCGTCAATATGCTTAATGTGAAACTTGTACCATTTTTAATTGTGTTTTGTTTTGAATAAAGTTATTGAGTATTGTCTGCTATTAGTGTCTGATTTCTGAGAGTATCAGATTCCGATCTAAAACTTTTTGTTTCTTAGGCAGGCACCACCTTGATCTATGTTGCTTTCGAATATTTCTTCAGGAGGATGCATTGAACTTTCAAGAGAGATTATAGAAAAAAAACACAAGCTTGAAATGAAACTGGGCAGGGATGGCAGTACCCACCAGGTCTGACCAGCCCTGGGATCCAGCATAGAGTTTCCATGGAGACCCTTCATCAGTATCTCTCCCAATTCCATCCTTAATGTGATCAGCATGAATTCAGCTCCATCCATACCTCGGGAGAAAGTGAGGACTGCAGACACTGGAGATCAGAGTCAAAAAGTGTGGTGCTGGAAAAACACAGCAGGTCAGGCAGCATCTGAGGTGCAGAAGAATTGATGTTTTGAGCAATGAATGATTGCTGATGAAGAGCTTGTGCTCAAACCGTTGACTCTCCGGCTCCTCGGATGTTGCCTGACCGGACGTGCTTTTCCAGCACCACTCTTTTCGACTCCGTCCATACCTCGCAAGGCAGTTCCATTCCATTTCTTAGCAAGGTTTAATTGGGTTTGCAATCACAGAATAGTTGTTCACAGTTCAGGCTTGCGTTGTTTTTCTACAGCATTTTGGTTAGACCTCAGACAGACTTGTCAGCCCAGTTTTGGTTTCCTCAATAGATGGGTGCCTTGAAATTTTGAAAAGCGTGCAGAGGAGGGACAGTGGACTGATTTGTATTCATTCACAGAATGAGGGTCCCACTGACTAGGCCAGCATTCATTGCCCATCCTTGCTTTATTAGAGTCAACCACATTGCTGTGGGTGTGTAGTCACATGTAAGGATGGCAGGTTTTCTTCCCTAAAGGATATTAATGAACCACATGGGTTTTTCCAACAATTGGCAATGGTTTTATGGTCATCAGAACATTCTTAATTCCAGATATTTTGTACTGAATTTAAACTCCACCATGTCCCATGGTGGGATTCAAACCCAGGTCCTCAGAACATTAGATTAATAGTCGAATGATAATACAACTACAACCTGTAACTGGACTGGTCACCCATGTAAACTATCTCAGTAATTGAAACAGACTTATCGAGTTGAGATGTACAGATCTCGAGGTGGTCTGAATATAAGTCAACAAGACAATAACGTGAACTGATTGTAATCCAGTTGCTAGTTTGTTCCAATTAATTAGGTTAGTGAGGAGCACAGAGGGTTAAGGGGTTGGGGTGCTGTTGGTGGTCACTGATCTGCTTAGTTAAAGCCAGAGCTCGGTTCGATATCTGGAGCTGGTGTTTTCTCCCTGAGAACACAGAACCCCTGAGGCAGGCTTGTGGGGGAGCTGCTGATTCACTGAATTCTTTTCAAGTGAGGATAGAGGTACTCTAAAGAATTCGGAGCCAGCGTGATCTCCTAGACTGGTATCAAATACTAAGGAGGTCAGAGAGGCTACTGCAGGCGTTTAACCCCACCCAAACTGCCTGGGGCTTTTAACCTCTATTTCTGCCGCCCCCATGAAATCTGGGTTGGAGTACTCCTACAGGCTTTGGAGACAGTGGGGTCTGCAGATGCTGGAGATCAGAGTTGCGAGTGTGTTGCTGGAAAAGCACAGCAGGTCAGGCAGCAGCTGAGGCTCATTCCTGATGAAGGGCTCCAGCCCGAAACGTCGATTTTCCTGCTCCTCAGATGCTGCCTGACTTGCAGTGTTACTCCTACAGGTTACCATGGCCACGTGAGACAGACCGACTGCAGCGTGGGATTGTTACCGGACACAATGTTCATATGTTCCGAAGAAAATCCTGAGCTTCTGGAATCAAGCATACACACCAATCCGGAAGTTAGATTTTTAATATGAATATTTAATACCTGTTTTAAATATTGAATGAATAAATGGACGAGTAAGTGAACAGTAAATGAAAGAGGATGATGCAGTTGACTCAAGCTTCAAACTATTAGCGATTGCTATCGAATTGAGAAAATGACTAATTAGAACAAGCGACAGTGATTAAACAAAGCTGAGCTTTTTGTTATCCATTCGTTGGAGGTGGGTGTCGCTGGCTGGGCCCAGCATTTATTGCCCATCCCTAGTGTTGCCCCTTGTGAAGGTGGGGGTGAGCTGCCTCCTTGAACTGCTGTAGCCCATGTCCCTTGTTGATCGAAGGTAGTTTGAGCAAGTGAACATGCCCTGTCTAATTTTGACAGAGACAGAAACGAGTAAACAAACATTTCTTTCTGAGCTGTGAAAACCAAGTGCAAACAGTACAATAGACAATAGACAATAGGTGCAGGAGTAGGCCATTCAGCCCTTCGAGCCTGCACCGCCATTCAATATAATCATGGCTGATCATTCCTAATCAGTATCCTGTTCCTGCCTTATCTCCATAACCCTTGATTCCACTATCTTTGAGAGCTCTATCCAACTCCTTCTTAAATGAATCCAGAGACTGGGCCTCCACTGCCCTCTGGGGCAGAGCATTCCACACAGCCACCACTCTCTGGGTGAAGAAGTTTCTCCTGAGCTCTGTCTTAAATGGTCTACCCCGTATTTTTAAGCTGTGTCCTCTGGTTCGACACTCACCCATCAGTGGAAATATGTTTCCTACTGCCAGAGTGTCCAATCCTTTCATAATCTTATACGTCTCAATCAGATCCCCTCTCAATCTTACAAGCCCAGTCGCTTCAGTCTTTCAGTGTAAGGTAATCCTGCCATTCCAGGAATTGACCTCGTGAACCTACGCTGCAGTCCCTCAATAGCCAGAATGTCTTTTCTCAAATTTGGAGACCAGAACTGCACACAGTACTCCAGGTGTGGTCTCACCAGGGCCCTGTACAGCTGCAGAAGCACCTCTTTGCTTCTATACTCAATTCCTCTTGTTATGAAGGCCAGCATGCTATTAGCCTTCTTCACTACCTGCTGTACCTGCATGCTTGCCTTCATTGACTGGTGTACAAGAACACCCAGATCTCTCTGTACTGCCCCTTTACATAAATTGATTCCATTGAGGTAGTAGTCTGCCTTCCTGTTCTTGCTACCAAAGTGGATAACCATACATTTATCCACATTAAACTGCATCTGCCATGCATCTGCCCACTCACCTAACTTATCCAGGTCACCCTGTAATCTCCTAACATCCTCATCACATTTCACCCTGCCACCCAGCTTTGTATCATCAGCAAATTTGCTAATGTTATTGCTGATACCATCTTCTATATCATTAACATATATTGTAAAAAGCTGCGGTCCCAGCACGGATCCCTGCGGTACCCCACTGGTCACTGCCTGCCATTCCGAAATGGAGCCGTTTATCACTACCCTTTGTTTCCTATTAGCCAACCAATTTTCAATCCAATCTAGTACTTTGCCCCCAATACCATGCGCCCTAATTTTACTCACTAACCTCCTGTGTGAGACTTTATCAAAAGCTTTCTGAAAGTCCAGGTACACTACATCTACTGGATTTCCCTCGTCCAACTTCATAGTTACATCCTCAAAAAATTCAGAGTACGTTGTCCTTCAGTGAATAATTTTGTTTCAAATCTAAAATTCACAGCCAACAATGATTTTAATTAACCACAGAATTCACAGGAAACCAGTAGATTAGAAGTTTTCAACAAATAATTAACCGCTCTAACTCCTCAAGTAGAGGCACCGATCTCTCTGAAGTTGGCATTTCATTTTCTGGATTAGTTTAGATAGGAAATTGTTGCATTATAATGTTAATCACATTATCTTCCTGTAGTCATTTTTGACTCAAAGGTAATTTTCACACATCCTGTTTAGACTGTTACCGAATCAAAGAGTAAATTTCCCTCTGCACTGTCCCAATCAAACACTCCCAGGACAGGGACAGCACAGGGTTAGATACAGAGTAAAGCTCCCTCTACACTGTCACCCATCAAACACTCCCAGGACAGGGACAGCACAGGGTTAGATACAGAGTAAAGCTCCCTCTGCACTGTCCCAATCAAACACTCCCAGGACAGGGACAGCACAGGGCTAGATACAGAGTAAAGCTCCCTCTACACTGTCCTTATTAAACACTCTCTGGAAAGGGACAGTCTGGGATTAGTCACAGAGTAAAGCCCCTCTACATTATTCTCATTAAACACTCCCAGGACAGGGACTGCACAAGATTAGTCACAGAGTAAAGCTGTAGCTGTAGAGCACGGGAGCCGTGGTTTACGAAGGAAGTGGAATCTCTGGTCAAGAGAAAGAAGAAGACTTATGTTAGGATGAGATGTGAAGGCTCAGTTAGGGCTCTTGAGGGTTACAAGGTAGCCAGGAAAGACCTAAAGAGAGAGCTCAGAAGAGCCAGGAGGACACATGAGAAGTTGTTGGCGGATAGGATCAGGGTAAACCCTAAGGCTTTCTATAGGTATTTAAGGAATAAAAGAATGACGAGAGTAAGATTAGGGCCGATCAAGGATAGTAGTGGGAAGTTGTGTGTGGAGTCAGAGGAGATAGGGGAAGCACTAAATGAATATTTTTCAAAGTATTCACTCTAGAAAATGACAATGTTGTTGAGGAGAATACTGAGATACAGGCTACTAGACTGGGTGGGATTGAGGTTCACAAGGAAGAGGTATTAGAAATCCTGCAGAGTGTGAAAATAGATAAGTCCCCTGGGCCGGATGGGATTTATCCTAGGATCCTCTGGGAAGCCAGGGAGGAGATTGCCGAGCCTTTGGCATTGATCTTTAAATCGTCATTATCTACAGGAATAGTGCCAGAAGACTCGAGGATAGCAAATGTGGTTCCCTTGTTCAAAAAGGGGAGTAGAGACAATCCTGGTAATTATAGACCAGTGAGCCTTACTTCAGTTGTTAGTAAACTGTTGGAAAAGGTTATAAGAGATAGGATTTATAATTATCTAGAGAGGAATAAGTTGATTAGGGAAAGTTAGCACAGTTTTGTGAAGGGTAGGTCGTGCCTCACAACCTTATTGAGTTCTTTGAGAAGGTGACCAAACAGGTAGATGAGAGTAAACCGGTTGATGTGGTGTATATGGATTTCAGCAAGGCATTCGATAAGGTTCCCCATAGTAGGCTATTGTACAAAATGCGGAGGAATGGGATTGTGGGAGATATAGCAGTTTGGATCAGTAATTGGCTTGCTGAAAGAAAACAGAGGGTGGTGGTTGATGGGAAATGTTCATCCTGGAGTCCAGTTACTAGTGGTGTACTGCAAAGGTCAGTGTTGGGTCCACTGCTGTTCATCATTTTTATAAATGACCTGGATGAGGGTGTAGAAGGGTGGGTTAGTAAATTTGCAGATGACACTACGGTCGGTGGAATTGTGAATAGTGACGAAGGATGTAGTAGGTTACAGAGAGACATAGATAGGATGCAGAGCTGTGGTGAGACGTGGAAAATGGAGTTTAATGCGGACAAGTGTGAGGTGATTCACTTTGGTCGGAGTAATCGGAATGCAAAGTCCTGGGCTAATGGTAAGATTCTTGGTAGTGTAGATGAGCAGAGAGATCTCGGTGTCCAGGTACACAGATCCTTGAAAGTTGCCACCCAGGTTGACAGGGTTGTTAAGAAGGCATACAGTGTTTTAGCTTTTATTAATAGAGGGATCGAGTTCCAGAACCATGAGGTTATGCTGCAGCTGTACAAAACTCTGGTGTTGGTGCACTTGGAGTATTGTGTACAGTTCTGGTCACCGCATTATAAGAAGGATGTGGAAGCTTTGGAAAGGGTGCAGAGGAGATTTACTAGGATGTTGCCTGGTATGGAGGGAAGGTCTTATGAGGAAAGTTTGAGGGACTTGAGGCTGTTTTCGTTAGAGAGAAGAAGGTTGAGAGGTGATTTAATAGAGACATACAAGATAATCAGAGGGTTAGATAGGGTGGACAGGGAGAGCCTTTTTCCAAGTATGGTGACAGCGAGCACGAGGAGGCATAGCTTTAAATTGAGGGGTGGTAGATATAGGACAGATGTCAGAGGTAGTAAGGGTATGGAATGCTTTGCCTGCAACGGTAGTAGATTCACCAACTTTAAATACATTTAAGTCGTCATTGGACAAGTATATGGACGTAGGTTAGATGGGCTTCAGATTGGTATGACAGGTCGGCGCAACATCGAGGGCTGAAGGGCCTGTACTGCGCTGTAATGTTCTATGTTCTAAAGCTTCCTCTACACTCTCCCCATTAAACACTCCCAGGACAGGAACAGCACAGGGTTAGATACAGGGTAAAGCTCCCTCTCCACTGTCCCCCATCAAACGCTCCCAGGACAGGGACAGCACAGGGTTAGACACAAAGTAAAGCTCCTTCTACACTGTCCCCATCAAACACTCGCTGGACAGGGACAGCTTGGGGTTAGTCACAGAGTAAAGCTCCCTCTACACTGTTCCCATAAAGCAGCCCCCACTGCAGCACTGCTTTAGACACAGATTAAAGTTGTTGTGTGCTGCACCAGCACGTGTAATTGAACCTCAAACCTCAGTGTCTTGGCAAAATGAACACAAATCTTTTGTTTTTTCTATGCACTTGCTGTTTGTGTTGAATCTAGTTCATATTTCATTTGGAGCAGCCACGATGACCACAGTTTTGTACTGCGATTTCGTTAACAGTACCTGAACAGGAAATAAGCCAGCCAGTTTAAAGTCTAAATTAGGTCACAGCGATGCAATTGGATTTGATTTATTGATTGTCATGTGTATCTTGTTACAAATGACGGCGAAAAGTGTTGCGGAGTGTCGCCACTCTCCGGCTCGATCAGAGAACACAGAACAATAAAACCACAACATGGAAAATAACGGCAGAAGAATTTCTTTTTAAGAAGTGTTCAACTTTACAGTGCTTCTTGGTAAGTGTTCCACCGTGAGCCATGGGTGTGGTAGCCAGGCACAAGTCCCCTTCACCCTGCTGCTGGAGTGAAAGTTGCCTCTCACTTCCACTGAGGCCCTCACCATTATGAGTCCTCGATGGGCCACTGCAATCCTGCCCCCCCCATGTCTCTGGGTACCACACTGGCCCAAACCCAACTCTGCCTCCACCACAGTGGGTCTACTCTGGGCCCACCTCGCCAACATAATCGCTGCTGATGTCACCGGATCTTGTACTGGGCTCAGAATCCACTCCGCCGCACCTACCATGAGTGGGCACTAGGACCGTCTCGGCGATGCCATTGCCACCAGGAACACAAACCAACCTCTAAACCTACCCTTCAGGCCAAGTCACTGCTACTCATCATTACCAAACTCTTCAACAAGAGGTGAGTAAAACAAAAGAGTAAAAAAGAACAAAAAAAATTTGAGAAAAGAAAGAAAAGAAAGGAAAAGAAGCAGATGGAACAGATGAGCCTCTAACTCCGAATCCCTACTCCACTGCCATCTTAACCAAAAGCTGAGGGAGTAGAATGGAGATTAATTCCATCAGCTCCTCAATTTGTGAATTAACATGTGGTGCATCTGCATCTGCTCATGAACAATTCTTCCTTTGAGTATCTCTTATTTTGTACTAATCAGCTCATTGGGTATTGAGTCCCAATGTTGACTGGCCCATGTAGTGTCTCAGCAGTAACCAGGTTATGCTGTTCCCTGGCATAGAGTGGGATGTTTGGCCAGGGAGGGGACTCTGGTAATGTAAGTCACACCTCAGATGAGTAATATCCACCTGCACGCCAACTATATCTATCCCCTCCAACACATTGCCTACCTGGGCATGAGGACTGTGCCAGGGAGGACTTTGGTGGCAAATCCAGGGGGCAGGATCACTCTAGTCCACTGAGTTATACCCCTCAGCTGTTGAGAGGCAGGTGCTAGATGCATGGCACATTCAGAAGTGGCAATGGGATTGTAAAGACTGCACTTCCTGCCTGTGTTTTTGACTAGGGACTGCAATGGGAAAAGAAATGCTTTCAAATCCAAGGACTTTATTCACTGCTGGGACATGGGCATTGCTGGCTGGGATGGCATTTTGTTGCTTGTCCCTAGTTGCCCTTGAAGCTGCCTTCTGGAAACACGACAGTCTGTGTGCTGTGGGTAGACCCCCAATGCTGTCAGGGGGGGAATTGCAGGATTTTGACCCAGCGACACTGAAGGAACAGTAATGGAAGGAATTGATGTTGAAAGTGGTGGATGTGATACCAATCAAGTGGATTGCTTTGTGCTGAGTGTTGTCAGACCTCTTGAGTGTTGTAGGAGTTGCACTAACCCATTCTATCACATTGTGCCTTGTAAGTTAGATTCCCTACAGTATGGGAAACAGACCCTTCAGCCCAACAAGATCAGACCGACCGTCTAAAGAGTAACCCACCCAGACCCATTCCCCATATTCACCCCTGACTATGGGCAATTTAGCATGACCAATTCACCTAACCTGAGTAGATAGTAGACGGGCTTTCGAGAGTCAGGAGGTGAGTTACTGGCTGCAGATACACAACTTCTGATTGTTCTTGTAACCACAGCATTTACGTGGTTGGTCCAGTTCAGTTTATTGTCAACGGTTGAGAATGGTAAGATTCTGCAAAGTTAAAGCCACTGAACTTAAGGTCAATGTTTAAATTTTCTCTTGTCGGAGATGGTCATTATCTTGCATTTGTGTGGCACACATGTTATTTTATACACTGTAATAATGTTTCCAACATTTCCTGACAGCAAACTTCAGGTCAACTGAAAGCTCCCTGCTTTCACTCTCCTTCCTTTCTAATATCTTGGAATTACGTTCATTACCTTCCAATCCATGGGACCTGTTTTAGAATGTTGGGAAACTTTGGACCACAAGCCATGGGTGGCACAGTGGCTCAGTGGTTAGCACTGCTGCCTCACAACACCAGGGTCCCAGGTTCAATTCCTGCCTCGGGTAACTGTCTGTGTGGAGTTTGCATGTTCTCCCCATGTCTGTTTGGGTTTCCTCCGGGTGCTCCAGATTCCTCCCACAATCCAAAGGTCAGGTGAATTGGCCATGCTAAATTGCCCATAGTACTAGGTGCATTAGTCTGGGGTAAATGTAGAGGAATGGGACTGGGTGGGTTGCTCTTTGGAGGGTAGATGTGGACTTGTTGGGCTAAAGGGCCTGTTTCCACATTGTAGGGAATCTAATCTAAAAAAAAAACTCTGCAGCTTCCTCTTTCAGAACCCTTGGATGTAGGCCATTAGTTCCTGAGAATTTATTACCTCTCAGTCACTTAAGTTTTTTCAATGTTTTTCTGCTGATGTTAATTGCCGTAACTTTCTCATTCTTACTAACTCATTGGTCACTCTTTATTTCTCATATTCAATTACTTCATTTTCTGTGAGGATAGGCACAAAATATTGATTTTATGTCTCTACCATTTATCCAATCCCTACAACACCTTTTTTCTCACGTGAAGGAGCTGGTGTTGGACTGGGGTGGACAAAGTTAAAAATCACACAACACCAGGGTATAGTCCAACAGGTTTAACTGGGAGCACCAACTTTCGGAGCGACGCTCCTTCATCAGGTAGCTGTGGAGGGAGTGCTCCAAAAGCAAGTGCTTCCAAATAAACTGAAACATAGAAAAGTACAGCACAGAACAGGCCCTTTGGCCCTCGGTGTTGTGCCGAGATTTAATCCTAATGTCAAATATAGTCATTTAACCTACACACCCCTCAACTCACTGCTCTCCATGTGCCTGTCCACAGTCGCTTAAATGTCCCCAATGACTCTGCTTCCACCACCACTGCTGGCAACACATTCCATGCATTCACAACTCTCTGTGTAAAGAACCTACCTCTGATGTCTCCTTTATATCTTCCTCCCAATATCTTCAAACTATGACTCCTCGTACCAGTTAATCCCGCCCTGGGGAAAAGTCTCTGGCTATTAACTCTATCTATTCCTCTCATTAGTGTTGGACTATAGCCTAGTGTTGTGTGATTTTTAACTTTTTCCCTGCTTTTGTTTCTAAGATGCCAGTGTTTACTTCAGCTATTCTGCTCCTTTTTATTCACTTGAAAAGTCTCTGAAGAATTGCTTTCTCCTTTCCAGGCCATTTTCCTGTCTATTGTGCTGCTGTTATCATCTTTTTGTCACCCTTGCCTGGTATTCTATAATACTCAGTTTTCTGATTCAATATGTGATGATGCTGCACCTTTAACAAGGTTAGGCTGTCCTTGGCTTTTTTTTTCAGAGTGGTTGTAAGAGCAGCAATTCTGAAACATCTGGGTTTAACTAGAGAATCTTTTCAAGTTCTTTTTAACAAACACTTGTACAATGAAAGGGGCATGGCCAGTTCTCCTAGCTCAGCTTATCTCTGGGTTGGTTTGGTTTGGTCTCTGGCTGGATGAGAAAGTGAGGTCTGCAGATGCTGGAGATCAGAGCTGAAAATGTGTTGCTGGAAAAGCGCAGCAGGTCAGGCAGCATCCAGGGAACAGGAGAATCGACGTTTCGGGCATAAGCTCTCTGGCTGTCTGGCTGTTCACTGAAAGCAGTCAGGCAGTGGGAGGCTGCTGGACCAAGAAACAGCTCCAAGGAAGAAGGTATTTCCAGGCTGAATCTCTCTACCATCTCTCTCCCTTCCTCCTGTAAGACCCTGTGTTTGATTTCACCTGGTGTGCCAAGGGTTGTTCATGGGGATTGTTGCAGGAATTTGGTACAGCATCATTAAAGATGGACAGTCTGTTCTGTTTTCGGTTAGGTTAAGTTATGCCATATTCTGCTCTCTTTTGTTTGTGGTTCATTCCGTAATCTTGCAAATCGGTTCTGCTGTGTTTAAAATTGAGTGGTTGGGCCAGCTGCATCACTCTACACCTACTTAAAACAACTAGCAAGGTTAGGGTCCGGGCCACTTTCGCGAAATGTTTTGAGGGGGGTCTGGCCTGGTTCATATCACTATCCTCTGTCATTGTATAAGATGCTTCTTTTAATTCAATGCTAGTGTTAACTTACCCAGTGACTCAGGGGTGATTTTTTTTTCTTGCTGAGATTCTACTTATATTAAGATTGTATACCTTTGTTGAACAATTTGAACTGTTTCTTTAAATGTTTCCCACTGTTTAACGCTGCCATACGTTTTGGTTAAATGAACATGATCTAGTCCCACTGTCATACCTGGGTAATTCAGTTTGTTTAAGTTTAAAGTGCAAATAGGAACAAGTTCCTGCGGATGCTGTAATCTGTATTGGAAACAACAAATGCTGGAAATCCCAGCGGGTCAGATAGCATCGAGAGGGAGAGAGCAAGCCTAACGTTTCGAATCTAGATAACTCTTCATCTGACTCTTCATGAAGAGTCATCTCGAATTGAAACGTTAAGCCTGCTCTCTCTCCATGGATGCTGCCTGACCCGCTGGGATTTCCAGCATTTTTTGCTTCCAGTTGTGTAAGTTTAAGATCTTATCTGGACATGGAAAATGTCACTTTTAAACTTAGCATGGATTTCAGCAGTGTAATGTGATCTTTTTCCTTAATAGTTGCTAGCTTGAGATTATTCATGAAACTGTCTAATTGCTCAATACTAAATCTAGTAGCGTCATCCTGCTTCAGGGGACTATTTTGATAGCATTCTACAAATACATTTTCAGACTATCTTTGCCTGTTTAATTGACCTATACGAAGATTAAAGTCCACCACAATTATTGCATTGACTTCAACTGATTCTTGCTTAACGTTGTGTCCAACAGTGTAACTGTTGTTAGGCAGGTTCTGTGCTGGCACAAGTGTTTTAGATCCTTGCTATTCTTAATCTCTACCCATACTGATTCTACTAGGGCAGTACGGTGGCTCAGTGGTTAGCACTGCTGTCTCACAGCGCCAGGGACCCAGGTACAATTCCAGCCTCAGGCAGCTGTCAGTGTGGAGTTTGCACATTCTCCCCGTGTCTGTGTGGGTTTCCTCTGGGTGCTCTGGTTTCTTCCTACAGTCCAAAGATTAGGTAACTG
This sequence comes from Chiloscyllium plagiosum, assembly GCF_037043375.1. Taxonomy (NCBI): domain Eukaryota; kingdom Metazoa; phylum Chordata; class Chondrichthyes; order Orectolobiformes; family Hemiscylliidae; genus Chiloscyllium; species Chiloscyllium plagiosum. Next base: position 8,679,235 of record NW_028270146.1, read on the forward strand.
CAGATTAGGTAAATTGCCCATTGTATCCAGGGATGCCTAGGCTAGGTGGGTTAGAGAGGATAGAGGGTTAGGTTTGGGTGGGATGCTGTTTGGAGTGTCAGCTTTGGCCAAATGGTGTGCTCCTGCACTGTGGGGATTCTATACTTGCTGATCCTCTGAGCCACAGTCATTTCTCATTGTTCCCTTTAAAACACTGGTGTATTTGAGGGCTATTTACCCTTCTTCACAATTTTGTCTTTTTGAAATATTATGTAGCCTGCAATATTTATTACCAAAATCAGTATCCATGTCTCTGTTGTTGGTTAAATCTAAACCATTATCTCTGTTCTGTTCCCTTCTTTTCAAACACAAAACAAATTCTCACAAGCATTCTCTCAAGCAATAATAATAGCACTAGTCATTTCTGTTAATAGCTATTCACCCTCCCAGCAGATGGTTGTCTAACTGTTTACTCCTTACCCTCTGCACTCACCCTATCTTCTGCACAATAAATAATTCTTTCCTGCCAAACTTCCCTGTTCTGAAGAAAGGTCTCGGGCCCTGAAATGTTAACTTTGATTTCTCTTCACAGATGCTGCCAGGCCTGCTGAGCTTTTCCAGCAGCCTCAGTAACTTTGAGTTTTTATTCGGTACAGCAGTAGGTCATAGAAACCCTACAGCGTGGAAACAGGCCCTTCAGTCCACATCCACACCACCCCTCCGAAGAATATCCCACCCAGACTGCTACCCTATCCCAGTAACCTTGCATTTCCCATGGCTAACCCACTTAGCCTGCACATCTCTGAACTATGGGCAATTTCACATGGCCAATCCATCTAACCTGCACATCTGTGGGAGGAAATCGGAGCACCCAGAGGAAACCCACGCAGACACGGGGAGAATGTGCAAACTCCACACAGACAGTCACCCAAGGCGGGAATCGAACCTGGGACCCTGGTGCTGTGAGGCAGCAGTGCTAACCACTGAGCCACCGTTGTTTGTTTCCTCTTTACAATGCGTGCTTTTTTCTCTCTGCTTTATGCAATCATTATCCTTTTGCTATAACATACTATGTACAGATGTGGAAACCGTCACCTGTTTTCAATAGGACTCTGTTCGAGTTTTACCTCTTGGCATCCTGACCATTTAGGTAACTTGTGATGGAGAGACATAGCGAGCTTGAAATTTTAACTTTGTTTCTCTGTCTGTCTCTCTCTCTCGCGAGAGAGAGAAAGAGAGAGAAAGAGATTGAGATCTGCAGACTGTCTTCAGCATTCTCTGTTTGCTTCATTGAGATAATTTGGTGAGTGGAGGCACTTAATCTGGTCTCACTACCTCCCATTGCAGAATTCTCTATTGTACCGTGAGCTAAAGTTCCTTTAATTTATTGATTTTGTGGGATGTGGGTATCACTGGCTGGCCAGCATTTATTGCTCATCCCTAATTGCCCTTGAGAAGGTTATTTATTTATTGTTTCGCATTTTAAAATATAATTGTCTTCTAAAGCCCAGTGTTTGTATAACACCTTTGAAATTCTGCGTTTTGATTTGAACCCTAATTTCTCAAACTGTCTAATTCTCTGCACGGTGGCTCAGTGGTTAGCATTGCTGCTTCACAGTGCCAGGGAGCTGGGTTCAATGCTCCCTATGTCTGCATGGGTTCCCTCCCACAGTCCAAAGATGTGCAGGTTAGGGTGAAATTGGCCACAGTGTCCAGGGATGCCTAAGTTAGGTGTGTTCATCAGGGATAAATGTAGAGTAACAGGGTAGGGGACTGGGTGGGATACTCTTCAGATGGTCGGTGTGGACCTGTTAGGCTAAAGGGCCTGTTTCCACACTGTAGGAATAATATGATTCCTTCATGGACTGTACCAACTGCATTCTCTCTCTCTTTCCCATTCCAAGTTTATATCCTGTTGAGGGGGAGGCGATGTCTTTAATCTGGCATCAGGCAAGCAACATAGTCTTGGACCCTCCCAGTCATGGCTTTAGAGAACGGTTTCTACACCCTGATTTTCCATTCTCGCAGCCTGTATGCCTTCCTGTACCAAAACCATGTAGATTTCTGGGAGGAACAAATTGCTGCAGATGCTGCCAATCAACAAATGCTGGCGATCCCAGCAGGTCAGGCAGCATCCACGGAGAGAGAGCTAGCTAATGTTTCCAGTCTAGATGACTCTTCTTAGAGCTAGACTGAAGTGGACAGGGTGAAGCATTTATGTAGTAGTTGGTGGGGAGGGTGTGCTTTGGAGTACTTGGGGAGATAGAATGTTGATAATTCAGAGTAACTGATCAGAACATGAATCTGGTAGTTTGTTGCAGAATTCCTTAGGAATAATTAACCCCCTCCCCCCCCGCCCCCAACAGACTTTGGTGCTATTGACAAATTTAGGAATGATGTTTAGAATTGCTAACTTAAAGAGTAGACAGTGGTCCCAGTACCTGCTCCTTGTTCCCATACCATCTTACTCCTTCCGGCCTTATGAATAACTCATCCTTGCTCCCTTTCTCTACAGTTTCTTGTCTCCTGCATCCACATGCTCTGACAGCACTCATCTGTTTCAAAAACAGAAGTTGCTGGAATAGCTCAGTAGGTCTGGCAGCATCTGTGGAGAGAAATCAGAGTTAAATGTTTCAGGTCCAGTGACACTTCCTCAGAACTGGGGAGTTCTGAATTTGTTCTAAGTTTGTCAGGCAATCCCTTCCCAAAGGCAAAAAGTGTGGTGCTCGAAAAACATAGCAGTGTGTGCAGCGTCTGAGGAGCAGGAGAGCCATCAGATCTTATCCCTGAAACATCAACTCTCCTGCTCCTCAGATGTTGCCTGACCTGCTGTGTTTTTTTCCAGCACCACACTCTCGACTCTGATCTCAAGCATCTACAGTCCCCACTTTCTCCTAATCCCTTACCAAAGACCTTTTAGAAATCTGGAATTATCACATCTATGACATTACTCCTGTTTATTTTACCTGTTACCTCTTTGAAGAATTCAACAAATTTGGTTGAGCAACCTTTCTCCCTTTGAAATCACAGAGATGTCCAGCACAAAAACAGGCCCTTCAGCCCAACTCATCCGTGCTGACCAGATATCCTAACCTAATCTAGTCCCATTTGCTGGCATTTGGCCCATATCCCTCTAAACCTTTCCTACTCATTTAATCATCCAGATGCCTTTTAAATGTTGTAATTGTAGCAGTCTCCACCATTTCCTTTGGCAGCTCATTCCATACACGCACCAGGCTCTGCGTGTAAAAGTTGCCCCTAAGGGCCCTTTTAAATCTTTCCCCTTCACCTTAAACCCAAGCCCCTCAGTTTTGGACTCTCCCACCATGGGAAAGAGACTTTGTCTATTTACCCTATCCGTGCCCCTCATGATTTTATAAACCTCTATAAGGTCATTCCTCAGCCTCCGACGCTCCAGGGAAAACAGCCCCAGCCTGTTCAGTCTCTCCCTATAGCTCAAACCCTCCAACCCTGGCAACATCCTTGTAAATCTTTTCTGAACCCTTTCAAGTTTCACAAGTTTCCTATAGCAGAGAGACCAGAATTGTACACCGTATTCCAAAAGTGGCCTAACCAACGTCCTGTACAGCCGCAAGATGACCTCCCTATTCCTATCTGTCCAATGCTCTGTGCAATAAAGTAAAGCATGCCAAACACCTTCTTCACTATCCTATCTACCTGCGACTCCACTTTCAAGGAGCTATGAACCTACACTCCAACGTCGCTTTGATCAATAACACTCCCCTGGACCTTCCCATTAAGTGTATAAGCCCTGCCCTGATTTGCCTTTCCAAAATGCAGCACCTCGCATTTATCTAAAATTAAACTCCATCTGCCACTTCTTGGTCCATTGGCCCATCTGATCAAGATCCTGTTGTAATCTGAGGTAACCTTCCTCATTGTCCACTACACCTCCAATTTTGGTGTCATCTGCAAATTTATTAACCATGCCTCCTATGCTCACATCCAAATCATTTATATAAATGACGAAAAACAGTAGACCCAGCTCTGATCCTTGTGGCACTCCACTGGTCACAGGCCTCCAGTCTGAAAAGCAACCTTCCACCAGCACCTTCTGTCTTCAAGCCAATTTTGTATCCTAATGGCGAGCTCCCCCTGGATTCCATGTATTTATTATTGTATCTTTGATCCCTAGACATTACAAAAGGATTAATAATGAGGGATGGATGAAGAATGTTCTGCTGTTGTTACGTGAAATGTACCAGGACTGCTGATTCAGTGGATCACTTGTATTCTGTTCCGCTGAGTATGATTGATCACTGGATAAGCTTTTGCTGTTGTCAGTAGACGTGACTGTGAGCAGCATCACACTTATAAGTAAACGGTTTTTGGCAGAGACAGTTGGAAAAAAGGTCACCTCAGTGGTTTCCTGCTTTGCAGTATAAGTCTGCCTCTCTCTGTTAGAAGGATCAGGGGGCATTATCCTCAAGTCTGCCTCATCCTGGTCACCTGAACCTCTTGGTCCAGACATAGAAGGCTATTCAACCATAAGGGAATCACTGTTGGCCCCAAGTTCTAGCTGGATGGATGGAATATTGCACCGACCATTTCTTGGTAACTGACACTACTTGGTGGGAGTGAAGAAGGCATTAGTGACACATGGAAGGCAAAGTGATTACTGTGATGTTTAACGGTACACCTACACTTAATGTTTGACATTGCCCACTCCATTTACTACAATATCCAGAAAAGATTTTTGAAAGGGTGCAACAGAAGTCTGAGTAATAATCTCTGATGTGGTTCACAGATTAATTCCTTGATTCTGTTGGGGAAAGGGTAGATGACAGATTCGGTGCAGGTACATTGAACTGAAACCTCCATCTGCTCTGTAATAATTCTGTGATTTCTGTGACACAGAATTACTCATCTTTACATTAAACCCTTCCCAGGAAAAATTAATTTCCTTTTGATTTTTAGGTGAGATTATACACAGTAATAGTAACATGTCAATGAGAGGTTTGAAATTTTCAGCTTCCAGATTTCAATGGTGTCTGTCCAATATTGTTCCAATTCCTGTGCAGTTGCTAAACAGGGAGGGAGCTGGTGTAAGAAATGATTTATGGTCACGAAATTCCGTGAGAATCTCCTGAGTTGTCTGAACCCAGACATTCAGAGACATGTACAGCACAAGACGATACTCCCGGGGTAAAGCTGTCACGGAGCGTAGAGCTAATGGGATCAAAGGTGAAATTGAATCTACGGCATTCAACTTTGACAGAGTTAAAGAGGAGATTGCAACAGTTAGATGATGTTCAGGAAATCGCAGCTGTGCTATGAAACAAATCAGTCAAGTTAAAATTGAGCTGCATCAGCCACATTCTAAGGTTTGCCCTGTTTGTCTACACTGGAGGGAGAGTATAACACATTTTAATGGAGGCGAGTACAATTTTGCCCTTTAAGAACCATTAAGAAATATTTGGACAGGTACATGGATGGGAAAGGTATTGAGTAATATAGACCAAACGTAGGCAAATGAGACTAGTTTAATTGTCAAAACTGGTGACATGGACAAGTTGGGCCAAAGGGCCTGTTTCTATGCCGTAATCCTCTATGACTCTACATTGAGTTAAACGTGTTTTATGCTGTCTGTATTAGACTTTGTCCCACTTTACAAGGTAAAACGTTGCACATTATCTATGGCTTGTGTTATGCTCCCAGCTGATATTATTACAGGACTAGTCTGATCCAGACTGAAATCTGTCTTGATTGATCATATGTTTTTTCTTGTTGGTTTTAATGAGTTGGTCTCTCACTGTGAAACTGGCACACAGTGCTGCAGATAAAACAATAAGACAGAAATTTATTACAATAAAAAGATAAAACAGAATAAATCAAGCTATTTTCTCCTTCATTAATCCTGCTGAAAGACGAACAGTATTATTGACTGATTTGCTCTGGTGTCTCTCAATATCTTTACCGGTTTATTCTTTGGCTTGAAGCATAAAGAAATACCACTCCTTTTAAGAGAATCTACTCAGCACCTGAACTGTCTCTCATGCCTTCGTACATGTTAAGGAAATGTGTTTGCTTTGTGCTACTGTTGCAGTTTTAATACTTACTTCCTTTCCTGATGCCTCCTTTATTAAAGATTGCTCAGATATTCTTGCTACTGCAATTGTTTTCCCATTTAAATTTAAGCAATTGGAATTACTGTGTCCAATCTTATTGCAATGCAAATATGTTAATTTCTTTACATCACTCTTTGGTTGCTACAATTCTGCTTTATTACCTCTGCCTATTCTCTAAAACCTTGTATCTGTAGATCTTCTATTCCTCCAATTTCCCTGAAAATTTCCATTTGCCAATCTCTCCACCAGCATGAGGTATCATAAGCATCTGCCAGAACTGTTGCCTCTCTGATCTTAAATACTTGCTGCTCTTCTATAGAAGTTTTTAAGTTGTAGGAGTGTTATTCTTGAATTTTTCCATGATTGTGTTTTCTCTTACATTCTCTTACTGTCTCTACTTGGAGAGATCTAGATTATTGATCTGACACCATTTCATTCATCCTTGTGAATTCTAAAGCACAGTTCTAATCATTCTTGAAAATGTATCATTTGGTTTCTTTCTTGTAATTCTAAATTGTAATTGTTAAACTTCAGTCAGAAGCTCACAGGCTTTAAGTACTGCCTCTCTAATAGTTGCATACTCTACAGACGGTTCTTCTGACAAACTGGTTGCACAGTCATAGCTGTGAAAACACTGCAATATTTAGGTCCAAGCATATTTTGGCCATTCCAGCTAACTTCTCGAATCAGATAACAGATTTTTCAACTCCAAACTCACTAAATTTAGGCATTGAGCATAAATTCTTAGTTAAAAAGAAGTCTCTCATCAGAGTCAGAATCATCATCTAAGTTCTTTCCTTCTTTATTAAAAGCTGTTCCATGTTAACTCATGCTCCCGAAGTTTCCGATCTGTTTGATGTTCAAGTGTTTTTTAAGATTCCATCTTTATTCTCATTATCCTCAATCTATCTTTTTCTCCCTTTCCATTTCAAATTTTTAAACTCTAGTCCCTGTGTTTTTCTCACTCCTTTAAATCAAACATTTTCATTACTAACTCAAGATATATTCTAATTATGATGTGTTAATGTCAGATTTCCTTTATTCCAATTTTAAATGTTGGATAATTACTTGTAGCATCTAATTTTTGCAAAATGCTGCTTTTACTTTCAATTTATCTTCTCGCACTGTGTTTGTCAAATATTTTAACTAATCCACAGTAATATTCTCTACTCCCAGAAAACTGTTAGCAACATTCAGAGCCATGCTACAAACATCACTGCAATACAATTGCTTTATGCCCAGACCCATTACTTTATCATTACTTTTAAAAGAAAGACACAGATCCCTCCCTTAAATGCAGTGAGTTCAAAATCATGTATAAGCCCCCAAGTTGTTATAAACTTTGTTGACATTATTACTCAAAGCTCCAGACTGAATTCTGGCTTGATATATTGTAGTTTTTGCTGGCTCTAATGAGGTGATTTTGCATTGAAACACAATTGTGCAATGATGCAGATGTTTCAATAATAAATGGGTGTCACGGTGGCTCAGTGGTTAGCACTGCAGTCTCACTACGTCAGGGACCTGGGTTTGATTCCAGCCTCTGTGAGCGGCACGGTGGCACAGTGGTTAGCACTGTTGCCTCACAGCGCCAGAGACCCGGGTTCAATTCCCGCCTCAGGTGACTGACTGTGTGGAGTTTGCACGTTCTCCCCGTGTCTGCGTGGGTTTCCTCCGCGTGCTCCAGTTTCCTCCCACAGTCACAAAGATGTGCAGGTCAGGTGAATTGGCCACGCTAAATTGCCTGTAGTGTTAGGTATGGGGTAAATGTAGAGGCATGGGTGGGTTGCGCTTCGGCGGGTCGGTGTGGACTTGTTGGGCCGAAGGGCCTGTTTCCATACTGTAATGTAATGTAATGTAATCTAATCTCTGTGCGGAGTTTGCACATTCTCCCTGTGTCTGTGCGGGTTTCCTCCCACAATCCAAAGATATGCAGGCAAGGGTGGATTGGTCATGCTATAATTGACCATAGTGTTAGGTGCATTAGTCAGAGGGAGATGGGTCTGGGTGGGTTGCTCTTCGGAGGGTCGGTGTGGACTGGTTGGGCCAAAGGGCCTGTTTCCACACTGTAGGGAAACTAACCTAAAAAAAGACTATTATCCAGAAGAAATGAGGATAAAATAAAAACAAAACTTATTTACATGATTAAAGTTTTTGAAACTTGTAGTTTTTCAATGAAAACTAAATACGCTGCAGATCGCTACAGTCAGACAAAGGAAGACAGAAGAGAAAGGAAGCTAATGTTTCAAGTCTAGATGACTCAATAATTTACTCATACATTGTGTGAAAAAATGCAATGCCTTAATCCCAACAACATCCCTTCACAAAACTCAGCCAGAGAGAATTCCTTTCTCAATGATGCACAGCATTTGACTGAGCTGGGCAGTCACCTCTCAGTCTTGAAAATCCTTGATTCTCTCTGTAATTGAGCGTAAATTTTCTCAGCTTCAAATAGTCCCTCCAGGGTTTTAATGAATCACTTCTGGTTTGGAATTTTTAAAATAAACTCCTTACACTGAACAAGTCTATTTTTCAACAGTTCAAAACCATCTCCCTTTCTCAGGAGCAAATTTGTTACACATCCAGTTTCAGCCAAAGCTTCTGCAAACGACGGAACTGAAACTTAAAAGCTTTTTATTTCCCTAAGATTTAATCAGAGGAAAAGAAAACAACCCTTGACCTTCAAAGTTGAAATTTACTGTCCAATTATTTACTTAAATTCTGCCAATGTAAATAATCTCCAATTAATTCTCTCTTGGATTTTTTAAACATGAATCACTATGGCTATAGAAGTAATTAAAAGGTAATCGTTAAACCCCAAGCAAAAACAGGAGTTTCTGGAAAAGCTCAGCAGGTCTAGCAGCACCTGTGAAGAGAAATCAGAGTTAACACTTGGGGGCAGTGACCCTTCCTCTGAGGAACTCCTGTGGAGATGTCTTGGAGCTGAGATGACTGATCTCCAACAACCACAACTGTCTTCCTATGTGCCAGGGATGACTCCAACCAGCAGAGGGTTTGCCTCTGATACCCAGTGAATTCCTGTTTTGCCGGGGCTCCTTGATGCCACACTTGGTGGAATGTGGCCTGAATGTCAAGGGCTGTCCCTCTCCCCTCCCCTCCCCTCTGGAATTCAGCTCTTTTGTCCATGTTTGAGCCTAAGGCTGTAAAGAGGTCAGGAGCTGAATATTCCTGGCAGAACCCAAACTGCGTGTTAATGTTTCAGTTCCTGATAACTTTCTGTGAGTGAAAATAATACTCATCTAGGCATTTTTGTCACCCATTTTGAATCTGTGATCAGTAACTGTTGACCATTCATCAGAAGGGTCTTTCAACATTCTGAAAAAACCCATTACGTTACCTCTTAAAAATCTCTGCTCCCTTGACAACATTTCTAACTGTTCAATTTCTCCTTGTCAATGAATCCCTCATCCCTTGGTAAATCTCTGCTATTCCTTTTCTGAGGCCTTTCCTGGTGTGTGGGGGCTGAAAATGTGTTGCTGGAAAAGCGCAGCAGGTCAGGCAGCATCCAGGGAACAGGAGAATCGACGTTTCGGGCATAAGCCCTTCTTCAGGAATGGTGTGTGGGGGTGCTATCTGCAGTTCTCCAGCTGAAGCTGAACCAGTGACATGGTCCTCTTCCTTTCCCCATTGTTGAAGGACTGTGTTATTATGTTAGGAGACAGTGAGGGCTGCAGATGCTGGAGCTCAGAGTTGAGAGTGTGGTGCTGGAAAAGCACAGCAGGTCAGGCAGCATCTGAGGAGCAGGAGAATTGATGTTTCAGGCATAAGCCCTTCATTGGGAATTCTGATTCTCCTGCTCCTTGGATGCTGCCTGATGTGCTGTGCTTTCCTAGTACTACACTTTTGTGTTGCAGCTGTGGAGGGCATTGGTTAGGATACCTTTGGAGTATTGTGCCCAATTCTGATCTCCTAGCTAGGGGAAGATGCTGTGAAACTTGAAAGGGTTCAGAAAACATGTTGCCAGGGTTGGAGGACATGAGCTGTAGGGAGAGGCTAAATAGGCTGGGGCTATTTTCACTGGAGTGTCAGAGGCTGGGGGGTGACCTTGTAGAGGTTTATAAAATCATGGAGGGGGATGAATAGAGTAAATAGACAAGGTGTTTTCCCCAGGGTAGGGAGTCCAAAACTAGTGAGCACAGGTTCAAGATAAGAGGGGAAATATTTAAAAAGGACTTAAGGGGTAACTTTTTCACGCAGAGGGTGGTGCGTGTATGGAATAAGCTGCCAGTGGAAGTGGTGGAGACTGGTACAATTACAGAATTTAAAGGGCATCTGGATGGGTACATGAAAAGGAAGGGTTTAGTGCGATAAGGGCCAAGTGCTGGCAAATGGAGCTGGGTCAGATTAAGATACCTGATCAGCAGGGATGAGGTGAACCAAACGGTCTGTATCCGTGCTGTACATCTCTGTGACTCTATGGTACAATACTCTGGGGAATCAGGGGCACGGGGCCAAGAGGTGGAAGCTACGTGTGGGTAATGCTCACTGACAGTTTTACCATCAATACATTCAGCAATGATGGTATGAAATATTGGAACTGCAGCTCCTAATGTTGGTGATCCCAAATCAGCAAAGACAGGACGACACCTGTCAATCTCTCAAACTGATGTTTAGAAACTGGAGGACACCATTCAGCCCTTCAAGGCTGTAGATAGAAACTGGAGGAGGCCACTCTGCCCTTTAAACCAGTGCTGTTCTGCAGTGAGATGGTGGCTTGCAGATCCCATATATTTGGTCAGTTACCCAGTCAGAGACTGTTGGACACTAACCCGACCTGTTCATGTGACAACGAGGAGGAGGTGCAGTTCCCTCAAGAGTGCAGAGTGGGATCCCACAAAGCAGTCCTTAAAAAATATCAAACCCAAATCCAGACTTCATTTCCGGAGGGGTGACACGGCAAAGTGGGGAAATTATGTCAATATGAAACTGGAATTTGCTGAAGAAACTCAGCAGTTCTGGCAACATCTGTGCACAGAGAAAAACAGAGTTGACGTTTTGAGTCCAGTATGATCCATCTTCAGAACTGTGAAGTGGAAATGTGCTGGGTTTAATCCTGTTGATTAAAATGGGGGGAGGAACATGTGTAACAGAAGGCAAGGTGAGGGAAAGGTTGATGGGAAAAGAAGGTTAGGGATTATAGATGCTGTACAGTACCACCCAAAATGAGTGGACTTGATGATAGTTAATGACAAACTGTTAGTTCACAGTAGGCATCAAATACATATGAAAGGTCAGCTCTGACTGAAACTAAAAGTCACAGAAACTAGATGCAGATACTGAGAGAAACAAAATCTGATAAAAGGACAGTGTTCTTGCCATGAAATTGAGCTCAGCGTTAACTCCTGAGGATTGTAATGTGCCAAATGGAGGAAAAGGGGATGCTGCTCCCTCAGTTTCTTTGAGTTTCACTGGAAAGCCCAGGAGGACACAAACATAACTGTGAGAGCGAGATGGGGCATATTGAAATAGCAAGCATCTGGATGATTGGTGTCAGAGAGAGAGGGGGTGGGCTGTAGATCGGTCACTCAGTCTGGGTTTAGTCTATCCAAAGTCAGGAGAGGGCTGCATCATCGGGTAGAGACAAAAACAACTGCAAGTGCTGGAATCCAATGTAGACAGACAGGGGGCTGGAGGAACACTGCAAGCCAGGCAGCACCAGCAGATGGAGAAGTGTTTCGGGTATAACCCTTCTTAGGGACTGGGGCTGGGTTAGGGGGAGTTGCAGATAAAGCCATGAGCAGAGAATAAATGGGAAACAGTGCAGTACACCGCTGTTTCACCTGGAAGGTGGCCAGAAGACGGTGAGGGCAGACAAGGCAAAACAGACAAGCGTTCCATTGATTGCAAAGGGTCTTACAGACAGGGACTTACAGACAGGGACTTACAGACGGAGACTTACACACAGGGATTAACAGACGGGGACTTACAGACAGGGATGTGCAGACAGGGACATACAGACAGGGACTAACAGACAGGGACTTACAGAGAGGGGCTTACAGACGGGGACTTACACACAGGGATTAACAGACAGGGACTTACAGACAGGGATGTGCAGACGGGGACTTACAGACAGGGACTTACAGACAGGGACTTACAGACAGGGACTTACAGACAGGGACGTACAGACAGGGACTTACAGACATGGACGTACAGACAGGGACTTACAGACAGGGACTTACAGACGGAGATTTACACACAGGGATTAACAGACGGGGATTTACAGACAGGAATTTACAGACAGGGACTAAGAGATGGGGACTTACACACAGGGACTAACAGTAGGGGACTTACAGACAGGGACTAACAGACAGGGACTAACAGATGGGAGACTTACAGACAGGGACTAACAGACGGGGACTTACAGACGGGGACTTACAGACGGGGACTTACAGACAGGGACTTACAGATGGGGACTAACAGACAGAGACTTATAGATGGGGGACTTACAGACAGGGACTTACAGACAGGGACTTACAGACGGGGGCTCCCAGGCGGGGATGAACAGACAGGGACTTACAGACAGGGACAACAGACGGGGACTAACAGACAATGGCTTACAGACAGGGACATACAGACAGGGACTAACAGACAGGGACTTACAGAGAGGGGCTTACAGACAGGGGCTTACAGACAGAGGCTTACAGACAGGGGCTTACAGACAGGGACTTACAGACAGGGACTTACAGACAGGGACTTACAGACAGGGACTTACAGACAGGGACTTACAGAAGGGGACTTACAAACAGGGACTTACAGATGGGGACTAACAGACAGAGACTTATAGATGGGGGACTTACAGACAGGGACTTACAGGCAGGGAAATACAGACGGGGACTTACACACACGGTCTAACAGGGGGGGGACTAACAGACAGGGACTTACTGACGGGGACTAACACATAGGGACTTACAGACGGGTAGTTAGAAGACAGGGACTTACAGACGGGGACTAACAGACAGAGACTTATAGATGGGGACTAACAGACAGAGACTTACAGACGGGGTCTCCCAGGCGGGGACGAACAGACAGGGACTTACAGACAGGGACTTACAGACGGGGACTAACAGACAGGGACTTACAGACAGGGACCTACAGACAGGGACTTACAGATGGGGACTAACAGACAGGGACTTACTGACGGGGACTAACAGACGGGGACTTACAGACGGGTAGTTAGAAGACAGGGACTTACATACGGGGACTAACAGACGGGGACTTACTGACGGGGACTAACACATAGGGACTTACAGATCGGTACTTAGAGACAGGGACTTACAGATGGGGACTAACAGACAGAGACTTATAGATGGGGGACTTACAGACAGGGACTTACAGACAGGGACTTACAGACGGGGGCTCCAGGCGGGGACGAACAGACAGGGACTTACAGACAGGGACATACAGACAGGGACTTACAGACGGGGACTAACAGACAGGGGCTTACAGGCAGGGACTTACAGGCAGGGACTTACAGACAGGGACTTACAAACAGGGACTTACAGGCAGGGACTTACAGACGGGGACTTACAGACAGGGACTTACAAATGGGGACTAACAGACGGGGACTTACATACGGGGACTAACAGACGGGGACTTACATACGGGGACTAACACATAGGGACTTACAGACGGGTAGTTAGAAGACAGGGACGTACAGACAGGGACTTACAGACGGGGACAGACAGACAGGGATTTAGAGACAGGGATTTACAGACAGGGACTAACAGACGGGAACTAACAGAAGGGGACTTACAGGCAGGGACTTACAGACAGGGACTTACAGGCAGGGACTCACAGACAGGGGTTTACAGACAGGGGCTTACAGACAGGGACTTACAGACAGGGACTTACAGACAGGGACTAACAGACGGGGACTAACAGTAGGGGACTTACAGACAGGGACTTACAGACAGAGACTTACAGGCAGGGAAATACAGACGGGGACTTACACACACGGTCTAACAGGGGGGGACTAACAGACAGGGACTTACAGATGGGGGCTTACAGACAGGGACTTACCGACAGGGAATTACAGACAGGGACTCACAGACGGGGACTGACAGGCGGGGACTTACAGACAGGGATTTACAGACGGGGACTTACAGACAGGGACTTACAGACAGGGACTTACAGACAGGGACTTACCGACAGGGACTTACAGACAGGGACTTACAGGCAGGGACTTACCGACAGGGACTTACAGACAGGGACTTACAGACAGGGACTAACAGACAGGGACTTACAGACAGGGACTTACACACAGGGATTAACAGACGGGGACTTACAGACAGGGATGTGCAGATAGGGACATACAGACAGGCACTAACAGACAGGGACTTACAGAGAGGGGCTTACAGACGGGGACTTACAGACAGGGACTTACAGACAGGGACTTACAGACATGGACGTACAGACAGGGACTTACAGACGGAGATTTACACACAGGGATTAACAGACAGGGATTTACAGACAGGGATTTACAGACAGGGACTAAGAGATGGGGACTTACACACAGGGACTAACAGTAGGGGACTTACAGACAGGGACTAACAGACAGGGACAAACAGATGGGAGACTTACAGACAGGGACTAACAGATGGGGACTTACAGACGGGGATTTACAGACGGGGACTTACAGACGGGGACAAACAGAGAGGGACTTACAGACAGGGATTTACAGATTGGGACTTAGAGACAGGGACTTACAGACAGGGACTAACAGACAGGGACTTACAGATGGGGACTAACAGACAGAGACTTATAGATGGGGGACTTACAGACAGGGACTTACAGACAGGGACTTACAGACGGGGGCTCCCAGGCGGGGACGAACAGACAGGGACTGACAGACAGCGACAACAGACGGGGACTAACAGACAATGTCTTACAGACAGGGACATACAGACAGGGACTAACAGACAGGGACTTACAGAGAGGGGCTTACAGACAGGGGCTTACAGACAGGGACTTACAGACAGGGATTTACAGACAGGGACTTACAGACAGGGGCTTACAGACGGGGACTAACAAACAGGGACTTACAGACAGGGACCTACAGACAGGGACTTACAAACAGGGGCTTACAGACGGGGACTTACAGACAGGGACGTACAGACAGGGACTTACAGACATGGACGTACAGACAGGGACTTACAGACGGAGATTTACACACAGGGATTAACAGACAGGGATTTACAGACAGGGATTTACAGACAGGGACTAAGAGATGGGGACTTACACACAGGGACTAACAGTAGGGGACTTACAGACAGGGACTAACAGACAGGGACAAACAGATGGGAGACTTACAGACAGGGACTAACAGACGGGGACTTACAGACGGGGACTTACAGACGGGGACTTACAGACGGGGACAAACAGAGAGGGACTTACAGACAGGGATTTACAGATTGGGACTTAGAGACAGGGACTTACAGACAGGGACTAACAGACAGGGACTTACAGATGGGGACTAACAGACAGAGACTTATAGATGGGGGACTTACAGACAGGGATTTACAGACAGGGACTTACAGACAGGGGCTTACAGACGGGGACTAACAGACAGGGACTTACAGACAGGGACCTACAGACAGGGACTTACAAACAGGGGCTTACAGACGGGGACTTACAGACAGGGACGTACAGACAGGGACTTACAGACATGGACGTACAGACAGGGACTTACAGACGGAGATTTACACACAGGGATTAACAGACAGGGATTTACAGACAGGGATTTACAGACAGGGACTAAGAGATGGGGACTTACACACAGGGACTAACAGTAGGGGACTTACAGACAGGGACTAACAGACAGGGACAAACAGATGGGAGACTTACAGACAGGGACTAACAGACGGGGACTTACAGACGGGGACTTACAGACGGGGACTTACAGACGGGGACTTACAGACGGGGACAAACAGAGAGGGACTTACAGACAGGGATTTACAGATTGGGACTTAGAGACAGGGACTTACAGACAGGGACTTACAGACGGGGGCTCCCAGGCGGGGACGAACAGACAGGGACTTACAGACAGGGACAACAGACGGGGACTAACAGACAATGGCTTACAGACAGGGACATACAGACAGGGACTAACAGACAGGGACTTACAGAGAGGGGCTTACAGACAGGGGCTTACAGACAGGGATTTACAGACAGGGACTTACAGACAGGGGCTTACAGACGGGGACTAACAGACAGGGACCTACAGACGGGGACCAACAGACAGGGACTTACAGACAGGGGCTTACAGACGGGGACTAACAGACAGGGACGTACAGACGGGGACTAACAGACAGGGACTTACAAACAGGGGCTTACAGACGGGGACTAACAGACAGGGACTAACAGACAGGGACTAACAGACAGGGACGTACAGACGGGGACTAACAGACAGGGACTTACAAACAGGGGCTTACAGACGGGGACTAACAGACAGGGACTAACAGACAGGGACTAACAGAAGGGGACTTACAAACAGGGACTTACAGATGGGGACTAACAGACAGAGACTTATAGATGGGGGACTTACAGACAGGGACTTACAGGCAGGGAAATACAGACGGGGACTTACACACACGGTCTAACAGGGGGGGACTAACAGACGGGGACTTACATACGGGGACTAACAGACGGGGACTTACATACGGGGACTAACACATAGGGACTTACAGACGGGTAGTTAGAAGACAGGGACTTACAGACGGGGACTAACAGACAGGGGCTTACAGGCAGGGACTTACAAACAGGGACTTACAAACAGGGACTAACAGACGGGGACTAACAGACGGGGACTTACACATAGGGACTTACAGACGGGTAGTTAGAAGACAGGGACTTACAGATGGGGACTAACAGACAGAGACTTATAGATGGGGACTAACAGACAGAGACTTGCAGACGGGGTCTCCCAGGCGGGGACTTACACATAGGGACTTACAGACGGGTAGTTAGAAGACAGGGACTTACAGATGGGGACTAACAGACAGGGACTTACATACGGGGACTAACAGACGGGGACTTACATACGGGGACTAACACATAGGGACTTACAGACGGGTAGTTAGAAGACAGGGACGTACAGACAGGGACTTACAGACGGGGACTAACAGACAGGGATTTAGAGACAGGGATTTACAGACAGGGACTAACAGACGGGAACTAACAGAAGGGGACTTACAGGCAGGGACTTACAGACAGGGACTTACAGGCAGGGACTCACAGACAGGGGTTTACAGACAGGGACTTACAGACAGGGACTTACAGACAGGGACTTACAGACGGGGACTTACAGACGGGGACTTACAGGCAGGGACTTACAGACAGGGACTTACAGACAGGGACTAACAGACGGGGACTTACAGACAGGGACTTACAGACAGGGACTCACAAACGGGGACTTACAGGCAGGGACTTACAGACGGGGACTTACAGGCAGGGACTTACAGACAGGGACTTACAGACAGGGACTCACAGACGGGGACTTACAGGCAGGGACTTACAGACGGGGACTTACAGGCAGGGACTTACAGACAGGGACTTACAGACAGGGACTCACAGACAGGGACTTACAGACAGGGACTTACAGACGGGGGCGTCCAGACGGGGACTAACAGACAGGGACTTACAGACAGGGACTTACAGGCAGGGACTTACAGACGGGGACTTACAGGCAGGGACTTACAGACGGGGACTTACAGGCAGGGACTTACAGACAGGGACTTACAGACAGGGACTCACAGACGGGGACGTACAGGCAGGGACTTACAGACAGGGACTTACAGGCAGGGACTTACAGACAGGGACTTACAGGCAGGGACTTACAGACAGGGACTTACAGACAGGGACTTACAGACGGGGGCGTCCAGACGGGGACTAACAGACAGGGACTTACAGACAGGGACTTACAGGCAGGGACTTACAGACGGGGACTTACAGGCAGGGACTTACAGACGGGGACTTACAGGCAGGGACTTACAGACAGGGACTTACAGACAGGGACTCACAGACGGGGACGTACAGGCAGGGACTTACAGACAGGGACTTACAGGCAGGGACTTACAGACAGGGACTTACAGACAGGGACTTACAGACGGGGGCGTCCAGACGGGGACTAACAGACAGGGACTTACAGACAGGGACTTACAGACAGGGACTTACAGATGGGGACTTACAGACAGGGACACACAGACGGGGACTTACAGGCAGGGACTTACCGACAGGGGCTTACAGACAGGGACTTACAGACAGGGACTTACAGACAGGGACTTACAGACAGGGACTTACAGATGGGGACTTACAGACGGGGGCTTCCAGACGAGGACTAACAGACAGGGACTTACAGACAGGGACTTACAGACAGGGACTTACAGATGGGGACTTACAGACAGGGACACACAGACGGGGACTTACAGGCAGGGACTTACCGACAGGGGCTTACAGACAGGGACTTACAGACAGGGACTTACACACAGGGATTAACAGACGGGGACTTACAGACAGGGATGTGCAGATAGGGACATACAGACAGGCACTAACAGACAGGGACTTACAGAGAGGGGCTTACAGACGGGGACTTACAGACAGGGACTTACAGACAGGGACTTACAGACAGGGACGTACAGACAGGGACTTACAGACATGGACGTACAGACAGGGACTTACAGACGGAGATTTACACACAGGGATTAATAGACAGGGATTTACAGACAGGGACTAAGAGATGGGGACTTACACACAGGGACTAACAGTAGGGGACTTACAGACAGGGACTAACAGACAGGGACAAACAGATGGGAGACTTACAGACGGGGACTAACAGACGGGGACTTACAGACGGGGACTTACAGACGGGGACAAACAGAGAGGGACTTACAGACAGGGATTTACAGATTGGGACTTAGAGACAGGGACTTACAGACAGGGACTAACAGACAGGGATTTACAGATGGGGACTAACAGACAGAGACTTATAGATGGGGGACTTACAGACAGGGACTTACAGACGGGGGCTCCCAGGCGGGGACGAACAGACAGGGACTTACAGACAGCGACAACAGACGGGGACTAACAGACAATGGCTTACAGACAGGGACATACAGACAGGGACTAACAGACAGGGACTTACAGAGAGGGGCTTACAGACAGGGGCTTACAGACAGGGATTTACAGACAGGGATTTACAGACAGGGACTTACAGACAGGGGCTTACAGACGGGGACTAACAGACAGGGACTTACAGACGGGGACTAACAGACAGGGACTTACAGACAGGGGCTTACAGACGGGGACTAACAGACAGGGGCTTACAGACGGGGACTAACAGACAGGGACTTACAAACAGGGGCTTACAGACGGGGACTAACAGACAGGGACTAACAGACAGGGACTAACAGAAGGGGACTTACAAACAGGGACTTACAGATGGGGACTAACAGACAGAGACTTACAGACAGGGACTTACAGACAGGGACTTACAGACGGGGACTTACACACACGGTCTAACAGGGGGGGACTAACAGACAGGGACTTACAAATGGGGACTAACAGACGGGGACTTACATACGGGGACTAACAGACGGGGACTTACATACGGGGACTAACAGACGGGGACTTACATACGGGGACTAACAGACGGGGACTTACATACGGGGACTAACACATAGGGACTTACAGACGGGTAGTTAGAAGACAGGGACGTACAGACAGGGACTTACAGACGGGGACTTACATACGGGGACTAACACATAGGGACTTACAGACGGGTAGTTAGAAGACAGGGACGTACAGACAGGGACTTACAGACGGGGACTTACATACGGGGACTAACACATAGGGACTTACAGACGGGTAGTTAGAAGACAGGGACTTACAGATGGGGACTAACAGACGGGGACTTACATACGGGGACTAACACATAGGGACTTACAGACGGGTAGTTAGAAGACAGGGACGTACAGACAGGGACTTACAGACGGGGACTAACAGACAGGGATTTAGAGACAGGGATTTACAGACAGGGACTAACAGACGGGAACTAACAGAAGGGGACTTACAGGCAGGGACTGACAGACAGGGACTTACAGGCAGGGACTTACAGACAGGGACTCACAGACAGGGGTTTACAGACGGGGGCTTACAGACAGGGACTAACAGTAGGGGACTTACAGACAGGGACTTACAGACAGAGACTTACAGGCAGGGAAATACAGACGGGGACTTACACACACGGTCT